>NW_019525288.1:2377279-2552087 GCF_002814215.2 Seriola lalandi dorsalis
ATATATATATATATATATATATATATATATATATACAGAGAAAACACAGCAACTGCTTTAGGGATTGACTGGGCTCTGAGGGAGATAAAAAAAGGGGGTGTGTATATTTTTAATGACAAATATTTATCAAATTTTGTTGATCCATAAGAAGATATATTTGTGGTTTTAAGGACCAAAAACCATCTCATCTAGTTTTACATCTCCTCTCAGGCTTCTCTCCGGAGCGCTAGCAGCAAAAGGTCAGTGTCTTCTGATTGGTTGATTGTTTTCTGAGTGATCGAATAAAAATATAGCAGATTTCAGAACGCAAAGAAACCAAATCCTGTAGGTTGGATGCTGGGTCCGGTTGGGCTGAGCTTGGGGCATGGCTGAGGGCGGTGACTGCTTTGTTATGATCACAAAGTAACAGGAGTCCTGATGGCTTTCTCTATGGACTCAACGCTTTGATAGGCTCACGTATTAATATAGCACCTAGATCTGCTTTATAATCATAAAGATATGGAAATCTCACTTTATACAATATGGGACCTTTAAGTTATAGGCAATTGTGTCTGTGTTCCAAGTACAGACAACACAGTACTGAAACAACGAGACAATGAATGCTAATCTTGCTTGGATCAGATAATGGCCTTATTTAAATTATAATTTAGTTAAATTCATACTTATTC
Source organism: Seriola lalandi dorsalis (assembly GCF_002814215.2). NCBI lineage: Eukaryota > Metazoa > Chordata > Actinopteri > Carangiformes > Carangidae > Seriola > Seriola lalandi. The sequence goes on from NW_019525288.1 coordinate 2,377,948, forward strand.
TTATAAGTTCTTGGCTGCCTGTTTCAAGACAGCATAAAATACTTACGAAGAGAAGATTCAATGATTTCCAGTGACGGATGAACGATACTGAGATATCAGAGTCATATGTGATGGTCAGGTTGCTTCATGATGCCAGATACCTGCACACCGCTGAAGAATGTGTTTGAGACAACAAAGCTGACTTCCCTCCCTGAAGCCATCACTGCTCTCTGGCATACATGTAACAAGTGTAGCTTCACTGTTGTGGCATACCAGGATCAGTGCCAAGCTGACACAGGAACTAGCAGCAAAATATAAGAACAGGCCATGTTCCCTTCTAGCCTGAATGTCCCTCTCTGAAATATGGTCAGGGATTAGAAGTGCAGACGAATGTTAAGTCTCACATCTTCTAGTTTGTCTGTCTTACAGAGCACGCACACAGGGGAGGACAGAGTTAGCTATTAGCCGCAGTGTAGACTGGAAAGCGCTTTGGTTGGTGAGTGTTTTTAAAATTTATTCTGAGGCTGCGCTCACTCTTTCCTTCCCAAGTGCAGTGTAGCTGCAGTGTTCCTGGTTTAACAGCACTGTGCTGGGCAGATCTAACAGCATAGAAAGGGGGTGAAAACTAGTGTGTTCACTTGGATGTTATGTGTACATCACCACCAATCAAAGCCAGAGCCAATTAATACCTGCTTCTACTGTAGAGTCATTTGACCTGGGAGTGAATGCCGACTATACCCCTTTCCATGTCCAGTGGAAAAGGGGCTTTAGTGTCTTTCCGTTACATTTCTTTGCCATTATTGTGTGTTCTGTACTGTACAAATGTTTGAGAAACTGCAATTTATCCTTTCCAAAATGTCCTGAGTTTTGTTAATGAGTCACATAATTGTGATTTTACCAGTTTTCCAATGGATAAGAACAATCTTTTGGATAAAACTCAGGGGAGGTAGATCCAGTACTTGACTCAAGTGGGTTGAGTTGGTCTTCTAATCAAACACTATTCTTTTAGTTTGCTGATCTCTTTGCAGACTAATTTTAAGCAATTATTCTATTGATTATTTTGATACATTTTTAAATGAACAAATCCCTGATATTTAATAGCATACCACATATAGGAGCATGTTTTGACAGCCCCTCCCGACATTTCTCAAGTTTTGTTTAGTGTTTACAGTGTGTTCATTTGTTGAGGGCTGCAATAGCACAGTAATTATGTGTGTCTGTGTTGGGAAGGATTATAGGATGTGGGGTTTATTTGCATCTGAGATACACAGTTTTTACTTACATCTTGCATAAGCTTGTGCACATTAGGTTGTGTGTGCCTGTGTTTTAAACAAGGACAGCAGTTAGCTGAGGTACAACACCTTTTCTCTCATTAGGCTCACTAAACAAGATAATGATTCCCCCGAGAATCTGTCTCCATCGCTCTGCTTGCCCTGTCACTCTCTGCATCACCATCACCATGGTGATCAAAGCCAGATGTGCGCACTTCTGTTGCCGCCAACAAAGCACAACTGTATTGAGTGTGTTTACAGTTGTCACTCTGCTCAGTGCCATAGCCCTGAGGGAATCTATGATGTACTGCAGCAACATTAGACAAACCTAAAAACACACCCCAATTCTTGTCTTAGACTGTCACACACACACATTCTTCAAAAGAAATAACAAAATTTAAATTTGACCAAGGAAAGTCAGCTGTAATTATTGTGTGTTTGTTTTATATAGCTATCACTCAACACAGACAGTGTTCCTTTTTTCTTTTTTATTCTTTATAGCGCATTTGAACACTGAAATAAAGGTGAAGCAGTTTCAGCTGCAGAATTGTTGTTTTACCGCAGTTTTGAATTTTCAAATATACTAGCATTTCTCACCTTTCTGTTATTTTTAAATGTTCCTTGTCTTATTAAAGTAACATGTAAGTATGTCATCATGATTCTAATTGATCGGACTAATACAATGGAAAAATGTGCAATCTCATAACTGGGATTTGTCTTTTTCATCAACAGTATTAGTGACTCTTGTTGTTTAATTCCTCTCCTATTTATAATCTTGTTTTTGAGCACATGCTGAGCTGGAGTTTGTCTCCACTTCTGCAAGTCAAACTTATTAAACTACCAAGAAAACAACCAATAAAGATCAGCTGCTGCTGCTGACAAAAACAGCAGCGAACCGAACAGTACAAATTTGTTGTGACTACAGATGAATGAACATGCAGAAAGTTCAGACCACAGGATACCATTCAGCTATTTGAAAAGGGAATAAATCAGCGCACTGGGACAGATAGCAAGATATATTCAATATCTGTTGTGATATTTTGCATGATTGCCAAATATGTTCTATTTGTTTGAAAAGTGGTGAGGGATGAGTTTTCCATCTTTCATTTCTTTTAACAACAAAAACATCAACAAACATCTCAGCGAGACAGAACAACAAAGACAAAGAACTTAGAGAGGGCAAAAATTTACACTGGTGTAATGAAACAGTGATCAAAGAAACACAGAGAAGACACACAAAAACACACCTGCAGTGACAGATGGAGGTAGCCCCGGTAAAGAAGAGAGAGGGCAACACAGCGCCGCAAGAGAAACTGATAGTCAGGAATGAAGGAGGAATAATAAAAGATGGTGAGAGGAATCCGTTGTTGATTTAAGTGAGCATTCAGCCACAGAGCATAAGCATTTTGCACAGACATGAACATTTCATCTGAGATCAGTCTGGCTTGATCTATAAACAGTGAGAGCTCGACACGTCCCTGGGTGACACTATCAGGGTGTTGGTTTACCACCTCAATTGTCTCCTCTTGGATCTGAGCCCAACAACAAGGTGACTCGGCTTAGACTGTGCACTGACTAGTCAGGTTGTGCCACATAGTGATGCTCTTTGGTGCAGCTTCACAGCTACAAACAAAACAAAACAAAAACAAAACAAAACAAAAACAAAACAAAACAAAGCAAAAAAAAAAAAAATCATCAGAAAAATATAAAAGAGAAAGTACATCCAAAAGACTCTCCCAGGACTTTTAATTTATGATTAGTTGAAAGTAAAACAATTGAGAATAGCTCAAGGATTTCTGCATTAATGATCAATTTTACTTTTAGAACCTAAACATATAATGAGGAGACTCTGTCAGGATCATAAAAGATGTTTCATGTCTTTCAAGAAAATGGGACTTTTAATGGTTTAGCCTGTGCCCTGAATATTAAGTTAATGTGCGATTTATTTGCATTGGTAAATATGTTTTACAGGAAACGTGATGCTCCCTATAGAGATCCATTTCACAAAATTTGCAACATGCAACCTGAGATTTTTATTCTCATTATTAAATATTTCACTAATAAATAAATAATAAAGTTGCAACAAGTCCTCCAATCCATACAAGCATGTCAGTCGTTTGTTCCTAACCTCAAATACGACCCAGAGGAGTGTTTCCGAACATAGCGCCCCTACCTGCGGCAGGAGCAACAAGTCCTCCAACCTAAACAACCATATAGGTCGTTTTTTCCAGCCCTCTGAAATAGTGCCCCTACAGCAGCATGCGTACCGGACCTCGGTTACCATACTAATCTCGCAACTGTACCGAGAGCAGCGTACTGAATGTTGCCGTGGTTACTATAATAACTGTAATGGCTTGGTTAGGTTTAGCCATTAAAACTTCTTGGTTAGGTTTAGAAAAAGATCATGATTTAGGTTAAAATAAGTAGCCTTCTTCCTCAACATCAGACGATCTTTGTTGTCATGGTAACAGTAATAACAACGAACAGTCATGGATAATAGAAACAATATAAACTGCTGGTTTCACATTGGAATCGAACACTGATCTCCTGTGTTATATTTTTTTGACCGATCAATCCACCCCAACCTCCTCATAACACGGACTTTGTCGCTCTTTATACTACGTCACCGCACTTTTCCCTTTGCTCCTGTCATAATTACTATGACGACTAGATGTCACCTAACAACAAAACCTAATTATGGCTCATAATAAGTTGCTGCACAAACGACCTGTCTGCTCATTTTTCACAGGGGGACAGTCTCGTTGGTGAAATGCTTGTAAATCACTTTTGTAAAACAGGCTCCCTACTATTCTTACAACATAACAATGAAACATTTATATTGCGTGTATTTGCAAACTTTTCACTGCCAAAGCAAAATGTCCATTATGAACCGTGTCTGCAAAATGGTTACTGCTAATGAATTTGTTTGTCTCATTGCATGAGACAGGAAGCGTTGACCTTTTCAATTTTTAACAAAAGCATGAGCTTTGTGTGGCATCAGCCAAATAAGCCACATACAACAAGATGCAGGATGTGAACACTAGACTCTTGTGTTTTTTCTACTCCCCTGTGACTTCAGTGACACATAATATCTACAAAGTTTTAGTGACATTTTTCAGTTATCTGTCTCACTTGTGTTTGATAAAGCAGACGCATTTTAACTTTAGTTAGTAAAGCAGTCTACACAGTCCGTGCAGCAGCTCAAATTTCACTTACTCAACCGCAACCTGAAGTGTCTTTTCAGGCTTCAAGTCAATTTACTTCCATCTTACCTGCCTAACTACAGTGATTGTGTATTGGGCAGCCGGCAGAGCTAAAATGCAGGTAATCACAGGGTAGTACTGTTGCTGAGCATTTCCAGTATAGACACTGATAGAGGTCTGATACATAGCCTGTGCCAACACTGTGTAAAAAAAAAAACCATCTAACTTACTAGATTGTAAAAAAAACTTGATGAAATGATCATAATCCAGGCACAATTACATCTCCATCCAAAAACTTTCTTTACAACTGTAACTGACACCACCAGCAGTAGATTAGAAAATGATTGTGCCAAGCAACCTGACAATACAAAGTGATTTTTGCACCATAAAATTCCACAGTATGATATGTACAGGCTGTTATAAATACAGCATTGCTCACTCTTTGACTCTTGGGGAAAAGAAATAGTGACAAATCTGTTGATCTGCTTTGTACCCCCCTTCCCCCCAAACAAATCCTCTGACACATTTTTAACTTCATCTCCAATCAAAGAAGCCCAGATTGCAATCTGCTCCACAATATGTTTTGCTCCACTTTATTAGGCCCATAGATAAACCTCATGGCTGGAACACAGGCCTGTGAGTAATGAGGGCTCCCTCGGCATAACAAGATCCTACCATCCTTATGCTCTCCTTCTCCTCTCAATTTGTAGTGTCGATGAGTTTAGCTGGTCATTTTCCTGCTCTCCTTTCAAAGGACCAGGCGCACACAGATGCTGTAACGAAATGTAATCATATTTTAGATCTTGCAAGCACGCAGGCAATTAAAGAGAATGTACTGTCAATATGTAGGCAGCTCCAGGTTCTTCCTCCTGATGTGGACTAAATGTATTCTGGCTAATCGCAATTAGACAGAGTGCTCTTACCTGAAAGAGAAAGAGAAAGAGAAAGAGAGAGAGAGAGAGAGAGAGAGAGAGAGACACACACACACAGACACACACGAAATCCTTTATGTTGCAAGTTTTTTTTTTGTAAATTACAGCATGCAGAGTACATTTCTGTAAAGATGTAAGACAAACTAGAGGCTGAATTCATAAAGCATTTGGTGTTACCTATGTTTTTGTACCTGAATTGCTTGTAAATCAGAAGCATGTTTACAGACATTGATTATCCTGTATTAACATCACGGCACATCCTCAGAAAAGCCACATTAGGCAAAGTAGAAAACCCCAATACACAATGCCCTAGATCAAAATAACATTCACGAACTCCAGCGACACAGATATGGAGGTAATTCTCTGTGGCATTGGAAAGAGTGAGAAAAAAAAAAGAACTTTTCTAAAGCAAAGTTTTTGGGGTTTTTTTGTTGGTTTTTTTTTTTTTTTTTTTTACAAAAAGCTGATGTACTGAAGAAGGTGTCTGCTGCAACACCCTTGCAGAAAACCATGAAAGACCTTGAAGGATAGCAGTTTGATTTGAAACTGCTCAGTAAAACATGTGCTGCAGCAGCTAAAGCTAAATCAAGGCCACTGGAGGAGCTTGGTTAACAGCTACTTTGCTCACCCAAACTGCTGAGTGCATCTCTGGGGATGTGCTCATCTCTGCTCCAAATGGGCATAGTCGTGTCTCTCCCAGTGCTGAAGATATTCACTAGCTGCCAGGCTACAGCAAGCAGACCTTGTCAGACAGCAGGTTAACTGGTTGGCAGATCTCTCTTTTGAATCTGTCAATGTCCGGATTATATGGGACTTTTTGGGGCTTTATCGACTGTATATTTATGTGACGGATTTATGCTTTAAAAGAGGCATATGTTCAGCACAGTGACTTTTAACGGCGTGTTTAATTTGTAAAAGTGAGTGATTAAAGTTCGCACATGCTCCTCAAAAGCTTCGAATCAGGCGTGAATTTTATTTAGAAAATTTAACAATGCAAATAGACTGAAACTAAGATAAATCTGGATTTTTATTATGTGTACACATGGTTATGTAGCGTTTTATGAGTCTATTCATGAATCATAAGACAACTGCTCATCATGTAGCAAATTATGTACTGAGTAACAACAAAAGAAAAACCACTGCACACTACAGCCTCTTTATACTGTATGCGGTGCAAACAAGGCACTACATGTTTAGAAGTCCAATTATTAGTTTAAAAATAAGTAAATAAAAATAAAAGATCAGAAGAGAAACATACAAAGGTCATTCACAGGCAGTGAATTAAAATAGCTTCCAGCAAGTTGCTGATGGTGACCACTGATATTACACCTACAGCATTCTCTCAGCAGCACATTCTCCTACTAAAGGTATGAATATAGCCCAGAACAGCAGTGGAAGGACATCAAATTTCGATCACGCTGATCCTCGGAGCCAAGCTGATGTGGAAAGAGACAGTACAGTGGATAAAGAAAATACTGTGAACACTTGAGGACTTAAAACAAAGGACTGAATCATCACTTGGGAGAATTTGGGCACAGATGATCTGAGCACTTTGGAGCTGTGTTGATTTCGTCATGTTGTCTCCAACGTGTTGATCAAAGTGTTTTTTTTTTTTAGCTCTTTTACAACTGGCCAGTGCTGCTAAATACTGGACCTTCAGTTCAGGTTTATATACTTGTGATTGTAACAACGATATTTCAAAGGTTGTAAGGTGTTTAGATGATTTTGTGGACCTCTGTATATGATCACTGACAATTATTATAGGATAGCCGTAGCAAGGATGTGATCTGTTTCGGCTCACTAAAGTGATAAATGTTGTAAGTATAACGACTTTCAGCAACAACAGAACAAAAACAAAACACTAACAGCAACACAGACATTGACATGCATTCATTTGAGTCACATGTTATGTTATGTATGAAAAGACAACAAAGGCTTTTTGCTTTATTTTATTGTAAACGTGTCGGTAAAAGTGAGTGATATGAATAAAGATACAACAAATACGCTTAAGATAGGAGTCATTTCAGTAGGAATGTAGAAGACCAAAAAACTGAATCAGTTCTGTAGTAACCTGTGGCTGGATGAACTTGTTTCCTTTGTGCTACATTTTGGACAATAACACTCCTCTCTGCAGACTTGTTCTCACTGTGTATAAAGGTTCACTCAAGCAGTATAACACAGTGACAAATCAGTCTAATACAACCAAAATCAACTTGTCAAATGACTTCTAATTACCGTTATATCCTGTGACTCGTACATGTTGATCCTCTGTTTATATATATATGTATTTATATTTATATCATGCAGATAATATTTTTATGGAAAATACAAACAATTAGATAAATGTTTTGAATATAAAAGACACCCCATCACCCCACAAGGAATGAAAAAGATTCAAAGGGGGGAAAAAAAAGAAAAATATAGAAAATAATTAAATACCAAACATACCATACATACAGATATGATTAAAGTCTGTTTTATTGTACATGACTAATAACATGCACATAACTAATGTGGAATTAAAAACTAAAGTAAATGTCAGTTAAATATTGGGTAAAGCTTTCAAATAAATGCTAGAAGCTATTATAGGAAATGCCAAGATGAAAGAAAATGTGATATAATCTTTATTTTTATATTAATATTGCTAGATTACAAAGAAAGTGCAACATTGCATGTTTTACTTTGAGAGAAAGTTCTTTCCATTGTTAGGAATATATAAATGACAGCCAAACATTTTTGGCAGTGACTTTGCAGGATCAGGTTGAGACTCTGCTGAATCTAGTTGGCTGTTGTTTTGTTTTATTATCTGTTTTATTTTTAGCATTTAATATTTTTATTAAATCAGAACTTTTGTAAATCAGCCTCTATTGCATGAAGGACATTCTGTGTGACCAGTTTTCTCTGCTCTACATGCCAGGGTTTTCTTTGAGTACTGTTGACTGTTAAGACATGGTCTTCAAATGAATTCATATTTTCTTTTTAAATTTATATCATGAAGCTTTAAAAAAGTCCCTGTTTCCCTAGTTAACGTTAATACTTATTTAGTTAGTTAGTTATTTGATTGTGGTGTTTTACGCCTGACAAATCTTTTATAACTTTCTCTTAATATAAATCTTTTTGGTCACATTCAGAACATGTTTAGATGTGTATACATTCATGTTGTTTCAGAGACAAATGATGACCCTCATAAGGCCCTGAGTCTGGCCAGGAGGGCCTCCACATCTGACTCTCCATTGGTGCTGCAGCTGTTGACTGCAGCACCAGTGGAGGACGGCTGTAAAGCTGGAGGCTCTGCTTCAACCTCCATCTCTTTCTCAGTCACTTTAACCGCCTCTCTCTCCACCACCCTCTCTCTGTCCAGCCCGTAGCTGTGACCTGGGGCGTTCCTGTACCTGCGGCCTGAGTCCGAACACGCCGCAGCCTTCGCCCTGGCTGCAGATGGATGGCTCTCAGACTCGTTATGGGCCTCCTTGGCAGGGGAAGCTTTCACTGCCGCCGAACCCACATTTATATTCTGCCGAGAGCGAGACCTTTGCAAAGGCGCCTTGTTGTTTTCTGTGGGTGAAAAACAAACAAAGCAGTGAACAAAACTGAGAGAATGAGAGAGAGTAAATTAAGCGTTCATGACTGATTAGTCAGATTGCAGATTAAATTATAAGCAAGACAGAGAGTTGGAGAAAGGGTTAAAAAAAAAGCAAGCGAATGAACAGAAAATGTGCCAGTCTGTCAAACATACTGCAGCAAACATAAAATGACCGAGAATGGATGACTGGAAAGTAACAGGAAGCACTTTAGTAAGTTATGCACATGCAAAACAAAGCAAAGCTACATACAGCTTATACACATGAGCTCACTGTACACACCGTTAGTATGGAATCCAGACTAACGGTGTGTATAGTGAGCGTGTGGACGGATACACACACAAACGCACACCGTGGAAGTGTATACTGTGTATACACACAATGATGAGGACAAATTTTCTGCAGCAAAACATGGCATACAGCCAGCTCAATATGATGAAATGGATATGGCTGATCAACCGCAGCAGAAACTCAATAACATCGTGCGTCGCCCTTTTCCAATCTCCCAGTCTCTTTCCCTTTTCTCTTACATGACACCCTCCCACCCAGCTCCACCTCCCCTGATTCCACCATCATCATCCATTCTCCTTCCTCCGCTTTTCATCTCAGCTCTCTGCTCGCACAGTAGTCCTCTTCATCTTTCTTATTTCTCTTACCCACCACTCCACCACACCCCACCCGTCCACCGTCCTCCCCCTCTCCTCAGCCTCCCGCCCTCCCCTCTGGTTTCCGACTTAAAACACACACCCAGACAGAGAGTGGAACAGAGCGACGGCCCAGATCAGACCTACGTTCTGAATTATAATCCCTCTGAGTAGATCTTAGACTTCATCATCAGTATGTGTGCGCTGGAAGGAGAGGGTAAATCCATATTCATGTGACCTTGAGCGTCAGGCTGAGAGGAGTGGCGCGAGGAAAGACACCACCGCATTTAAAGTTTCCTGAGCCTGAAATGTCTGGCAAACAGGAGTCAAACACAGCAGAGCAGAACAGAGCGACCCGCTCTGTCAGCCAATCGGTAATGAGTTTGGAGCGTGGCCAGTCAGTCATGACAGTGTGTTTTATGGGCCGCGCTGACGAATGACAAGGAACGTCCCTGAACACAACCTCTGACAAATAAATAAGGATAAAAAGAGGAAAGAGAGGAGACAAGAAGGAACCGACGGCAAAATTAAGCAAAGGAAGCCAGCGATCACACATACGTGCACAGACACAGGCGCGCAAGCACACGGAAGAACATTCACACTAAAACTCGATAGGCAAACAAGAGAAAAGAGAAAAGACAAAATGAGTAGTGTGTTTCCTTGCTGCTGTTACCACAGCTGAAAATCCAAGTCTCCTCTAATTATCTAACACTTTCTGCTCTCTCTTCCTGTTGTTGGAGTCTCAATTGTAAAAGATGACAATTATTCCCCCACTGTCATTCCTCTTGCTCCACACTCCCTTATCATGTCCTGTTCCTCTCTCCTTCCTCTAAAAGCCTGTCGTCTACCCCCCATGCCTGCTCCTTTGTGCTGCATCAGGGCGATGCCCCACAAAGACACATTTCCTTTACAAATAACACACTCACAGATTCAGAGCTGATGTTGGGGAAATTATCAATTGTGTTATCAGCAATTTGCATTTTAATATCTTGTTTACACTTCTGTTGAAATTTTAAACTGATGCCATTTCTGTCATCTTGGAAAGAAGGAAAGAGACACAGGCGAGTTCTATCTGACATAACTTTTGACTAAATTCAAACATGTGACTCTTTGAATTTATATTTATTTTAATATGTATTAGCATGAATTATCATTTCATTATTTTCCGCTGTGTGTGTACCCTCGTATGAAAAACACATACTGGAGAAATACAAAGTACATATGTGTGTGTATATATACATTTCAAAAAGAGATTTAAAAAAACCCACACTTCAATAACAGCTCTTATCCAAAAGTGAATTTCTTTTCTTCCTAACAGGGCTCTGGCCTTTAGTGGTGAACATAATCAAAGTGCTGGCAAGTTCAGTTTCTTCTCACTCTGCCTGGCTGTGACACCTAGCTGCCCCTTCCTTTGAAGCCTCGCTAGCTTCTCAACATATGCCTTCATCTAAGCTGTAAAACATGTCTGAGAGATGTAAAACACGTCTCATCTCACGGGTTGCACTCCTTTAACCAGCAACTGACATTGGTTTTATAGCAGAACGAGTCAAGTGGAATATCAATTGAAAGAGCTGCTTTGGATTACGATCAGGAATTTGAAGACGGAAACCGTTGTCTTTTATTGAACACGTGCCGAGACGGTTGAGGTCTGCATTTATCCCTTTCAGACAATTTGATACGGAGTTAGATATGTGATACGCATTCTGATATAAAAATCATACATACACTTAGAATCAGTACATCTCAATGTAGCTTAAACTTGTTATTGTATTATTGTTACTATAAGATTATTCATTGTAATGAATGGAGATGTTTCACAGGCAATGAATGAATTCAGATTTTCTATTTCATTTCAAGTACCCAGTGCGAAAAGCCCCCTAAAAAAAAATCTATCAACCTCCTTACCACTCCTATAACCTTGTTTGACTCCCTCCTGACACCCCGTTGTACACAAACCTGAAAACAATGTACCCAAAATAAAGAGATTACTGTTCTCCAACGCTTTTGATTAAAGTCATAACACTGGTCTCCTTTGAAACGTACCTCCTTAAATTTTTAAATAAAAAGTCAAAATGAGTATAAGAGATACTGAACCAAAGTTACAAAGGCGCACGCATGGTAGGCATGTAAATCATTTTTTGCCTCTATGGCATAAGAAAGGGAATACCAGGCCTATAAGTAGCATCTGTCATGTGGAAAACATTTTGTAGCCATAGCTACAATTTTCTAACCAATTCTGTGTCAACAGCTGCTGCATTGACATGGGGATCTGAAAAAGCTTTGCACAGATAGAATAGGGAGGCATAGAGCTTTCAAGTGAGGTAAAATTTGTCAAGGTTGTGTCCAATACAGACCAAAATTCACCACAAGTACCACTCCCAAGGCCAAAGTGTATTTTAAAAACATTACCCACAATGCCACTCCGCCATTGACAGTTCAATATGCTCGTAGTGGCTGATGCAACCTCCAGCAGAGATGACTGTTCTCCAAACTCCAATTTTTCGTCATTTCATCAAGTGACATCTGAGGCAATTTATCAGACGCCACACAGCGCCTTCTGGGGCCACAAAAGACTAATACAACATTTTCCTTATATGCAGTAGGCCTCCCCCAAGACCTGTAAACACACTTTCTTGTATAAAATCAGTGGAGTTCCCTTTTAGCAATAAGCAGTGACCAAAAGGACACAGTTTTGGACAGTCCCCAAAAAAGATGCAGTTTCCACTTAAATTTTGGCAACTGGGTGTTTATTCACCATGACTGCATGGTCATCGCCATCCATCTAAATCTCTGTCATTAACACTGAATGGGTGCATGTCCTTGTGAATAAAACATTGCTTCAGTTATTGCCTTTGACCAAGAGAAGTTAGGGACAAGTAGCGTAAGTTGCACTAGATCACTAACTTTGTTGTTAGCTTGCCTCAGGTTGACTGCTCCTGCAGGCAATTATTCCGTCAGTGCTTCATTGCTCTTGTAGCTTGCTGTTTTCTTAAGAGTTAAGTTGTTGATGTCACTTTTAAAGATTGTTGCATGTTTTCCATACAGTGTTTTTTTCAGTCAACATTTCTGGCAGTATAGCACATGGTGCATTCTGACATTTTTTTTTCCACCACTGAAAGAAAGGGATCAATTTTTGCAGTACAGCACAATATTTGTATAGAATTTGGGGTAGTTATAGATATAGAAGCATCATAACTCAACGTGATAGCACTTCATTGGAAAAAGGTTCCCTGCCCCATATTACAGTGTGAGAGGTATTCCTTTACTACATTTGCAAATAGCAGCAGGAAGGAGTTCACATTTCCTCATGTTAGATCATTTGCTCCATTTATATTTGACTGATGCAGATGAGCTTTTACTTATCCCTCTCCCTCCTCCCCACTTCTGCCTTCTTGAAGTTTGGAGAAGTTCGGAGGCAGGCAGGCTGAGGCAGGGAGCCTCAACAGAGACTCAAAGTGAAGTCTAGACTGCAGCAGTGCTTGCTTGTCTTTTCCTTTTCGAGTGTTACACCTACACTGGCTGTCACCATTGTGGTGACAATGAACTCATCTACATGAAGAGCTGTTAAGAGATTGGAGCAAAACAGTCAACACATGAGAAAGCCCGGAGACTGGTATTTTCCAGCGTCTGTAAAACATGAACACAATGCGATTTTGCTAAACTACCAGTCTATCACAGTCCTCAGTCAGTCGCTGTCCGCTATTTTGCTGGGAGGCAGAATGAAGAAGAAAAAGTTGAAAAACAATGATAAAAGGGCTGGCAGACTGAGCTTGTTGTGTGTCTTCTTGCTCTCAGCTTTGCTGTAAAAGTTGTCTTTAAACTGCAAGTCTTGCAGCCCACAGCCTTTTAACCAGCTACTGACACTGCTTCTGTTGCAGCAGAAGACAAGTAAAATCTCTAACAAAACAGACTAATCGCTGCTCTGAATGGTTTGAGAGTATCAGGAATTTCAAGATGGAACTATGGTGGTTTATTAAATGTCTGATAGGATGGCATTTTGTAGGAATGTAAAAGGCCCTGTCCAATAGAGAAAACAGAGCATTTCTTTTTTTTTTTTTCCCCTGCAAATAGCTGCAGAGAGGAATTCACATTTTCCTCTTGTCAGATCATTTGGTCCATTTGCATTTGCCACTTCAAATACAGATGCAGATGAGCTTTTCCTCTCATCTCTCAACCCCCCCCCCCTTCTCTCCACTCTTATGAAGTTTGCTGTATTTGATCACTTTAAGAAGAGAGTAGTCATGCAGACTCGCAAAAATACAGGCAGTGAAGTGACTTTTTCTCTCTGCAGAGTGACTGACACAACAAGTTGAAGTTAGCAAGATGAAACACTCACTTCTACACCCGCCATAAATCACAGCACAGTGAGCCAGGTTGGCAGTTCGCTGCATGTTCAGTCTAATGATGACTATTTGCCCTGTTTTTTCCATCTACAAGTGGAACATCACTTTACTGCACAATGATCAGGTAATGTATATGGAGAAACAAGATTTCAATTTGTGTAAACTAGGGATAAGGCAATGATTAATTTAATTATTGATTAAACCATCATATCAGAAAATGGTGAGAAATGATATAAGAATTTACAGGCATAGCTGATGCTTTCAAATTGATCAGTTTGTTCAACCACAGGCCAAAATAAAATTCTATTAAACTTACAATAATATAAAACTAAGTGAAGCAGCAAATCCTTATATTTGAGAAACTGGAAGTTCCCATCCTGGTAAAAAGGTGAGAAAACCTATGATTTACATAGTTTGCTTTCAGCTGTCAGCAATTGGTTGAAAGCACAATCATTTTAAGAGTCTGGTCTTCAGTCTCCTTTTTCAATAAAGGTTGCTTATATTCATTATAAATTAATTTGACAATTTTCTTGTTGAAATCTGTCAAAATACATTGGAAAATACCCAGCATAACATCCTAGAATCAGTCTACACTATCTTATTTTATCCAACCAACAGTCTAAAAATCCCAAAGACAGTCAGTTTACTATAAGACAGAGAAAAAAAGGTTTGGCTTCTTTTGCTTGAAAAATTACAATCAATTGATTGATTACCAAAGTAGTTGCCAATTCATATTCTGTAGATCAACTGATAAACTGACTAATTATTTCACCTCTTAATCGCTTTTCTAACTGTGTGAAATGATGCCTCTTTTCAGACCCTGCCAGACGATGGTGAATATTAAGAGTGCACAGTGGAAGAGGAGACCATGTTTTTACTGTATGTCAGCCGGCAATTAGTCGGCTAGAGGTGTAAAAGTACATTCACTATGTTCTTCTGTATGAATCAAAATGGACATGATGTTCTAACTGTATGTGGCTCGTACAACAATTATACAATGGAAGCTGAGCCTTCGTCTGATAAATAACCCATTCACCAGACTCACATAGAAATAAAGGGAAATTTTACTGTGGTTCCACTCATGTGAGAACAGATGAAAGGGCTTGATGAGTACATTTATCTATGACTAACTAAACTCTCAACCAACTGCATTTGCCATAACAACTGATTGAAAAGGAGGGAAAAGAGGTGCAACAGAAAAGCCTGAACCAACGGCAGACTGAGCAGGTGTTGAAGGGTACAAGAAGCAGACCAGAAAAAAACAACCCTCAGAACTCCCTCCCCTCTAATGGACAGTTTTACAATGCCACTGAGGTCAGACTAGAGATGCAAAACAACCTCCTCTTTTTGTTTATGTGAGTGTGAGACTGTGTGTTTCCTGCGCTGTGGGAAAACTCTAAATTAAATGTGTGCTTGTACATCTAGAAAGGAGACATGTAGAGGAAAAGCTTGGTGTCATAAATGTGTGTGACGCGCCCATGTCACCGAGTGAGCCTTTTAAAAGGTAAAAAGCTAGCAGACAGCTTGTTAGTTTGCCCGTGTGCATTAGGCTGGCTGTAATTAAAGATCATTACCTGGCAACACACCAGTCATTGAAGGTTTGTCCCTTGCTTGCTCATTGTAGTTAACTGTGTGTGCAGAGGAGTCTGCTGAGCTCCTCTGTCACACAGAAAAAACAGCAGACAGGATTAAAAATAAGGAGGAGGCAGCAGGCAGTGAAAGGAGAGTGGAAGGAGGACAACAGTGGAAGCAATGTGATGATGAGGCAAGAAGATGACAAGATAGACAGAACAAACAGCCTCAAGACAGTGGCATTATTTGGAGGCAATGATTGTGATTTGGACTAGACTAAAATAGAGTACAGAAAAAGAGAGGGAGCAATAAGGAGAGCAGAAGACGATAAAATAGGAGACACGGGGATAGATTGTTCAAACAGCACTATAATAATCCCTGTGGGTAATGTGCAAACCAGCACTGTTATAGGTAACTGAAGCCGGTCTTGCTCTAATGTATATCGAGGTGTTTTCCTTTGTTGAGCTGCGATTTCACTCCCAGTTTTTCTGTCGCTCCTTTCCCAGATTTAACAATCCCAAATATCTTTGTTCAAACACAAAAGAATAGATCATAGAATAATGGAAAAGCAACATCAATTGGAAGCGTTTTAGAATGATGTGTGCCAGTCTGCATTCATCTCTGGCTTCGGATTTTTTAGTTGTGCCGCACTCTATATAATTTTTTCTGCCACAGCATTAACTGGCTCCAAATGGCATTTGTTTTTGTTGGTTTTGGTTAAAATACCAGCTGGTTGTGAGTTTGGGGGCAAACAGTGCTGAAACAATTCATCGATCAGTGGATCAACAAAAATAAATTGAATATGAGAGCGGGTGTTTATTTATCTTTCAAGTCACTTATCAAGCAAAAAAAGCCAAACATTCTGCTGTTCCAGCTTGTGAGGATTTGCTGCTCTTTCTCTGTTATAAGATTGTAGATTTAGCATCTTTGGGTTTTAAACTGTTAGGCGGAAAAATAAAACACATCTGATGATGTAATTGGTCTCTGGTCTTGTGATGGGCTTTGTCTCTTATAGATGTCTTATAGATTAACGATTATAACATTAATAAAGAAAATAACATTAAATCTTACATCTCATCAGGCCCGCTGGACGCATGTGTCTTGTTTGAGTGATAGTGATGATCAGTCCAAAAAGAGAACGGTGTTGGCCCCTCTCAATCACCACTTTGATCCAGTTCAATTGTAAAGGCCCAAAGCTAATTTTAGGAAAATATCCTGCTCATGTGCTTTTTGAGTAGAGCTTACACAACTGAAGAGCCTTTAATTAGTTTCATGTTTTTGAGATAAAAGCAGCCTGTTATTTCAAGTGTAAAAAACTATGACTTGAAAAATAAAAGCAATATAATGGTGATAAGGACCTCCTTAGAGGAAATCTATGAACACACTAAGTGAAGTCTGCATAAGAACCAGAGCATTTCACAGAAAATATTGGGGGCAGTTCCTTGACATTTATAGGTCACACTCTACGACTCACCTACAAAGAAATCCAAGGTAATAAACATTCTTGTAACATGCTGGACATGGCCATCGTTATTGCACAAGCAGCAATATGCACATAAAGGATGCACTTATAAAGACATGTCAACACATTTCTTCTGCAACGCATAACCAGATGTTATTGACTAATATCAAAATCAAGTTTACATGACAAAGTGAGCGAGGAGTTGGTGGGGGTGTTGCGGTGGTTTGCTGCTTAAAACCAAAAAGGGCGATATGGAGGATATGAAAGCGCTGAGCTGGATGTCCCTCAAGTCTTCTGCCCCTCCAGTGTGAACCCCAGCCACTGTGAGCTGCAGCCAAGCATGACATTGCGTTAGCACGCCTTGGTGAGTCTAACAAAGCCTCAAAAGTGAGCCCGGTTCCCTGCCACTAGTACAGCTACCCTACTGGCTCACACTGCACAGGAAGCTCTATTGAGAATAAAATTAAAACTAAAAAAAACAAAGCTTCTGCTTTTGTGGACCACAAGATTCACCTCTCCAGTGTCACATGCAACTGATATGACGTTTTCCAACTCTTCACGCGACAACAACATTGTTACTGTGCCAAATTCATTCTAGTAGCATTTTCAAAAAAGTGACTGACAGACAGCCGGCATGGCTCAATATAGACAGAAAACTGTGCATAATTGAAGGTTTCACTGTTGCTGATGGAGCAAAAAGAGACGTATCCGATGTCACACGGTGTGTGGAAAACTGTTATTATCATTATGGTGTAATGGCTACTATGTATTGCACACATAAACCTGATATAATCACACTGTTTAACTGTGCTCTGAGGGAAAAATAAGTTAAATTAATGTTTGTTACCAGCTTAGAAACAGCATTTTCCACTAATAATGACTTTCCTTCCTTTCAACTTCGCTGCCATATGATAAAATAACTGGAGAAAAAAAAAATCCATCTCAGGCAATTTTTACATCTGCGCAAGTTGTTAAAATGTATTCATATATTTAAAAAATTGCTGTACCTCAGGGCATGGTCAGCAATAACACAAATATGCAATATGTAACAAAATGGAGTAAAACATGCAAAAAAAAAAAAAAGGTATGATCCTTTACAATATAAACAAATCTGTCCGCCTGTATAACAAGGAGGAACTACACCTGGCAGATGGTTGTAGCAGCGCTGGCTCTTACTCCTGCTTTACTCTCATTATAGCTACATGCAGGGTAATGGACTGACAATGTTTCCTTATACAGGGACAGCATCGCTTCCTGGGGTCTCTGTCTCGCCTCTCTCTCCCTCTCCCTCTCTCCATGTCTCCAAGACACACTCGCACTCACATATAAAAGCGTCAGACACAAACACAGCAAGACAACCTGACAGACACACATCACTGCATAGAAGCAAAGATACACACACACACACACACACACACACACACACACACACACACACACACACACACACACACACACACTTCTTTTTTTAATAAGCACTGGCTATTTCACTGATACATGTGTACAGCCGGCATACCCTGCTGCCTCTGGCATGCATTAAACATGTCTTGGTTTCAGGCTCTGCTACCTGTTGTTGTTTGTGTGGTTACTTCTGGTAAATATCCCCAGCAGTCATAGACTAATGCATATGTATTTCCTCTCAGTGGCTTCACACTAACTAAGGTTTCCTATCACGGCTTTCTCCGGTGGTGTACATCTGTCACACTGGGACAGGAAAATATTGATCCTTCACAAGTGTTCAGACAAGAAGCTGAAATGGACTCGTGAATGTATCTGAAGACAGAGGGACGGACAGAGGCATACATTTAGCTTCCAATCAGTCAGTTACATAGATTAATGAATTGGTTGACTGAGAAGTTAATATGATAGAAGAGGAGCATAACGACTGTGTTGTTGTGTGTTGTGCACACAGACTCCAGTAGACTCTACAGAACATAGCGGACAGCCTGCATAATCCATCTGTATCCATCAGGCATTTTCAATCCTCATTTTCCTGATGAATTCTTCCGCACATAAAAATTGATTGCAAATAAATTTTGAAAAGAATACAAGGTTACAAACAATTCTTAATAAGAATATGAGTATAATTCATGTTTTTTTCATTGCTGGTGTATTCCTTGGTGTATCTCCATGGTCCAGGTACAAGATGTAGCTAATATGTTTAATATAATTAATATTTAGTTTTAAGTTTATGGGTAAAAAATTAAAATTAATTGGTAACACAAAATATCAACACCTGACAACGCTGGCTGGATTTTTAATCCTGTTTACATATTCTTTCATCAGACAACTGCTGATTTAAATAATACTGAAGAAATCAATCAATTCTAGGCTGTTTTATGTAGACCGTGTTCTTGTATTGCTCCTTGGTGTGTAGACAATATTTAATATTTAAGAAGTCTGGCTTCTTTTGTTAAATACAAAAATAATTTATATTCATCAACGCAAGGTATCATTAAAACAATACCTGACCAAAACTCAAGCATGTTCAGGAACATTTCCATTAAGACCCACCAATATATACAAGTGGTCATTTCGCAACACCTTTTCATCTGGTGACAATAATTAACACCCTTAAATGCAGCACAAGATGGAATCATCCACTGTCTTAACATCAAAAGGTGATTAAATATTTCCACCTCCGACTGAAGTCTTCTATTATTTGTCTCGTGTAGTCTCTTTAAGGTGTGTCTTTCTTGCCATTGTTCCTACTGCCAGCTGAGGGCTTGTGTTTAACACTCAGGCCGACTCCGACAGCTCTCAATATGCAGAGCCAGTCCTGCCAAACAGACTTATGAATTCCAAACAGCCCGAAGTCATGCTTCATATTTCATTGAAGTTGAATATTTAAAAAGATCAACCCACTCAAAACCCTATAAAACCTATCGTTCTGGGGCCTTGTGTCCTAAAAATAAAATCGCATCTGCCATATCGCATTACAAACAGCCACATCAGCCTCCATCTCTTAACCATTTCCTTCTGTCTGTTCCCTCCTCTCTCTGACAAAACCCATCTGGTAACCAGCCTGTCTCCATCAACACAGGTTTTGCTCTCTCTCTCTCTCATTCAAACAACTGCACACTTCTTCCTCTCTCCTTTATCTTATTCACTTCCCCTTCCTCCCATGCTGTCTGCAACTCCAATTTTTTTTCCTCCTTTTATTGGTACTGTAACTCTCACCCCTCAGCTGTCCTTCAACCTCATCTCTTCTTAGGGGATGGCTGAGACCATCAGGTAGAAAAAATTTATTTCCGACAGTAAAATGGAACTGGTTTCTTACTTCAAAAAGTCAGCAAAAAAAACAAACAAAAAAAAAAAAAAACCCATCAGATTTGAAAAAATGCAGCAAAATTTGTGGAGAGACTGCTTTGCAGCCTGCTTCTGACAGCACAGTCTCAGTCAGATCAAACTGATCCAGACTCATAATTTAAAAAAAAAATCCAACATTGCCTTATCAAAATGTAAGAAACGGACAGGGTAGCAAGAGCAAGTTTCACCCTCATAATGCTCATAGCAGCCCTGAAGGCTTTGCCTGGCTATGAAATAAGAATAACAGAATAAAGTGTTAAGCATGAATTTATCTATATATTTATTATGTCTGAATTTTTAAGCTGAATTTGAGCATATCCATAGCATTAATTTGCCTCGAAGTGCATTAAGTTAAGTGAAGACTTCACAGCGTGTTTACATAAGAGCACATAGCGTAAATATCAGTGACTATTTAAACTTGGCTAACCTAAATTTAAATTTTAGGCTTATTATTTTGGGTATTATAAATAAAGATACTGAAACAAAAGAGTTTCAACTTAAAAGGAATATTCTCTGGAATGTGCCAAAACAGCATTCAGTAACAATGGGCCACTCTGTCACTCATTAGAAAAACACATCTACTTCAGAGAAAGCAGAATTACTGATTTTAGCATGAAGTCAAAACGGTGCATCTACATGAAAATATTACTTAAATATATACCATTGTTAATTAGTTTCTTTCCACCCATGCATAACAGAGAAGTAGTATTATTAATCTAAATATTGATTACTTTGACACAAATAACAAGGTAATAAGAAGGAAAAGTGAACAAAGAAAAGTAGGAAATATCACTTCAAAAGAACTTTCTAGACACTGACTGCGCATTACTGGTTAAATAATGTCAACATCACACCCCAATTAAGCCTAATGGTTTTGAATGTATGTATTGCAAGTGGTGATGGAAGTCGATATCAAATGAATCAAAAAATTTGATTATCATGACAGCATTTATGAGGATCTACCAGATGTACTGATACAGAAAACAAAAGGGTTTTGTACATAACGTACTGACCGAAATTTACAATATGCTAATTTTGTGCTTCCACTTGATTACAGATAAAATCTTTGATGAATAAACTTGACACACACATGCAGAGGCCTGTGGGCAGGAACGTCTGCACACACCCACCCACCAGTTGGCAGGAAAGAAATTAGATCAAATCAACCCATACTAGAATTAAACAAGCCAAGGCGGTGAAACCCAGAGTGATGGTGACATTAAATAAATAAATACATAAATATCATTAATATAAAATTGATAGATCTTTACATTGGGTGCGAAGTGTGAAAAGCAAAAGCAAATCAAAGGCAAATCAATAGATATACCTAATGTAGGCAAAATACATCAACAGAGTAAACACTGCAAGTCAACAAAGAGTAGAAGAGAACAGAAACCGTGCGCATGCATAGACTGGCACATTTTTCATGTTTTGATACCGTTTATGAAAACCTTACACTTCATGCAGCTGGCTCAAAGTAAAACACAGATGTGATTGTGGCTTTTGCCTGTGAAACACAAGTGAACTAGCTAAGTGGAGACAAATTTGGATTTTTCTGGCTTCACTAATTAGAAAAGACAGCAGCAAGCAGCGAGCCCACATCCCGGCTTCAAAACAACCCATTAGAAACTTATGGGTCACGTCACAGGCTCTACATGTTTCTCTGCGATCCACTGTATGGCTGAAGGGCTTTGAGGGCTTACTGTGACCCACACAACACACACACACACACACACACACACACGCACACACACACACACACACACACAAAGTTAGGTACTGCCTTAGTGTCATGTTGCTCCAGAGAAAATCCGGAATTGGCAAAGTGTTTTGTGTGTGAGAGTGTTTGTCTGTCTATTCTCTGTCAGCAGCTCAACTCTGTGAGTCATCAGTGAGAAGACAGCAAAATTCACATGGCACCACCACAGTGCTTTGGGGTAATATCGCTATGCTCTCCTGCAACCATTGGAGCTCACTGACATATCAATGCAATTAGAATCATGGCTGTGTCCCAGTGAAGGTCAGCTAGCACCACTCAGACAAACACGGAGAGAAACAAAGAGACAGTGCAAGAGTAGGAGGGTGAGAGAGCGAGGGAGGCAGTCAGAGAGGAAACAAATTAAGTGACAGGGTAGCACGGCTGAGTTTAGCTCAGCCTCTGTCCAGGGGCCTCTTCCTCCAACTCTCATACTGGCCTGGCAATTAAAAATACATGCATCAATGGTCTACACAACTCTCTGAAGAACATATAATAATACATTTACACAAGCCACACGCATGTAAATGGATGCAGTCATCCCACACAGTGTGTGCAGCCAAATGCATGTGCCTGTTTAAGATTTCTTATGCGCTTAAAACTGATGGCCGGCCAGCCTTGTTCAGTTCAATGAACCTCTAATCAATGCAGCAGACAAATGATGCGGCGAAATAGGAGGTTGTACACATCATGGCTGAGGGGAACACATTAACCCAATCACTTCGAAATGTATGGATCTACCCACAGAACTGTAGTTCATCACACATGCCTGAGTCCTCTGCAAGACAGACATCAGCGGGCCAAGGACAGTGGTGTTGATGAGATTGGACCGTACTGATTTTAATCAATAGAAGGCTGAACACAAGTATGTGTCTTCTCCAGATGAGGAAATGCATTTAAAATGCGGTGCTCCATTTAATAGTCAGTTGTTAGTAAACACCCACTGGATAACTTTCAAGCTGAGTGGGACCTGTAACAATGACCCCAGTGTGTGTGGGTGCATAAGTGTGTGTGTGGGTGTGTAAGTGCAGGCAATAAATGATTATTTTAGTTAACTTCCAAGTGTATGCGATAATCCAGTCACTGGTGTAGCATATGTGTGTAATATCTGTGCATGTATTGATGGCTTAGCACAAAAGCATCCTTAACAGATCTGGCCTGAGGGAGAGTGCTGCACTGTAAGCGTGTCATCCATCTCGTTCCTTCTGAGAGCTCCCATGGGGACCATAGCAATTCATGCTCCCCTCAGACATGTTCTATGTCTCGACAGTCCATAGAGTCAGCAGCAGTGTGGACAATGGGT
This sequence comes from Seriola lalandi dorsalis, assembly GCF_002814215.2. Taxonomy (NCBI): domain Eukaryota; kingdom Metazoa; phylum Chordata; class Actinopteri; order Carangiformes; family Carangidae; genus Seriola; species Seriola lalandi. The sequence continues at coordinate 2,401,303 of NW_019525288.1, forward strand.
TAATATTGTAAATGGCTGGCAGAGAGCAACACTGCCAAAAGGATTGCAACACTGTTAAAAGCTTTGACTATGACAAAGAGAGGCTTGGATGAAAAATGTGCACATATCCATACATGACTGCATCAACAATCAGAGAATCACCAAAGGTCCTGCTGACAAAGTACTTGCCTTACACACAAATAAATGGTTTTATCAGTTCAGTGCTCATGTTATCCTTGACCTGAAGGAATGTGGAGCAGATGTGTAACAGGAGGAGTTTGTTGTGTAAGGTAATTTTCCTCTTTGTACATGGTCATGCTTCCACTTCCAAAGCCTAGTTAAAAAAAAACCTTGAAAGAAATCAAAGCAAACACACACACACATATCTCCTCGCACAAACACACACACACGTCTCCTCTCACAAACACACACACACAAACACACACACACACACACACAGACACACAGACACACACATAGACACACACACAGACACACACACACAAACACACACACAGACAGACACACACACACAGACACACACATAGACACACACACAGACACACACACAGACACACACACAGACACACACACACACAGACAGACACACACACACAGGGTGTCACAAGTCACCAACTGGAATCGATGTACCCGGGCTTAATGTCTAAGATACAGCTGCATCGATTCAAACTGCTTGAATCAGGGCAAAGCTGGGAGGGAATCACACAGCTGAATCAATGCAGGCATTTCTGTATGAGAAAAGCTTAATATGACAGGCATACCTTTTTTTAAGCAGCTAATAATGTCTTTTACTGTGTGCATCTCTCTCTCCTTTGTATCTGCCAGTCTTATCGCCTCAATTGAAAGTTCACATGTTGACCATCCTTTGCTCAAAAGAGGAAGAGGAAAAAAAAAACAAAAAAACAAAACTTTGTGCTCTGCTGCCCTACATGTTGTTTGTCTGGGATTTTGGTCAAACAGAATACCAAGAAAGACTAACTGAATATTGACATGTAGTTGTTAAACGTTGTATATATACTGTCACAATAACGGTTTCCCCGGTAACATTACATGTAATACTGACAACCCATTCTAAGAGATGCCATGACACTCTCTGTAGGAGACAGAATTACTGCTTTTCTTTATCTGCAAAAAACAGCTCTGTGTGGTTGAAACTGAATACTGCAGTCAGTGAACAATTTTTTTTTTAATACCATTTCAACTTTCTTGTAACTGGAGCAAACAGAGCTGAAAAACAGCTAAACTGTACTATACAGCATCACACTGTATTGTATATACACACTGTACATTCAGGTATGAATCCCTGCCTTTAAAAATACTTTGATCTAGAGGTGTATTGAGTCAGTGTCAGAGCAAGAGATACGCAGCTGTATGATAAACCTGCACAGTTATGCCATTTATTCAGCACAGTCAGATGCACAAAATAACATCTAGATGTGTGTTTGTTTTCTTTAATTAGCTAATGAAAGGAACAATGGCTCAGTGTGAGACATCAGAGCATACAGGATCGCCTGCGGCAAAATCCTACTTGTAATTATCACAACACCAATCAGCAAACACACACAAGACAAACACAGGAACAAAGAAGAAATCGAGGGGGAAACAAACAAGTAAATAACTTCAGCAAAAAGACAAAGCACCATGACAGCATGTAACACCCTCTGTCTGGGAACAATCAAGAAAGCTTTGGTGCTGTTGTCTGTTGGTAGAATTGATCAGACAGGAGATATAAAACAGGGGGTGAGCGCAGGGCTATGTGGGCACATGTGTGTGGCTCCTCATCGCTTTAGAAACTTTGTTAAATGACAGTTACTTTTTGCTTTAGCTGCCTCATTATGTTTTAGTAGAGAAAAATAGTCCAGCTAGGGAGGTCACTTAAAATATTCACCAAAAAATACATCACATTTTAACAACAAACCTCAGACCAAAAACAAAACAAAAAAAAAACTCTCTATACACCCACTGAAAAAATGCATGTATATCAGTGTGGTGAGATATGTCTTTTGCATATGTAAAGGCAAAAACAAATAATGACTAGTGCAACTGCTATATGAGGGTACAGGACTGTGGCGTGAGGCAAGGTATTTATTACTGAAACACCAGGCGAGCCTGATAGTTTTACTTTGGTAAAAACATGCCACATTAGTAAATGGAACAACAGACCCCAGCGCAAGCAATTATGCAAAACTGCAGAGGGACTTCTGCTTTCAGATGGAGATGGAGATGGAGAGAGAGAGAAAGAGAGAGAGAGAGAGAGAGAGAGAGAGAGAGAGAGAGAGAGAGAGAGAGAGAGAGGAAGTCTAACAAGCAGCAGGTGCTTATGGAAGGAAAGATCTAATGGGAGCCAATGTGACTAATACTTAAAATAAAAACTCAAAATAAATTGGTTGTAATCAATACTTATTAGTACCTAAATGCAGACTGTCGAAAGGGAAATTTAAATACTTGTAAATACTTGTCAGGATCAACTATATATTGTAGTTTTTTACCTTGCTGTGACAGAAATGATCACGCAGTACTCATCAACTCATTTAATTTAGGGGTAGATAACATGTTCATTCAGCTGAGATAATGACCTAATTAAGACTTTGTTGTTGTCTACTTCTCCAAGATGAGCCAGTGAAGTTATACCATCGACTGCAAACCTGTGAATTGTTGTTTACTGAAAAGTATCAGTCCATTCTCTGACATCAGCAGACACCACTCTCTGACAGTAAGATCCCTGCAATCAGTTCTGCCTTCCACTCATGCAAATGTAGTAAACAGAAGGTACAATATGCAAGAGTTAAAGAGAGTTAAATGAAAAGACAGCAAGGGGGGAGGGAGAGTGCACATCGTACCTGCAAGAGTCAGAGCAAAGTATAGGCAGAAAGCTGGCTCCTTATATATCCATGAGTACAATTACAGTAGTCACTTCAGTGATGCTATGCTGTAGCTCTGAGCATGCACAAATCAGATTTTGTTTGCACTGATTTCATATCTGCCAAACCACTTGGCAAGGAGGCCAAGCTTACATTGTTACTGGAATTGCTTGAGTCTGGACATAATCAGACATCTCTAAACCCAGAAGGAAGATAACAGCAGAAGAACCAGCTTACATAACTGGTAAGATCCTAGGGTATTATCCCGGTGTTTAACATACACACATTTAGCACTGGTTTGCAACAATAATTTTGTTCAACTGCTGTAGATGGATGAAGAAGAAAAAAAACACTTTTTACTTGACTTAATAATTATGCTAATAATGATGCCAAATTCACCAGTGCTTGATGGCAAAGCGCTTGATATGAAAATCTTAATTTTCTGAGATGCATTTTTGCCAACAAGCAAATTAACTACAGTGACAAATTTATTGGATAGATCATGTTTTCTCAGGGGCACTGTCTTTAAAAGCACAATGTGAGGCTGGTTCTGGAAAGATATGAGGAGGTGCAGCAACAAATGTTTTAATATAGTAACTTATTAACACTTATTTGGTGGTGGTGGTGGTGGGTGGGTGCTAATGATTTGGCTAATGATTTGAGGTATGTAGTTTGGCAAAGAGCCAAAAGTTTACTGTTAAACATAACACGGCTTTCTGTTAGATGCTGCAAAAATACTTACTCAAGGAAAAAATAATTACCAAATTCATTATACACACATAAATACAAGGGAGTTTATCACTATTGTCCGGTAGGTTCCTCTCATTCTATGAGAATGAGGTATATATGTGATGCATTTTGAATGTGCAGTATGAAAGTGCATGCTGTCTGTATGAGCAAAAATGAGCAGGTAAGTTAGTCAGCCACTGGATTTACCTGTATGTATCAGACCTGGCAGTATGATGCTTGCACACAGTACATTATTTCCTGTGAGGCCATGTGTTCCTACAACACATGTGCTGTACATACAATAACTCTGTGAAAAGCCTCCAGTTGCTGCAGTGTGAGTACTGACAGGAGCTACTCCTGTGTTAGCTTCTCTGCATGGGCTTTCTGTAAAAGCCAGAATACAATTCAAAATTCTCCTCGTGAACAAAGCCCTTAATGACCAAGCTCCATCATATCCTAAACACCTCATAGTTCCTATTATCCCAATACAACACTCAGGCCTCCATGTGGTTGCAGGAATTTCCAAGAGCAGAAAGGGAGGCAGAGCCTTGAGCTGTCAGGCTCCTCTCCTGTGGAACCAGCTCCAAGTTTGAGTTCAGGAGGCAGGTACACACTCTCTATGCTTAAGATGAGGCTTAAACCTTCCTCTTTGGTAAAGCCTATAGTTGGGGCTGGCTCAGATGAGTCCTGAACCATCCCTTAGTTATGCTGCTATAGGCCGTGGCTGCTCGGGGAACTCCCGTGACGCACTTCTTTCTCTCACTCTCTCCCCATGCATTAATAACACACTACTGCATGTCATTAACTTTGTGTCTCCTCTAATCACGTAGTTTGTGCTTTTCCCCTCTCTCCCTGTCCTAATTCTGCAGGTATATCTGACTCCGGGGCTGCAGGATCTGGATGTGCCACGACTACGCATCACTCATTGTTATTAATTTTTTGTTGTTGTTGGTGCTGTTATTATTAATAACATAATCACACCTATAAATATGTTTTTTTTCCTCTGCACTGTCGCCAGGTGCTTTCTCATGGTGGGACCTGTTGGATTTCTCTCTATAATATTCTAAATTGACTTGACCTTACTCTCTGAAGTGCCTTAAGATAATGTACGTTTTTGAATTGAATGAAAATTTTAATCTGATATAGTTTTGTAAGGACAAATACTTTAATGGCACCTTGAAAAAAAAGTTTCATTAAGGGTGAATGCCTTTTAGTTAACAAAAAAATTACAGAAGATCATGAAATGATTTAAGCACTAATAATATGTCCTCACCAGGCTTTACAAATGACATCTCTCTCTCACCTTTTCTCCCTCTCTCTCATGAAAGGATTAGCAACAAATATTTCTGAATCGAACCATGCTGTAATCACCAAGGTCCTGAATACTCAGCTCAGATATACATATATCCAGGCACACAGAGCTTTACAATTCGATACACCTGGAACAGAATCGGGGAGGTCAACACACACACCTAGTGAAGCAGGCTGCTTTGTGGTGCTGGATGGTGAATACTAAAGCTTCATTGCCGTAGGTGGGTGGAGGAGAAGAAAGGGAGAGATGATCTTTGTAGAGCTTCTGTTTTCCACTCAGCATGTACACAGTCGCTACTGTGAATAAAACACAGAGGCTACACAGAAAGAAGAAAACAAAACCAAAGAAAATGTTGACGAATTCCCCCCCTTTTTTTTATAGCTTCATCACCATCATGGACTTCCTGACAATGGTTCCAGCATGACTAATGCCACTTGATTGCACCTGTGCAAAGATGTGTTAATTTTTGAAGGCGTTCACACATATACTTCCTGCCATATACATAATTTTTTTCGCTCACCAAAGCAACAGGAACAAGACACCTAGCGCCTCGTACACAGCTCTAGCTTACATATTCTTTATAACCAACTACCTGGCTCTTATTGTAACTTGATTAGATGATCTGTTTGAAAATGACTGAACACATGCAGTATTGGTAAAATGGCCCCAAGGCACAGACAAGGCAAATACACGGACACGCATCATGCTAATGTCTCCTCTTCTGTGGCTCCCGTTTCAAAATGCTGGTGGCATTTTATATAGTAAGACTGTGACGAATCCTGACATCTCCCTTGTTACTACTCCCCCCTTCCTCCTTCCTGTCACACAGAAGGTATTTCAGTGGCAACCGGACAAAACGCCTTTGTGGCAGGGGCTTTGACATTTGTGTATGCTGGTAAGAAGAAGCAGAAAATTAAGTCTTTATCATCTGCCCAGTGGATTATGAATGGGTAGATGGAAAGTAAAAGAACTGGTTGTAGGGTTGCACAGCTGATTGTTTTGTATCAAAATTGTGATTTGACTTCAATTTAAAATCATAATAGCTGTGATCTTAATTAAAAATGTTTTAAGAGGTGAATCTCTTCATTGTTTGATTTATTGCAAATTTCATTTATCATCCCGCTCGAAATGGTGACAGCAGTGTCAAAGGTATTCAAAGAGGAATACAGCATATACAACAGAAATATGTGACATTGTAGGGTTTAAAAAGAGAGAGCAGGAATACACACACAATGAGGATGAAATGAACAACCAAAAAGGGAAAGTAGGGTTGTATGAATGATGAAACAGACGACTGGGCGAGGAAAGGAGAGGGAAAAAGTACAAAACCAGAAAAGGCGCAGGGAAGGAGAAAAGGAGAGTGGGATTTATTTTCACCTGTCAACAGCACTTAAGGCCATAAACACATACAAAGCTTCTGCCTTCAGGGCATTGGGACAATATTGGTCAGTGTGTGCGTTTGTGTGTGATGGATGATTCTTCACATTTATGTAGTTTGTCATCAGGGTGTTGACCATGACAGGACCCGGGCTGAATCTAATCCTCCTTGAGAAATCACAAAATTGCGGCTACCAGTACACTGCTTGTCACTGTAACATTGGTGCAAAGGTAACTGTTTCTGGTGGCAATGAGAGCGTCCTTCCTCAGACAAGTCAGAGGAACAAGAGGAACTCAAACTACACTTTTTAATTTGGTATCATAGCCATGGGTTCTAACTGAACACTTCTCTTTGAACAACCTCTCCATATCCTATTATTTTTCTGGAAATAGCAGCACTTTTATAGTAACTTTATGTGATGCTTCTTGATATCCTCATGATGACATCATAAGGACATTTCCTAATAATAAACATCTCTTATCACGCTGTTGCAACATCTTGAATGAGAGAATGATGCAAAGCCGATAGGAGAACTGATGATAAAGAGAAATGACTGAGAGGTAAAAAATAACATTTCTTCGACTGTGGATCAAAGGGAACAGAGGAAAATAACACAGCAATATGGCTTAATTCATCTCTTTTATGAAAGCCTTTCCATGAGACCTTGGTGTCCAAACTGTGCTCAGGCTAATTAAATAGCAACAGGCAAATATACTCTGAATAGAGTCTGTGCGGACAGTGTGCCCCTGACATAAAAAGAAGGTGATGACTTTACATGATGTCTGAGCCTCCTGGGTCGTCTTATATTCTCTTGTACTTTCTACTGGACTCTACATAAAAATGTCCACTATCATTTCAAAACCGCAACATTGTCTTCCCTCCACAATGTGGCCAATTAAGGGTAGCAGGGAAACATGAGATTCTCTGTCAAGAGAGCTGTAACTGTGTGTGTTGTTTCTGTGTGTGTGTATGCAAGAGAGAGAGAGAGAGAGAGAGAGAGAGAGAGAGAGAGAGAGAGAGAGAGAGCGTGCAAGGGAGGATTTGATGATTACAAACATGCTTGAGAAAATGAAACTGAAACAGCAGGTGTTTTATATCATTTATCATTACGGCCCCAAAGTAGAACATGCATTTGTGCTGTGTGTTACGAATAATATGCTAATCCCAAGTCAGTCTGCAGTTACTTTCTCTGATCAAAATGAAAGCTGCTTTTAAGAAGTAATAAATTAAGACTACTCTTTTTGCCAGCATGACTACTTTAACAGTCATAAAAAAGACTAAAGATCCAAAGATGTAAAAATGGAGTGTATAGCACCCAAATGAAAAGGAGTGCTCATGGAGGTGGTATAACAGGTCTGCAAACAAAGACTATTTTCATTATCAATTAATGGGCTGATTAGTTTCTCGCTTGATTTGCCTATGTAAAGGGAAAAAGCTGTGAGAAATGCCCAAGGTTACGTATACAAATTGCTTGTTGTGTCTGACCAACAATCCGAAACTTAACAATATTCAATTTGCAATGACACAAAAAATGTAGCGGCAAATCCTCTACTTACGAAGCTGGAACCAGGGGAAATTTTGCCTTCAGCATTTAGCACAATGCTCCCATAAAAAGTGTTATTTTTTGTGTTTTTCACCCTTCTGATGAAATGTGGGTTAAATAATGCAGTGTATATAATGTAATGTATGTACTGTACACCCATTGGTAACGCTGGTGTTCCAGTAAGCCTGTGTGTGGGCAGCTGCCTGCCTGCTGTATGTCCGACTGATTAACTTAGTGACCGAAACAGAAGGAGAAAGATACTGCAAAAAGGGAGAGGGAGAGAGAGAGAAAAAGAAAGAGTGAGAGAGCAATGCTTCAGATGCATGCATATAGCTTGCCAGTTTGGCTCTGGCGGACAGTGACCTTGTTTGCATGATTAGTAGAACCACTGGGGCGTGATTGGCCCTGTTACATTATTTCCCCCCTCTCTCCTCTTCCTTCCTGTCATCTCTTATTCATCAGTCTAACTCTCCTTCATTCCCCTTTTCCTTCTTTTACCTATGTTTAAAAGCAGTTGGACCAATGGTTCCATTTATTTAGCTACATAGAAAGATGTGTTTCCATTTCTCTATAACTAAACTAGTAATGACTGCTGACAGTGTTTTAGACATTGTGAACATAATGACAGAACACATGTTCGGATCGGCAACACCCCCAGTTTATAACTTGTCTCCAGGTGGTGAAATAAATACCGTCTATGAAAAGCATGGACATGGAGAACAAGTGATAACAAGATGATGGTCCTTAGACAGAAGACCGTACTTGCAGTTAAAGCCCTACAATTAATGAACATCTGCAAAAGGTATGACAAGAACCATTAAACTACTCTTTTTGTGTACCAGAAAAAAAATAAAATAAATGCACAATTTTTTACAGGTAAGATTTTAGGTAGAAAAAAGAAGAAAAAAAAAGAAAAAGAAAAGCAATTTTTTGAGAAAAGAGTCATAATGTCATAAACATCTCAAAGATCAAGAGAAATAAAAACAAAACCCTTATTACTGTGCCTTTAAGTTGTATTTCCAATGTTGGGCTTGTATCACAACGTCAACATGTGGAAAGCGAAATGTGCTGAGGTCAATGTGAAGCATATCCCATATGAGATAACGTTAGCTGTAATACAACAATTCCGACTTTTCAGATGTCGTGTAAGGAGAGGTCCAAGCTGAGACACTGTAACGCCAAATCAACAGCAGGTGAGCTCGGCATAAATACTACATTCAATGAAAGGTACTTAGCTGGCAAACCACACTAAACATCTCTCCACATGAAGCTTATGCTATACCACTGTCACCTTACCATATATCCACTGACAACTCCTAGTGGCAAACAATCTAACAACCACAAAGACGAATGGCGAACCATTGCTGTGTCATCACCATCTGGCTTGTTCAAAGATGGCTGTGCCCCTAGTAACAAAAAAACCAAAATACAGTTTAGTTTTCCAGCAAATTTCCAAGCGAATTTCAGGCACGATTGCAGAACCATATCTTCCCAGTGGTAAAAAGCAAATGAACAACACTCATATTTTTTAAAAGGAGGACAGAAGAGGATCTCCTTAAGTTATACCTTAGAATTAGTTTCATGAATAGGTAAATACCTGATCTGCCACTTCGACACTTTCTCATCAAAAGATTTTGTATGCTGATTTTACTGGGTTGGATTTCCTACAGTGTCTCAAGTGGTGTGAGAATGTACGTCTTACTATCAGAACACAAGATGCCTGAGTGGCATGTTTTAGAGCAGGCGGCTGAAGGATCAGCTGTGCCAACATGCGCAGAGCCAACGAAGCTTGTCAGTGGTGTCAGAAAAGGGTTAAAGCAAAAATGTTTACTGACACAAAAGGTCTCTCCGCAGAACACCATCCGATTCTTAATGTGGACAATGGCATTTTTGTGAAATTTAAAATGACTTTTTCTTCAAAATCTTCCTTTTAAAGTTTCCTGTAATTTTCTGTTACAAAGAAAGTCTTTTTGGTGTGAATAGAACATTTCTTCTCAGTCACTGTAGATTCAGTTTTTTATGTTCTGAAAAGCGCACAGACATCGTAAAATTGAAATGGAACAGCTGTGACCCTGAGGTAATGATTTGAGATGGGTTGACATAGACAGAGTCAGGTGAAGACATTTGAATGACAGGGGCAAAATGGTGCTTGACGGCCAACCAGTTAGGGAGTGGTTTCAACTGTCATCTCTGTCAACATGGGAATAGGAACTGGATGGAGGGAAAACTGTGTGCGTGTGTCTGTGTGTGCGAGAGAGAGAGAGAGAGAGAGAGAGAGAGAGAGAGAGAGAGAGAGAGAGAGAGCGAGAGAGAGAGAGTGTAGGGAAGAAATGAAATACAGAGGGTGAGTCAGGGAGAGAGGGCTGATGCATTCAGGGACCATGAAAAAAAACAAAAAAAACATGAAACACGTCAATGCTGTAATGAACAACAATAGTGCTGGGGCTCATGTTCCTGATACAACACAATACAGCAGAAAGAGCTGTATGATACTATGAGATAACAAGAGGTTGATACAATTCAGATGGACAATGGTGCTCTGTGGAGGCATCATCAGGACTTTACTGACTTCACTTGACATCATAGGGAAGAATCAATTGTTTGTCATAAAATGTGTGCTTGTGAGTGTGTTGTGGATATGGTGTGAATTGATCTGTGTTTTAGATTGTCCTACTGACTTTGGCCCAACTCCTTTGTAGTAAGAGATGTTAGTCTAGAAGTGGGCTGAGTGGAAAAGGGCGTAGAAAGGCACAAGATGTCAGACTTCGAAGTGAAAAGTGGACAGGGCTAATAAACACAGCTGCACGTGTCTTATTCATTTGATGATACTTGAGGTAGGACTGAGTGCACAGTTAGATTCATTAGAGAAAAGCCACTCTGAAGCTGCAGGGCTGGGAATCGATTACGAATACTTTTTGAGTACCTGCCAAAATGTGTCCCTAGCAGAGAGTATCAAAAACCATCAAGCTCCAAAAGGTGGCAATGAATTTTAAGCCAGATTCTAAGTCTTGTTATCAACAGTCTATATATAAACACACATACTGGCATGGGTAGCCCGGTGTCCAGACAGCCAGTCGTGTGCCAAATGTTTAATGAACATCGGCTGGCAGACTATCATGAGCAAACTCTGGCCCACACCACTGTTTGATGATTAGCTACAACCCACAGGGATACACACGGAAACACATGCACAAATACACACTTTCAATCAATGGCTGTATAGAAACAAGACTATGCATTCAGTACAGTGCTAATGATGGGTATATTCCCAAAACACCCTTACCATCGCTCTTGTTCCATTTCTTTCTTTACCTCTTAATATCTGTTTATTTCTCCGGTCTTATTATTGTGTTCTCTAATATCTCAATGCTTCTCTGTCTCCTGACCAAAACATTTTCTAATTTCTTTTCATGATATTTCCTCTCTTTCCAGCTCTGAAAACTATGTCTGCCTTCCCACTCCATTGTCATTATTTATCTTGTGACAGACAGATACTAGTCAACTGTGTCAGCCAAACAAAGCGGCTTTATTTTTCAGGAAAGAAAAAAAAAAACTCTTTTGCAGTTTCGTATCTATAACAGGAAAAGGGGACTCTCACACAAATTGGGTTGAGTTGCACAAGGGTCCATTTTAAAAGTCTGATCTAGTTTGTACTTCATATAAGCCCCAAGTTAACTTCTCAGGCTATATACAATCCTGTCCTGTATTTATTTTGTTAACAATAGTTTAACCAAAGCTCAGCCATGCTGGTGCGCGCAGAAGGCTCGCTTGTGAGTAGGTATAAGTACTGTAGTTTCGGTTCACAGAATGTAGTGCCAACGGAAAGGGCTGTTTGACGGCAAGAAAAAGTGGTGAAAATATACAAAATACAGTGTACACTTTAAATGATACTAGTTTTTTATGGTGAGCATTATTTAAAAGTGGCTAAAACACATTTTTGCGGCCTGCCCTGTCCACAGCAGTGAATCGCTCAGCTTCTGTGCCGGTTCTCCAAACTCTACTGCAGGTAATACACTGACTATGTATAAGGACCCCACACAACCCCATGTCAAATAACTCGAATGATCACTTTAAGGCCTTGGCCCAATAGCTAACAATAATATTTTGCAAGTGCAGAGAGTTACAACAGTAAAGCTTTACCTTGTAAGCTAACAACACAAACATGGATTTATCACATTTATTTATTATGAGGAAGACAAAAATTGTTATCATCTTCACAGGCTTTCATTCATGCTGCTCCCTCATCAGACATATCAATCTCACCCACTTGAATCATTCATTGATAATAAGAAAACTATCACATCTACCTAAGACACACAAACTCTAACCTAAACCCAATTCCAACCTGAACCCTAAAACCAAGTATTAACCCTCAAACAGCTCTTTGAAGTTGTGAATATCGGACAAAATGTAGAGAGATTCTCTGAGTCTGATCAGCCGATAAAGATTTTGGACGTTTTCGATTTTCTTTCTAAGTACTATAACTGACAGATACACAAACATTTTGTAACTATTCTTTAATGGACAATTCAATTGTATGTTCGTAATGAAACATTTTACATTATTAAAATAACCTGGTGAAAGGCGATCTCTCTCTCTTGCTCTGAATGAGAATTAAAAAAAAAAAAAGGTTAACAGTTGTAAACATTTATTTTAACCGCTCATAACCGATGGATGATTATTATTATTGATGGCCATTATCCAAGGCACAGCAGCAACGCTGGCAGGGTGCACACACACATGCGTGTTTTAAGTGTCTGATTAAGTTTGTTTTTGTGAATGTTATCATGGTCGTTCCTCCGCGGCTTACTTTGGCATTGCGGTCATTACAAATTGTGGGCTTTTTGTCGTCTTCACAAATGGTGAAGAACTTCCACACAGACGACATGTTGTATGTGTGTGTCGCTCTGTCTGTGCCTCTGTGTGCACAACATGAACTGCAGTGCAGCACAGGAGTGTAAATGTGACCGGCACAGAATCGGATATACGTGAGTGGTTCCAATGGCCAGCTGATCGATCAGTGCTGAGAGTTAACACTGATGAAGCTTAAAAGACCTTAGAATAAATAAATGCATGAGCAGGTATTCCTAGCAACATGCAGTAGAAGAAATGTGCTTGATGTTGCATCAGTTTGGATAGAATCAAATTAAAAACGAGATGCGTGAGAAAAATTTAAATGAAACGATAACCTGTGCAGTGTGAAGGTAATTCCCATAGCAGCAGCAATTTCATTCATTTTGCCATTATGCATCAGAGTTGTCTGCTTAAGATACTTTAATATAAACATGATGAGAATTTTGAGAATGTACAGGAGTCACTTTTGAACAGTGGGCTGTGTGAATGATTTCGCCCTGGTTTCAAAATAAAATAAAAAGGTTCCCCAAACAGCTCTGTGGTTGTCTTACATATACAGATAGGTTAATGATGAAATACACTGCAAAATATCTTGAATACACGCTTGCTGGGTTTTTCCTTGATTTATACTTGACTGCGACTTATTTATTTAAAACTGTGCAAAGCCTCCCTGGTATTTTAGCACAGACATCTCAGGGAGGAACATGGTTAACAAATGGAGAAACAAAGACTTGAGGAGGTTGCCAGCTGGGCAGAACAGATATTACACTAGATAGATATGGTGCGAATGAGGAGAGATTAGGTTGTTAGAGACTCTGCCTGTGTTTGGTAAGTAAACCATAGCAGCAGGATGCCCTGAGTTATTCAGCTTGAGTGGAGGTTTTTTGAGCTCCTTGTTTTTGCAATTGCAACTTTAATAGATTCATATTAAACACAGTTTTCATTATCAAAAAAAAAAAAGAAGAGGGACCACAATAAACTTATCACACTTCACAAAGCAAGAAAGCCATAACTTAATTTGGCCTTTCTAATGCCTCCATTACATTGTTCCCTCTCTATATTTCATACAGTTTGTTTCTTTTTTTCTTAGTCTTAGCTTCAGTAATCCTTCAACCTTACTCTTGTTTCAACTCCTCCACCTCATATGGAACATGTGCACACACATGCCCGCACACACACACACACGCTTGTTATTTGAAAAATTCAAAACTTCTACACTCGCAACAAAAAAAAGTATTAGGGATCAAGCGGTGCTGAGAGTAAAACACCAGGGACCACTAAATGCCTAATGGACCACTGAATATTTCCTTCTCCCTCCGCCTGTTAGAACAGTATTAGAAGTCACACCATGCAAATGTGAGAACAGAGTTTAATGACTGACTCAGTTGTTGCAGACTTTTGAATCTTAGTTTGAACTTTAACATCCCGTTATTCACTGTTCAAATCAAACTGCCATCTTTTTTTAATGAATTGTGAATGCGGATCACCTTGTGAGGCAGCAACAATGGCTAGCTGAAAACATGACATAATATAAAGGAGTAATTAAAGAGACGAATTTACCAGAAATGAATGAATGAATGGAAATCAGATTCTAAAAGCCAGGCCAATGAAGAAAAATGAGGTGCAAAGTTCGAGGTTCAAGCGTGAAACTATAAAAGTTAAATGGTAAAATTTTACTTACTTAAAAGTAAACCAATTTTACAAGCCACAATGTTTTGAAAAATGTACATGGGGAGTTGTGTCAATGTGTGTATTCAAGCCGTTTAAGAATACATTGGCATTAATCACATATACCCCATACTGTGGCTGCTGTCCATAATGATCACATTTCTCCAGAGTGTTAGGCAACTGAGAGTGAACTGGCTGAACTACTCAGCGGTGTGATCAAGCTATTGAATTAATGGTTTCTATCTCCAAGTCTAAAAACCACTGGAACTGCATGTTTACCCTGCAAAAATTATTTTCCGGATAAACAAGATTAAGATAAACCATTTGTCTTATGCACTTTGCTGGAATTTAAGCTGGGGACCTGACCAGCATGCAATCCTGATATTTGAACCACCGATTTTCTCCATGGCATATGAAAGAGATGTCCCTTTCATGTATGATAGATGCTATCATATGCGAGATATTTTGCTGTGACGCTCACTCTTTCTATTTAATGAGCCCCCATGAGAGGGTGTTATCACCATGCCCACACATTGTTACTCCAACCATGCATACATATATGCATGCAGAGATGTGTGCACGCAGATATACTGTAAAGTGCATTAAAGTTATATTTAGAGGAGAGAAATTATAAAAAAATAAATAAAAACTAAGATAAGGTACTATAATATATATGCACATATGGTTTGGACTGTATGTAGTCATAAAGTTTGTGCTAAAAATCTTCATAAAATGTCTTCAGGGGACACCGAGGAAGCCTTATGACACTTTCCTTAAATCCAACATGAAAATCAATTAGTACATTACATAGGTTTTCTTTATATACCTATGTGCTTGTATCAAACTCAAACACAAATCAAATGAGCACAGACAACGCAAGACTGCAGATGAAGAGCATCTGGTGAGGCCAAAATACAGCGACAAGAAGACTGCCGAAACTACAGCACAATTAGAAGCTTTTGCTTCAGGTAGACACGTGCTCCTAGAAAAGGTCATTAAAAAAGCTAAATTGAGGCTACTACGGCACAGTATTCTCTTAACGAGGTACAGCAGAATGGACAATCAACCTTGCCAGAAACAGTAATTGTTGACAACAAGCAAGAGTAACAGGAAAAAAAGGAGAAAGCCATTATCCAATTAATCTGCTTTTAGAGAACATTCTCTTTTGCTGGCTGGGAAGGGAGGGGGCAAAGTGAATGTCTATACTTGTGGCATATTTGTTTGGGGTTATGTTATGTGTTCATATTAATTTACATTCAGGAAGTGCATCATGTTAAACCAAGTTTAAATGGAGCATATTTTTTGTTGAATTGCAGGGAAAAGTTCAGGGTTTATACTGCTCATCAAGTGCCATCCTGGTTAACTTGGAAAGGAAAACAGGCTCATAACCTGATTTAATTTGTACAAAGAAAGAAAGACAAAGGGGGCTTTGGGAAGGGACAAAAATGAATCAATGAAAAAGAGAAAAGCAAAGTAGGTTAAGTAAGCTCCCAGTTTGGTGCTCAATATTTTAACTATAATTCTGTTTGTGAACTGTTTTTATTAATCTGTTCAGCAATGCATTGTCAGAGCTGAAAGTCAGTATATGGAGGAGTTACAGTACTTTGTACATGTTTGGGCTACAATGCATCAAATCTAAGTCACATACTTGAGCTTCAGAGTATTTTTATGCAACAAAAATATAGCAATAGCTGCATTTACATAAATTATTTATTCCCATGAATAATTTAATCAACTGATCGCTTTTTGATTTATTATGAGCACAACTTTTTTAAGAAGAACTGTCAATACGATTAATAATATTTGGAAGGAACACAACATGTACATATAAAAGGTTTATATGATGTTTTGGAAAATAAAAAAGGAAATTTAATTGAAATAATTTTCTGCAGGCATTTTGTTGGTAAAGATGCTGCTCAGATGTTTAAAAACACTTAAATACCTGTAGTTAACCATGAACATGAATTAAAAGGAATGACAGACTTCTTACATTTACAATTAATGCTCACTCTCTTTTTTCACATTTAACTGAAGATAGCTATCTGTACACCACAGAATGAGAGGTTTCTATTTCTTCCTAAAAACACAGTTGAAAGCCTCTCACGGTTCACAGCATTTTGTAGTTCAGGTCACTTGCTGCTGTTTTCATCCTGTGTGAGCCTTACTTTAGTGGCTAAGAACAAATGACACCAAGCTCACCCTTCTGTCTTCTGTTGGACAAAACAGCCCAAATAATTAGTGCTTTCAAGGAAAAGACCTTTCAAATACATCTGTAATTAAGGCGAGAGACCTTATCATAAACCAACAATAGGGTTTGAATTATTATGGAAGAAAAACAAGTAAATTGGTGTCTATAAATGCCATGTTAAGGGTTTGTAAATGATAGATAATTAAGCAAGGCTCTTCCTTGCAAATCTTCAAATAATCAACAAAGTTCAGTTACTTTGAATCAGTGGCTGCGTGGTTATTAGAGCAGAAAGGCAAGCCTGTCTGTATATAATAGTATGAATGGAAACATAGGCCACCTGTGAAATCTGCTCATCGGGGAATTAAGAAATAAAGAGTTACTCAGGCAATCTGACTTCTTACTGTGTTTGTTTTCTATTACTCATGCATAGCTACACTTCAGTAGATGTAGTTTGGGAGGAGGGGGGGCACTTGAATGTGGAGCGGTTGGCTTTGGCACCTTGAGTAGCAGGACAGGCACCAATAAGGCATCGCTCTCACAGAACAATCTGTGTATGAAACAGAGGTCTGCTACCAACAGGTCGATACCTTAAAGGTTTAGTGTCACTTCCTGTTTGCTTCAGCTTCTCTGCAACCATACGTTATTATCTCCATGACAACCATTTTGGCCCTGGGTTTGGAGAGCTGGTGATCTAGTAAGTTTTGTACTGAAAATGGTATTGGAAGAGAGGAGAGAGGCGTTGATTGATAAGCAAAGCTGCCTACCTCAGGCTCTACTTCGCTCTGACAGGGACAAAACAACAGTCTGCTGCGCCTGCTACTGACATTTGTTATAAATCATTGGCAATTTCATCAGTTGAGAAGGAGCGAGACAGAGAAAGCTACAGGGAGAGGGGGAAGAGTGACAAAAAAAGAGAGAAATAGACACCTGTCTATTAACATTGTTTACTCCATTCATTTTTACTTTGAGCTCAGCAGCCCGGTCCCTCCCTTCTTCTTTTCACTTTCTGTCTCGTTCCTCTATTGCTACCCAGAAGAACCTATCAGCAATGCAGTACAGAACCAAATCACAAAGCAAAAGGTCACGACAGCTTTACTCAAAAGAATTGTGCTGTAACCCGTCTTGAAGGGCCAGTACATACAAATTGCAAAAGACCTATTTTACCACTTAGGCCTGGTGGAATCTAGCCATGAAGACTGTTTCAATTTTATCTGCTAAGATTTGAGATATCTGAGAATCCTGGCGCCACACCAATGTAATGAATGGAAGATGAACTTTACATTATCAGTACATCACACAAATATACATTATTGAAGACAAGTAATGCTGAGAATACACCATAGCTTCCCCGATGTACCTATTTTACGCCTGATCTAAGGACAACTGTACGCTATATGACAAAATCCAGGATTCATCAGTCCTTGACGAATTGATGAGATCACTCTCCCACATCACACACTTCAGCCATTTAAGTGTGAGCACCTCAGTTCTGTTCGAGTCCTTCATCGTGATATTTTCAAATATGCTACGCAAGATACACAGCCAAGTTGCAGTATGGGATACATGACATGACATGTTCTTTGTGCTGATTCCAATGCAAAGTCCTGTAGAACACAGGTGGAAAAAACTAAATTACAATACCAGATGTATTATTAAAAAACAAAATGCAACAATAATTAACTGATGTAGCTACTCCCCGGACCTCTCAATTAATTCAAAAGCCCATTTCTATCACTGAGTTGCATTATATAGTGTGATCACATATGTTGGCGAGAGCAATACAGCGGTTTGAGGTTTAGACAATCGTGTAGTACCCACCAGGCCTAAGAGGCCTAAGGCTATGTCTAGAACCGGAGGGGTAAAAGCTAAAATGCACAATACTGCTCCTCCTCCATTTGACAAACTAGGGGAACAGCTAGGGCTTAAGTTGAGAAAGGTTCCATAAAGAAATGTGCTTTATACACAAACAGTCTGCAGGAAGGTACACCTCCATGCATCTCTCTCGCTCCCTCTCTCTCAGCCTCTGAGGTGTCTATCAAGCAGCACTGAAAACTTGATAAAGCTGTAACAGAGGTGAGTTGGTCTGTAATATTGTTTGTTGATATTTATTTATCTCTGTTTGGATCTTCAAAGTAGATCATTTAAGCCTACTAAAGCAGATGTCAACTCCTTTACCCCCTTTCATCCAAGTATGAATCCTTCAGTCTTGGGAACTGGGACAAAACAAAAGTTAATGACTTACATCTAATAAAAAAAGATGACATAAGTAAGATCCAAACCAATCATCTAGAGTCGGTGTGAACTGTCAATGTGTGAAGTTGAATTTGCACATGAAAAGAGCAACGGTTTAACATTAAGTGTTTCATTATTTGATTCCACTACACTGCCAGGAGAAGATCAGAGACTATTCTCTTTCCCTGATCTATTTTGGTGCTCATCATTTTCCCCTCTCTAACACCTGAGACAGATAATTATCCATTAAAATAGGAAAAAGTGCTACATTTTGTCATTTTCTTTCCTAGCAAGATGTTTTTCAAAAGTGACACAGAAGAGTAACAAGCTAGAGGGCCAATGATTATAGTAATTAGCCAGAAAATGACATCAAGCCATCAAGAACAGCTTTAGCTCTCGTGGGCTATATTATATATATTTTAGAAGAAACAGTCCCTTTTGAAGTTGAACCCCTTACAGTGTACTCTATTCAAACTTAAACACAGCGACAGTTCATTTATTCGTAGTGTCTTCATGTGGCTATTTTTCACTGGTACCCATGGACTATTCTTTGCATGTTTCATGAAACGATATGGGATCATCTTTTAGTTCTGCCCGTCTCGGTCACGTACAGAGGCTTCACATAATCACTCACCTCCCCTGATAAATCATGTCCCCTCTGCTGTAGCCCAAACACCTTCCATTGTCAGAGCTCAGCCTCAGCTCGCTGGAGAGGTTGATGGATGATTTACAGACAGCAAGCCTCTTCTCTCTAAAACCTTCCTAGGTGGATAAGCCTTGTTCATTAACCCTCTCAGACTCTACACAGCCCATGCACGCTGGCCAGTCTTACACTTTGTCTATGTAGGAAGGAGAGAAAAACAAGGGCAGATGTTATCCAAGGGCCACCTCACTGTATATGTGTGTGTGCTGGCTTTACAGTGCTTTCCACTGTAGTCTAATCTAAGTCATAGAGTTGAGAAGCCAAGGCTCATTCCTGCAGACATGATGCTCAATGATTCCGAAAAGATTTTAAGGTTGGTGTAAAGCAGTAAAGCAAGATTTCTACTTGGGAATTATGTTATAGCAATGGGGCCTACATACATAGCAGCTGCAGCTATGCCATAGACTCTGATGCAATGATGTGCACTTCATAAATGTAAAATGTTGAGGCAACAATGTCTACAGAGATACCACATGGGCACTGCAAGAACTTTAACAGGCCAGCTTGTGTTGCCAGCATCTTCTTCTGTGTTTGTCATGTCAGTGGAGTTTGTAAAAAACAGCCTCAGTAATCTTCTTCTATTCAGTAACACTAGATTATATTTTGTGATTTCGAAAAAAAAAACAAAACATTTCCCTTTTTGCTTGTTTCAATTTTCCCTCTCTAGCCCTGAAAGAGTGTAAACATGATTACTTTGGCTATTAATAATTGCAAAGCAGTTTTCTCTTATTCTGTAATGTTAGCTAAAAAAAAAAGGCAAACCTTCCAACTCTCACTTTTAAGTGAATGAAAGAAGGTAGAAGGCCTCCACAGGCTTATTAAAAATGAGCAAAGTATATGAGGCAACATTTAAGTGGGGAAACAGCCACATAGGCATGTTGTCTTTATTTTTGCTTTTCAAGAAAATTAAATGAGTTAGTTCTGGCAGTATTTAGATGCTCCCTGTATATGTAACAACAGCAGAAATAGCATTATGAACAGAACTTCAATTGAGAGTAATGAGGTACACAAAACAGTAAAGCCAATTCAGGCAGCATCATCCCGATATCCATGCTCCACCTTCTCTGTGTTCTTGCATGTACCAGAAAATTTTATACTGAAGAGACAATTATTTTAGCTTGCAAATGTTATATCAAAACCATTTTTATAAATAATTATGCCTGGATAGAGATGTCCCTGCATGCTGAATAGAATCTGTGTGTGCGCAAGTGTTAGTATCTGTGTGTGACAGCCTGTGTGGACAAACAGAGAACTATCTGTGAAATACATTCAGACAGCCTCTTTTCTCTTTGTCTGACATTGTAATTACCATTCAAACTAGCCAGGCTAATTACCTCCCCGTTTAGAAAAATAATCAGGTTTGTACACAAATCAAGACTAACCACAGACACTACAGCCTGAAAACCAAAACAATCAAGTCCACTGGTCAAGATTATTTCATTAGTTTTCCATTTATCAAAAAACATTAAGATTTAAAGTAATCAATTATTCTATCATTTAGTTTTCCAAAGATTATTGTATAAATCCCTAAATTATTCATTATAATCTGTCATTCAATTTTTTCAGTTGAATTTGCTAGACATTCTGACCCCAATTCCCACTGGGCTCTAATTGGATTTATTAATTAAGGGTAATTACTATTATTTATTTATTTTTTACAAAATATGCCTCACTGACCCCTATAATTTCGACTTCATTAGTAACACTGGATGTAAATTAAATGTAAAAAAAAGATGATATTTTTATATAATTTTTATATAATTTAAAGAAGAGGGGCAGGTAACTCTTTTTTCCAACAGCAGCTGGAACAGCTATGAAAACAGCTGTGGCAGTGCTAAAAAGAGAGTCTGGTTCTAGCAAGCAAGATGTCATAATTGGCCTGCTATCTTGTTAGAACAGTAATACAGCATTGCAGAAAAAACAATTTTAGAACCTCAGGTTAAGCCACTGAACAAGCAAGTCTGCAGTAAGATACAGGAGAAGATCAAATATAAACAAAACAACAAAAAGAATAACATATTTTGGCATTGATCTCTTTATAGTTCAACGTAAATGTCAGCTGCTCTGCAAAATTAAATATTTGCCTGCATAGTAATCTATGCTATTTCAAATAAGTTCTGTCACTTGATGAAGTAAAGTCAACACTCTGAATATTGAACGTTCTATAATTAACATTCAAAAAACCCCTTGTTATTAATGATATGGGTTGCCATTAAGTGAAGTTAAGTCAGCATCCTGTTGCTCGTGCTCGCACTCCATAAGTAGGCACAAGAATTCTAAGCCCTAGCCAAGACAATGGTGTATTGGCTGGACTGGGAAAGAGCACTCTACCTTTCCATTGCTGCCACACCATGTGGATTTTGAATGTGATTAATTGAGACTGGTAGCAATGTAATGGCGAGTGCATGGAAGGAACATCTACTGGTGGCGGCATGGCAGCTTTGATGCCCACGGCATGCTCTGAAGCGCACCGCGCCCATCTGAGTCGCAATTGATTTCCAACCAGGTTTTTGTTGGTCTATGGTATTTCACTCTTATTCTAAGGGCACATCCTGACATAATTGTACTACTTTCGGCATTATGCGGCTGTTAAAGAGTGCCGTGCCAAAGCGGTGTGCCATTACGCATGGCCGTTCGCTGTTTTAACCTTTATTAAACTGCCACAACACCACACTATAATTACACAGACCACTATATACATCAGACATGTTGGTTATAACTCAATATAACACCGACAGCCATACAATTATGTGAAGTCTATGCTGGAGTCTGTGTCGTGCTGGAACCTAGTCATTTGTTAATGTTAGCGGACTCAATCTATAAGCTAAGAGTTGGTTAATGTTGCACACTGTTGTAGGCGTGACAAGCACTGAGGCAAGGTACTTGAAAGCGAGCAAAACATCACATCATTTGGATTTTCTTGGAAAGAGTCTTTTACATAGAAATCAGTCCACAGTCTGTTATAGTCAACTGAGAAATTGGGGGAAGGTCTCATTTTTAAGTTACATTACAATCTGTTTACACATTGGGAATATAAAAAAAAAAAAGCAATTAATACATGTAAATTGCTTCACATTCTTACATAGGGTACCTTTGATGCAGAACCACAGTACAGTAACTAGACGTTTCATAAACAGAACGAATGGCCTGGCTATACAGGTACTGAGTGACCAGTGGCAGGCTATTTTAAATAATCTCTTTGTTCATGCCCTTTGCCAGCCAGCAGCTATTTCCTTGCCTTTACTCCTCTGCCTCATATCTGCTTTATTGTGATGCTAAACAGTGAGTTTTGACATTCAGAAGGGCCCTGCCAAAGGACAGGCCAGTGGATGCAGTAGAGAAGAGAAGGCCTTAATGGGTTCAACTGGAATGGAAAGCATCTGCTAGTCTCCGCAGGCTGGAGGAGAGGGAAATGTCAAGTATGGTTATTATAGAGCAGGCAGCAGCTCTAGGAATTTTCACCTGAATGAAAAAGAGTCGCGGACAAAGCACATGCACAAGCTACATCTACACACATTAATGCCCTTGCTGAACCAGTGAGTGAACTCATTCATACTCAGATGTATGTGCTAGAGTAATCTGACACACGTGTTCACAAGCGCATAAAAAAACAAATACGAGATAGAGATAACGAGTAAATGCATGTGCATGTGTGTTTGCATTACTGAGTGACAAAAAAAAAAAAAAAAAAAAAAGTTTGTACCCAACCTTGTAACACTCCAATGCCATTGTTTTCCCATGCTCACTTGGACAGTATCTGCACTAAATAAACTTCAACAAAAGTTGATTTAAGGTAAAACTGTCATCTCCTGAATGGCAGGCAAAATCACATGCTTGTGAAGTGTTCATATATCTGCTGAAAGTCCCAGAGTGAGTACTCCTTCATAGGATCACTTGAGCTTGTTTGCTAATTTGTACCCCTGAGGATGCTAATCAAAGCTAGTGCCAGACTAATGAAGCTCTTTAGCCCAGAGGCCAGAGACGCATACAGTACATGGCCCTGTGCCTCAAGGCTGAGTATCTACAAGAGGATATGTGTATGTGCGTGTGTGTGCGTGTGTGTGTGTGTGTGTGTGTGTGTGCTGACAGTCAAATGTGGGAATGAGTGAGTGTATGGGCATAAAAGGGTGGTATAATAGCCGATCAGCAAAGCCCAAATCCCGCTCTCTAAGTGAAATCCAGCATCAAACAGATCCTGCTGCCTGAGGGCTGGCCTTCCAGCTCTGTCGGTGTGGAAACTCCTGTCGCTGCACTTAGAGCTTCTGGATCAGCGAGGAGACACATAGCAGGCAGAGTGGCAGCAGAAATGACAGCCAGAGAGAGCAACAGAGAGATGAGACAGTTTGGAAGAATGAGATCATTTTATCACCACAGATTAAAGTGGTCCTGGGAATCATCAACAACAGGAGCCTTGGTGTTTGTTCGTATTTCTGTATGGTGTACCAGAGACTGATACCTGGATATGGGACTGTTTACAGATTGGTTACTGCAGGAAGGTGAGAGGAATTTTAAATCGTACATTATCCCCTTTCATCATTCCTACCTAAATTCTCTTCTTTACCTCTGAGTCAAGACAGCTTACTGGCAACCATAGCAACACACGCAAACAGAGATGTGGCTCTTTCTGCCAAGGCCCACAGTGTGACCAGTTGCAAATGTTAGCTTGAAGCACAAAAAAAGAGAGCTAGCCTGCTGAAAAGATAAACAAATAAAGGAATAGCACAAATGTTTGACAAGATGGAAGAAATACTTTGAGATGAGTGGGGAGAAATTCTAGCACTTCTTTACCAAAGGTATTACCACAGAGATATAAGTCAAGCACCGCCCTTTGTAGTGGGCATAGATAGAAAGGGGAGATAGCACTCAATCCCCTCCCATAACAACAGAAGTTCATATAATCATCTCCCTAGCTCTTTCTCTCCCTGACGGCTATGTGATATGGCTGCTGGCGTTGGTAAATGTGGGAGGACCAGGAATGTGTGTGGCTGGGCGATAAGGCTGCTGTAAAATTTAATTAGCACAAAGCTAGGGTGAAAATGACTTCATTTCGCACTGCATTATTAATTAGAGTACTATGTAAGAGCTTAGTCTCAATCAATGTACATAACAGGTTCATGAGAAAGGGATGGAGAACAGGAGGGACCAAGCAAGAGAGAGAGAGAGAGAGAGAGAGGAAATAAACAATAACATATTAGAGATCTGAAAGGGTTAAAAACTGAAATACAGTCTTTTGAGACCAATAAAAAATTCAGATGTGTATTTAAACTAAATCCGGAATAAATCTTCAAACTTTTTGCCCATTAGCTTTTCTGCCTCTGTTCCCTCTGTGTATCAAGGCAGGCAAAGCTGGGGAGGATCTCAGAAGCCGTTTGAATAGCAATCCCAGGTTAGCAGCTTCACCTGCTTTTAGGGGCCTGAGCTAGTGTGAATGGGCTGATTAGGGTCCTTGGCTCGACATGCTGAACACCACTTTCTATTTCACGATCCAGAGCCTTTATTACAGTCCAGCTTCCTCATAATCCAGCTAAACGTGGTTATCTGAAGAGACTGATCGGCTTAGGACTTCGCTAAAAATATGGGATGTACAGCGAAGTGACATGGACCAGAGTGCAGAGGGGTTCGTTATCATCTGTTTTCTATTTGAGACTGAGTGGGAACAGTTAAGCTTGGTGTCCGTGTCCGTGTGTGTGTGTACATACATGTGTGTCCACTCTACTCTTATCCATTACACTGACCTCTCCAACCAGTCAAGTCAAAACACGGCTCACTATTTCACTTTCTCATCTACTTACATTTTGGATTGGGTATGGATTACAGAGCTTAAAATTCTATGAATAAGGGTATATTTGCTAGAGGTGCTTCAAGCTTGCCCTCTTAGTTTAAGCTTATACAGTCGCTATTCATTTTACTTGATATGTGTTTGCATCAAAATTCACAGCGTTTCATTGAAAAGGGCCTGTGAATATTCAGGAGGCAGGACTTCAATAACAGCACAAGTGGGAGCCATTTAAAGCTATTTTTCATTATCCATGTTCTCACTTCTAAGGCAACAACACAAGTAAACAGCTTCATGATCAAATTCTGTGGCATGCCAAATGGACAACCATAATCTATAACCAACAGTTTTCAGACAGAAACATATTTCATGTTTATTACTGTCTGTATCGCACATAGGGTATATGGTATCTTTGCAAATAAATGCCATTCAGTTATCCCAGTTAAGACACTAGGTGCTGCTTCTGGCCTAAAGATTAGAGAGGAGGTCTTATGTCTAGAAGTCTTTGGTTCAATCACCAGACAAGTATAATAAATCTAGGACCATAAATCACCAGCTACTCAAAAATGCCAATAGATCAGACAGTATTCTACTAGGCAGCTTCCATGCGTGACTAAGTCTAACTGTGTAAGCGTAGCTACAGCAGGGAATTCCAGGAAAAGAGAGCATTGTTCTCAGTGAAACCTGAATAAAAGGTTTTGGAAAAAAAAACCCTTCCTTCATTGCTCTCTACAACCGTCAATTACTATTCCACAAGTCTCACTGCACAGGCTGGACCTAATTACACTAGCCACTTTGTTAAGGTGCCCTCTTGCTCCATCTGTTCGATGCATGTGTGCACAGGCTCAAACATGCGCGCACGCGCGTGCACGCCCACACACGCCCACATGCGCACGCCGCGCACACACACACACACACACACACACACACACACACACACACACACACACACAGACACCAAGTGCAGCACTTCAGACAGACAGACAGACAGACAAAGGCAGGTCAAGGTGCACTTCCCCATCTGGAACTGCCTTTGTCTACAAGAACAGTAAAACATCTAAACCACCAATCAAGTGTGGTGATAAGAGAGACACTGTGACTCCAAGTGGTCAAATGATTGTGGACATGAAAACAGGGAGCAGTACACCTGTCTACGACAAATGCCCCGACCCAGAAGTGGCCTTTAACCTTCTGTCTGCACATCATTAAAACGCAGGCTTTAAGCTGACAATGTATGCACAAGCGTGTATGTGTGAAAGTGGGGGAGTGAACTCCGTGTTCAGGAACAGAAGCAATAATCTGTCATTTTAATGAAAAGTGCACAGGGCATATGTGATGTGTGGAAGATATATTATGATCAAATGCAGATAAATCAGTAACTTCTACGGCTACTTTTGAAACAATGACGTGTCGCATTAATTAAAATATATCTAGGGAAGAGAGCGTCTGTGCTCCTATTTTTGTGTTGAGCGCACTCAAATGATTTAATAACTGCTTCTTTTTCTGCTTATGTCATGTCTGGGGGAAAAGCACTAAGGCCAGGGAGGAGATAAAACAAGAGACAAAACAAAGTCAAAAAGTTAGAAAAAAAAAAAAAAACTCTGGAAGGATGGGAAGCTTTCTCCCATAATTGACACTGATATGAAGAGACAGATATGTGAAAAAGGAAAGAAAAAACACACATGCAATCTGCAAGATACAGTAGCCTGCAGTGGAATTCACATATCAGTCTATAAGAGGCCCAATCAAAAAGGCAAGCATCCAACAGAAGATTCCAGCCTCAGGAAGCTGCAGTGAATGATTCTAACTGCTAGTTTTTCACAAATGTCTCACATGTGATCACAAAGAACACACAAAGTTGGGAGGAAACAAACTTCCTTTTTTTATCCTACTTTTTTTTTACTTTCATTTCAACTTCACACCCTCCCCAGTTTCATCTTAATGATTTTCTGCTGCACAAACCTCTGAAAGACACCGTGGGTTGAGTCTCAAATTAAGCCTATTAGTCATCTCCTACTACCTTTTGCACCTATACCCAAGCCATTTAAAGTCAGCACTGAATAGCTGCTTGCATGAACCAAGGATCCCACATTATATACAGAAACGTAAATTCAGCAAAAAAAAAAAAAAAGAAAAAAGAAAAAAAAGGGTCATAAAGTTGACTCAAAAGGCACGGCACACAAGATCTCCAATAATCAGAGGCTTGCTTTTAGGCCGTAAACCTTAACCATTTCAAGTCTAAGGAAGGAAAAATAACTCCTGTTTCCATTTGGTAAAGGGGTTTACCAACTTCATGAAGTGACCTTTACATCAATTTCAAGCTCTAGTTCAGAGCTATATCACACATGATAATTGTTAGGCCGGGTGTCACTAAAGACATCTGAAGTAATTGCTCCTAAAGACAGAGACCATTTATCTCTTCATAGATTCTCTCCCTCCCCACGCTCTCTTCATATTGGATCATTCCAGGACAAGAGCATTAAAGCACACACTTTTAATGCACCTTTGGCTTCTGCTGTCATACTCACTTGGAGGCTCTTGCTCTCTGTCAAACACAACGATTTAAAAGAAAAAAAAAAGAAGTTATGTGATTGCCCTCTACATGTACGTCCGCACGCAAGCTTGGAAGTCAGCGAGGCTGTGATGAGGGCTTGCAAAGAAGGCTGAAATGACCGGTCAGTACCTGGAGAGATGTTTTCAGAAGGACAGAGTAAAAAAAAAAAGCTATGGCCGCTTTACAGATTCAATAAGTCTCTTACACCTGTGTGGCTAACCACCATCGATCCATCATTCTGTGGAGTCCAATCCAATTTAGACGGTCGAGGAGCCCCAGAGCCCCGCAGCCTTATCCTAACCCAGACCACAGCCCCCACAAAGCCTGCTTACCTTCATCCCCTGAAGTCTACGGGTGTGTCTGTGCACTTTTATGTGTATGTGTATATGTGTGCTGAGGGGAGACTGCAGACCAAGCTAAACACCTAAGCTGCTGGCTCATGTTAAAGTGTGCTGAGCCAATTTAGGGTAGGGGAGGAGAGGAGATGAGAGACAGAGGAAGCTGAGAAAAATGCTGGGAACTCAGGACCAGGACCTTAACTCAAACCAAAGAGTTCAAAAGGAGGAGAGCAGGAAGGAAGGCAGGGTGTGAGGAGATGAATGGAAGAAACAATATGCTCCCACTTGGTGAGCAGCAAACAGTGGAATAGATTGCAAGGAATCTTTTAATCCTCTTTTCTATTGCGAGGCAATCACACTCATCATGACTATGAAGCATTATAGCCATAATCGAACTACTCCACAGTCTCAAAGTCTCGTGATGGGGAGCACATCTATCGGCCATCTGATTTGTTTCTGCAGACAACAGACTGGGGCACTTAAATCTCCCTTGGTGCAAAAGCTTAATGGCACCATGCATGTTCAGATCGACCATTCAAATATCTCCCCTTCATCACTAATTACAGTATCTTCTGGTGCAGATGTTTCTGTTTTAATTCTCTTCCTTGCTCCACTGAAGTGTATCAACACCCCTGAGATCAATTATTAAAGGGTATTTAAAACTGTGAGAAACAGAGGTGGTAGGGTGGTGTGAAAGTGAAAGCAGCTGTTTAAGTGCTTGTGCTGCCGACTAAACTTCATCACCTCACAACTAAACCGAGAGCATCCCGTGGGTTTCGCTCACTCCACGGACTAAACCCAGGACAATTACGGCCTGGATCTCCTCATGATAGAAGGAGGGAAGGGAAATGGGAGAGAAGGGGTAAGGCAGGAGAAGTGGAGAGACTCCATACCAATAAAAAGCAATTATGTTTAGGGAGGGCCATTGTCAGACCATGAGAGTATAGAAGAAGACAGCGGGGATATGGGATGGTAGGGAAATGAGGAGGAGTGTTATTTAGGAGGCAGATGGCAGAGAGGGGGAAATTAAGATGAATGGGCACTGAGAGGGCTGAGCTGGTGCTGGGGCTGGGCAGAGAAAAGTAATTAGCTGTGTTTGCTCTGGGAGGCTGGCAGTGAGTATGATGCCTGCAGTGACAGACTAAAGCTTTGAGCTTTATTAGTCAACAAGGCCATATCTGAGGCTGCCAGCAGGGGGCAGCCAGGGCAGCAACCTTACAGGACCTTCTTACCTTTCACAACGTGGACACTGAGCGCCAGCTTCTTTATGCAAAGTAAATTATTTTTCCTCTAATCTCCTGTTAATACGACATACTTCTGACTTGGTCTCTCTTATACTTACTGACTGTCTCTCACACTCACACACACAATCAAAAAGCATCTGAGTCTAGCTATTTTTTTTTTCTACCACATTATTCCTTAGTTTCACCATTACCAACTGGCTCTATCTTTCATCCTCACACCATTTCTCTCCATTTCTTACGTTACAGCCACCTCTATCTGTCTCTTTCCTCCCACCCTGTATATCTACCTCCCCCTCGTCCCTTTCCAATCTAATTTCAGATAAGTCGTACCAGAACAACAGAGCAAGGCCCTTTATCATTGCCATCAATGATGTGGGTGGATTGAGCGTGAATAATTTTATTCATGTGTGCCTGTACCCAGCCCACTGGGATTCCAATTACAAGTAATAAGAGGTAATACGGTTACAGCGTAATTTTTTTTTTCTTTTTTTTAAAGTGCCTCAGTGATGGTTGTAGAAACCCTTTGACAAGAGAAGAAAGCTATTGTTTATTTTAGCGAGACCTGAAAGTACAATATCTGTTCACAACTATGAATATTACAAGACAATTTAATTTGGTGTCATTAGTATCTCATCCAATCTCCACTCCCAGGAAGTCATACAGATAAACACATTTACTCTTGCCCTTTTTACATTAAAATATTAATTGGAGTTTCTTTTCTTAGTGACATTCATTCATGAATTACCCCTAGGGGATGAATAAAGTAAATATCTATCTAGCTATCTATAGAACACAGTAAATGCTCTAAGCTACAAGTGGCTTATGTCCATTTGTACCATGCATTTATTCTGTATATTTGACCTGAGTGCACATGCCTCAACGCTGTTCAAAGGAATACAGTTCATGGGTCCGCAGTGGGAAATTCGAGACAAAAAGAAACTTATTCTGTCCACAATATTTTAGGACACTTGACTAGCCTCCTTCACATAAGGTTTAGAAAATGTCAAAGAGCGCAACTGCATTCAAAAGCATACAATAGGGTTGAACTCAAAGTGCTGCAGTTACTGAACAATTTAGAAGCCTTATCAAACTGAGCCGCCAGAGCTGCCCACACACTGCTTTCAAAGAATCTCCACTCTGCCTCTCTCAAAGGCAGCACATGGCACTGCCTCAAACTGTTTTAGCAATGCCCTTTCACACTTTCAGAAGGCACAATGCCAGGCAAGACACAAGGTCATAAAAAAAAACAGCTGAAAAGGTCACTGGACACACAATAAAGCAGGACATATGAACTGTCAGTGGGAATTTGCATCGCATGCAAGAGATGTTTAAGGCAGATTTCCAATAGCAAATAAAAGACAGAGGTGAGCATGCTTGAGGCTTTAGCTTTGTGAGCTTTTTCCGATTTGTTTTACCATGGTTAACAGGCCTGAGAACCTGGCGGAAGGAGCGTGGGCTGATCGTCTGCTGCTGGTTATCTGTAGGGAGGGCAGTGAACAAATAATGCCAACATATACAGTAATAGAAAGGATCAAAAAGATAATGAGGAAGCATTTACCAGCCCAGGAGTGGCTGTGAAATTCATCAACATGAAATACAGCTGTCAATAGCCCCAAAAGTTTAACTGTGAATCCATTCAATACATTGACAGATCCCATCTTGGATTCACAAAATGAGTTTGTTCTTTCAGTTTTTCAATTGCTGTGTTTGGATTTAAGACTGCCAGAAAAACAAACAAACAAACAAAACAAACAAAAAAAAAAGATAGCTGGGCGTGTATTGGCTTTTACTGGGATCCAAAAATCAAACAATTGTAGTAATGTTGTCAGGCTGAGGATTCTCTGGCATTGTGCTGCTAGCAAGCATGTGTACAAACAACAAGCTAGTACATTTTTGCAAGTGACTGAGAGTGTTTGAGCCAAGGTATGAGAGCCCAAGGATGCATTCAATTCACTCAGCCTTTAAAAACAAAACAAAAAAATGCATCAAGTTGGCAGGTAGGGACCAGAATTCATTATGATTTTTTAACATCTGACTGGAATTACAACATTGTCCATAGTCTTTTTCCAGACAAAATGGCTAATGAGCTTTAAGTGTCTTTGTTTACCTTTGTTTGGTTTTAAATGAAGGTAAAAGATATGAGACTCACCTCTGGGTCTTGGCGCTCTCTTCCTGCGGTCTCTGAATGCGGCTCCTGACTGTAGGGCTTCCAGCAAACTATCCATCACACCTGTCTCATCATTCTCTGAAAATCACAGGAGGAAAAAGGATGAGGGGGTGTTAGAAGACAGAGGAGAAGTAAAGAAAAAAAATCAGTTAAGGTGGAGTTTCTTTTAGTGGTTAGGTTTTCCATACTGATTGCTGATTTGGAACTCACAATAGCTGACCACATTATAACCACATCACATGAAAAGGCTTGAACAAGCACCTACTTTATCATATGTATATTCACTTTATTAAAGGGCTACAGCCCTATATATGTCCTTTATATGATGGAACTAGTTCCAAGCAAATTCAGTAATGCGCAACTTGGCAAGTTATTGTAGACAACCTGCTGTGCAAATGTGCACCCTGGTGTTTGCAATCTTGTGCGATTTAAGTTATGCATTTTGCAGTTGACTAAAAAAAAAAAAAATCATAAAGGGTGCTGCAGTAGTGGAGTAACATATACAGGAACATACGGTACACTGACAAGCTGGAATGGAAAGCTCAAACCTGACAACATTGTGTTTCACAGCATTTACTGTATTGAGTATAGAATACTTGTGACTCAAAATATCAAGGTCATGCTTTGTAAAAGGAAGGCAACTACCATGATGTCAATATATTATAGAAAGGGAAAAGCTTTGCAGATATGACATGTAAATCATGCCCTGTGTTGGTAGAGCTGAAAACCTGGCCCTGACACCTGAGGCAGAATGATGGACCTGGCTAGTGATTTGCAGAGAAAACAGCCTCCGGTGGATGGGAAAGAAAGAAGATAACAGGTATAAGGGAATATTCAGCGACAACACACACTGTCAATAAAAAGTTTATACTGTGGTTGTCATGCAAATGTGAATGTGAGTGTGTAGGTGTTTTCTCTTCAACAATGCCTCTGCTGCCTATAAAGTTGTACGCCTTTGTCAGCCACCATGCAGATGTGAAGGGCTGCTTGCCACTGAACTCTGGTCACTTACAGATGTACATTTTCATTACTGACACACTGGTTTTAAAAGCTACATGCTATGATGCTACCACAGTGGCGGTTTCATTACATTTGAATGCGGGATTTTGTTTGCATGTTGTGTGCATGTTGTCTATCAATCTCATTTTGCTGTTTAGTTTGTTTTTAATGTACTTCAAACTAGTATGAAAAAGAGGTGCTGTAACATGAGATGTTCAAAAAGAAAGATAAAGGATGAATGTGAAATGTGGGGAGAAAACTGCAACATGATATTAATTTAAACCTCACGATTCTTTTCAAAAACTATTAATATGGGTACTTTATACACTCACTGAGCACTTAATTAGGAACGCCTGCACACCTGCTGATTCATGCAATTAGCTTATCAGCCAATCATGTAGCAGCAGTCCAATGCATAAAATCCTGCAGATGCAGGTCAGGAATTCAGTTCATGTTGACGAACATCAAAATGAGGAAAAGAAAAGTGTGATCTCAGTGACTTTGACCGTGGCATGATTGTTTGAGCCAGATGGTTTGAGTATTTCTGAAACTCTGATCTCCTGGCATTTTCATAGATAACAGTATCCAACAACAGTAAAAAACTGTTGTTGGATACTATTACTGAAACGCCTTGTTAATGAGAGAGGTCAGAGGAGAATGGCCGGACTGGTTGGAGCTGATAGAAAGGCTGCAGTAACTCAGATAACCACTCTAGTGAACAGAGAAGCATCTCAGAATCCACAACAGCAGAAGACCACATCAGGTTCCACTCCTGTCAGCACCAGAGAACAGAAATCTGAGGCTGCAGTAGACACAGACTCACCAAAACTGGACAGTTGACGACTGAAAAACTAAGCCTATTCTGACGAATCTCAATTTCTGCTTAGGCAGCAGATGGTGGAGTCAGAATTTGGCATCAACAGCATGAATCCATGGACCCAACCTGTCTTGTGTCAACAGTCCATACTGTTGGTGGTGGTGTAATGGTGTGGGGAATATTTTCTTGGCAGACTTTGGGCCCCTTAATACCAATCAATAATCATTTGAATGCCACAGCCTATCTGAGTATTGGTGCTGCCCATGTGCAGCCTTTTATGTCCACAATTTACCATCTACTAATGGCTACTTCCACCAGGCTAATGCACCATGTCACAAAGCAAAATTCATCTCAAACTGATTTCATAAACATGACAATAAGTTCAGTGTACTTCAGTGGCCTCCCCAGTCACCAGATCTGAATCCAGTGGAGCACCTTTGGGATGTGGTAGAGTGGGAGACTCGCAGCATGAATGTGCATCTGACAAATCTGCAGAAATTATGTGATGCAATCAAGTCAACATGGACCAGAATATCAAAGGAAGATTTCCGACATCTTATGAAACCCAATGCCATGAAGAATTAAAGCTGTTTTTTGGAACAAAGAGAGGCCCCACTATCAGTATGGTGTTCCTAATGAAGTGAGTGTATGTTCACATGCAAATAAACTGTGTTACTTTTAAGCAATATGAGATTGACTCATTTGTGTATGATGTGGTATAAAAAACGTTACAACTTCAGTGGCTGGTTGTACCATCAGCCACAGTGTGACTGCTGGGTCCCACTACTGATTTAGTGAAGGGTAGGAGGACATTGCCCTGATTAAGGTTCTGTGTGTTTTTCTCACTCCTCCATTTTATCTGACAATTCCCCATGGAACAATAAAACACACTGAAAGGAAAAAAAAAAAATCTAATTCTATGACTAAGAGTAGGACCTTGTGATACTACCAGGCCCTCTACTGGGCCAAATGGGAAAAATGTCATCAGTTGCTATATTAACACATGGGGCTCCATTTTTGTGAAACTGGGCACAGACACAAATTAAAGCACACATGGGTATGACAATCACATTTTTGCAATTTTGGTGAACAGAGGCAAAACTGCAATCCAGAACACTAGAACATTGCCACGCAAACTGAAAATAGGGTCAGAATGAGTTTGTTGTTGTTCGTTAGCAGGAGGCATATATTGCCAGAGGGCTGAGCTGGGGCAGGCTTCAATAATGGCCAATCATGCTGCCAGAGATCCAGACAGGCCAGCTTCCTTTTAAAAGAGAGTCCCAGGTTGTAAATGTGCAGCCTCCCAATTATGATTATACTGCATTCAAATACACTGCCTTGACTGAGTTGATTAGCTAATGCAGTCTGGTACAACAACTCTGCTATAAATCCTTCCTTAGTCACACTTGCAATTTTTGTTCAGTGTCAGAGAGGTGTTGACATAGCTCTGTGCATGTAAATGGGGGTAGGATACAGTCAGGTGTCTGGAAAAAACTTTCAACATAATAAGAACTCTGATCACAATAGCAAAAAACATTTAAGAAATTAGGTTTGGTCAAGCGTCCTGTGTACTTGCAGTGGCAAGAAAAAGTAAGTAATAATAAATAACATACAATTCAGATGTAAAGGCCTACAAGTATTCACTTTAAGTCAACATGATCAACATGTACATAATGGTTGTCGTGATCAATTGACAATGATTGATCTTGACAGCAAAATATGTAAAATGTCCATTCCTGCACTTGAGTGAAATCAAAAGCCGCTCATTTGAGTAACTGTTTGAGTGTGTGATCTGTTTTATATATTCACAGATGTAGACAGGTTTGGTCTATTTCAAAAGTTATTAATGTGAACTGGGATTGCAGTCAGCGATCAACCTCTGAAGCTTGTCACCTCTGTCAGATGCCTACAAGCGCTTCTCATCTCTTTCAATCTGAGACCCTTTCATGAGCCATTTACTACAACCGCTACATTCATGCTGTACCATGGGGTCCAACAAACTGAAGTTTTCATCTTCTTTCATGCATACAGTATGTTTACAGCACCATGGTGGGTTTTTGGCACGTCTACAAAAACTGTCAATCAGTTCCACAGTACATGGTCCCTTTACTTCTCATTGCTGAAGCTATTGAGGGCAGAGGGTCCCCAGGAGTGTGGGCGGTGGTTGTACCCAAACCCCATGCCAGGCCGGGACTACAAACACACAAACACACACACACACACACAGTGGATATATCATGGCCCACTTCCTTGCCTGCCTGCCTCTATGTGTGCATTTGTGGTGCTTTTCATTCGCAACAGTTGCACCCCTCCTCTGGCTGATATGTGCGTAGTTCTTCATCATTACACAGAGTGGAGAGGCAGTAAGAATTTCTGAGCAAAACCAACGCTCCTCGACGTCCAAATTTGTCTCCACTGCTGTGGCAATTCATCACAGTCAGCAAGCTTTACACTCCCCACAACACACATAGACACATACACAAAAATACAGATGGAACACAGAAAACAGGCAAAAAGGAGCAGATCAATCTACTGCAACCTGCAGTGTGTGCCTTCATGTGTAGTACTCCGTTTGACTCCAACCCACAAGAACATGAAACACTTTGTGTGCCTCGGGAGGCAAGGAAAAACGAAACCCACTCAGATCTCCCGCCTCAGGAATATATGGGAGCAAAAACAGTCCAATTTTACACATCAATCAGAAGCAGCTCAGACAGGCCGAGACAGAAAACTGCTTTATAGAATGTAGACAAGTGGTGCTTTCAGACAGCCCTACACTGAAAATCATAACACATATTTATATACTCACACCCACATGCTCACAAACTTAGAGAGAGATCACAGACATGTCACATGGATAGCAATGGAGGAGGAACGCATGGCAGAGGAATATTAGTCAAGCTGGTAGCTGTGAAATGGGTTTGAAACAGTCATTCCGTTTGTGAAGGGTGGTGCTGAGGAGGATGTGGCGAGAGAACAAAGACTAGTGAGAGGAACGGGACAGTGAAGAGTGGTATCCCAGCTCTGGCAGCAGAGCTACTGATTGGGGCTTTGATGTGCACAATTCGCCTGCCTTTTTCTATTCTGCTGCATCTGGGATCAGAGCTCTCATGACAGGTGTGCAATGTGCACAGACATCTTTCTTTAACTTTTACAAAAAATGAAGACACTCTCAAACGCCAGCCTAGGCCTCACTGATGTCTATTTAAAGAATAATGTGTGCCTCACACAGATTTCTTCATTGTGGATCAACATTAAGCTCCAATTACCATGTTTTAGTAGTAAAAGAAAGCAGAAACTGAGCCAAAAGAGGTCTACTGTGACGCCTCTAGGTTGGCTGTCCTCTTTATTGGGAGAAAAGGCAAAAAATGTGTGGAAATATGTGGTTAAATGTACAAATGTAGATGTACCAAGGCTCAGGTCAGATCGAAAAGAAAATAAAAGTAGAGAGGTGTTCACTCCACCACAAAACAAAAGAATAAACTCAGCAAGTGGAATCAGGACAAAGCTAAACCTCAACCTCTGGGAGAAGGCTATAGCGATCTCCCTGACTGTAGTGAAACTTCAATCACCATCTATGTAATCAGAGCCTGTTCAGACTGGCATTTTCAATTGTCTGGACACACAGCCTGTCTGTGTGTCGATGCCTACCCTCTATTCAGACTTGGACTACTGCCTCCCGCCACTTCACTCAACAGGATGTGGCACTTATCATCAGGACAATGACCCAGTTGTTGCATTGAGTAGCAGAGGTGGGCCAGAGCAAGGCAAGAAATAGGGTCAATTGGGCCGGGATGAAAAAGCTAAGGAGAGAAAATGACATGCCTGAGTACAACGAATGCAGGCCGACCACTGTGTTCCCTTGGACACTTAGGAGGCAAATGGTGCAATACGGCTAGTCAGTCTCCTCTCTCTCTCTCTCTATGGAATACTCTCTGTTGCAGTGGTACTTTGAGCAACAAGTAGCCAGGCCATTCATTGAATGGTCAACAGGGATATACAAATGACAGCCACGCATCATAACCTGCTATTCAATATTATAATAGGTCACTGTTAATCATTCTTGAAAATGCTGAATTTATTTGCTGCAAGGAAGAGTTTTCATTTGTCAAACTTAGCCAAGTAGCACACAGTGGCATAATCAGATAAAGCCTGTGATAAATCCATATATTCATAGAGAAACCACATAGCATCTTTAAAATGATTAAAGGTTCATTTATGGGCATGCACTCTATAATGAGGGGACACGAGAAGATTTTGCTTCATATTAGGAAACAACATAACAACTGCTTAAGGTGAAACGTTGTCAGTGGTTTGGGTTTGTCAGTTTGTTTGTTTGTTTGTTCTTCTGCCCTTTAGTGGCCAAGAGACATGACCAGTCCAGCACCAGTCGCAAGATGATAGCAGACTAAGTACAACATTAAACCCTAAAAAAACAACAGTTTCAAGAGTAACTGTACCCACTCTAATAATCTGGTTTGCACCACCAACTAGTGGGGACAACATGCCCTTGCCACAACCTGTGTAGCACTGATGTACTATAGCATTATAATACCATGCTATACCACAGCTGGGTTCAACAAAAACAGACTTGAAATTGGTCCGACAGACAAGGAGTGCAGTGAACATATGTTTTTCATTGCTCAAAAATATAGAGTGGAGTTGCTTTTTAACAACAAACCACCGCTCAGTAGACATGAGGACATTGTTATCCTACTTGCCCACAGCAACACAGGTACCCAGCCCACAGTCCAGTGGGTTCACCAGTACAATCCCAGCTGAACTGTCCTCTAAAGGTATGAAGAACATAATACAATAGAATAAAATGAAAAAACAACTATTTTAGCACCACTGTAATGCTAATCCATGTTACTGAGGGCATTACTTTGCCTACACTATCTAAGAAAAAGCTCATGAGAATATATAGTAGCTAGCTCACGCTTCGCATAAGGATTTTTCTTTCCCATGTCCCTCCCATGTTTTTAGCATCTTTGCATGCAGGGTTGCATCTCTAGCTGTTCTTCTATTTGACATCTTAATAGTTCATTGCTTGTAGCCATGTAGGGAATGTTAAATAAAGCTCTGATGTGTAATTTGTCGCTCCACAAACATTCCCGCTCCC
This sequence comes from Seriola lalandi dorsalis, assembly GCF_002814215.2. NCBI lineage: Eukaryota > Metazoa > Chordata > Actinopteri > Carangiformes > Carangidae > Seriola > Seriola lalandi. Next base: position 2,439,788 of record NW_019525288.1, read on the forward strand.
AGCCTACCCTGGGAGTTAATGCAACAGATTTGTCATACACAAACCAGGCACAGCTAGAGGAAAAGGAAAAAACACCTATTCAATCTGAATTTCAATCTCCATAGGGCTCTATGCAAATGCATGCAAGCTGATGCTCTTGCTCTCTCAGACTGCCAGAACGCACCATACAGATGACGACACCAGGCTGGATATTATAGTGTAGATAGAAGCCCAGTCTGTGGCAGGTAAAAGAGATGGAGGAAAAGGAGGGAAAAAAACAGGGACAACCTCACATTTAGGAATACATAAGTATGCAAAGCTAAAACCAAACCAAATGCAGATACCTGTCGCAGGTAAAGAAGCTAAAATCCATTTTGATCATTTCCTCCAGGAAACCCTCCCCCCTTCTTTCCCCTGTCTCTCATTGCTGTGCCCTTCAGCATAATGTGGATATGCAGCCTCTCTGGGGCTTTTTAGGGAATTGATGGATAATCAGATGATTACACAGAAAATCTCCATTGAGGACAATCCATCCTGACAAACAAAGAGAAAGCTCTTTAGTTAATAAATAGGCTGAGAGACAGACAGAATGAGAGACAGAGTGAGAGTGTGAGAGAGAGAGTGAGTAAATCCTGTCCTGGGTTGGCAGCCAATGCCAAATCTCTATCACATATTCATTTCATCCCAACAGTCTGTCTGTGTGTGTCTGTGTGTTTCTCTGTGTGTTTGTGTGTGTGTGTCATACATTGCCAGAAACATCATTTTTTGGGGTTGTCACTGAGTTTGCCTTTAGCTTTATCTTAATTTGAGCGTATCTAAATAAATTTCAAGCTCTAGGCATATTTGTATAAGCCTTCATGACAAAATTTGGCTGGAGTTTAGTCTTATGATTTTCTTATTTCTGAACTACTTTTCTCAAATAGAAAAGTTTACAGTTAAACACAACTCAACACACAATTACAGGAGAAAGAAGTACAAGCTGTCAATCTGAGCGAGTTACAAACTTAACATGCAAGAGTTATTAAAACTCGCACAAGGATAAATAATGATATACAGCTCCAATAAAATTAACGGAGGTCCCTTTTATTGGTTTACAACACTGGAACAAAATGTATGTACTAATTATTGTTTCACTGATTAACAAAAAAATTACTCTAATGCCACAGTGAAGACAAACAGATTTAAATTAAGTACTAATATAAAACCCCAAATTCTTGATTAAATAAGGATTAATATGAGGCGACAATTAAAGCTTTGACTTTATGTGGATAGGTTATTATCATCTGGACTCTATAATTTTCCCCTTTCTTCCTCACGAAACTGCTTTCACTCTGTTTAGCTGAATGTTTTTTGTTTTTTTTTTCCAGGATTTCTCTAAATTCTACTGGATTCATTTTACTCTCTTCTTTCACACGCCTTCCAGGGTCTTCTGCAAGGAAGCATCCCAAAAGCATGATGCTGCCACCAACATGCTTCATGCTTGGGAAGGGTGCATTTCCGCTCATGAGTGGTGTTTGGCTTAAAGCAAACAAATTGTTTTGTAAGACGGACAAAAAGCTCAATTTTAGTCTCATCAGAATGCGGAACATGTAAAAATGTATAGTATCTACCTCTATCTCTCTCCCTTTGTCTCTCATTCACACACACACACACACACACACACACACACACACACACACACACACACACACACACATATACCTACACAGACATGGTGTCTGGCAATACCTGCAGAAACAGAGCATTGCCTCAAGCCTACATCTGCAGACCATTCACTACCAATTGATGGATATTACCGCTCCTGCCTAATATAAACACAGCCCATACAAAAATGGCCTATTGGTGTTAGTTCATTTTTTGGCTTTAACCCTGTTGCTGGTGTTTCCAGATAACCGCAGCAGGGTTGACAGATACAGTACAGCTATTGGACAAACACACAGTACCATAACCTATCAACTAGAATCTTGTTCATTCATTTCAACTGGACATGACCCTTCATTTGGATGGGCCCAGCACTATAAAAGTTCAGGCACTCCGTGGGAGATGGCAACAATTGAGAGATGTCCAGTTTGTATTATGTCTTAGCCAAGAAAGGCCTTGGTTTGGCTAGATAGTATGCCCACAGCAGTACTTTGGCCTAGATGGAGCATGGTGGTTCTCTCCTAGCACTCTTAACGTCTACAGGAGTGCTGCAGTGGCTGGCATAGTCATGTTAGCTATAGATGCTGGTGCAGAGCTGGGACTGCCAAGCTCAACTGCTTTGCCAGCCTTGGCTTTGGCACTGGAAATGGGTCTGGAGGCTGCAATGTTGAACAAGTTTCTGGCATCAGTGGTTTTCCAAAGGGGAAGAGGGGAGAAAAAAAAAGAAAAACAACTGACAGTTGGAACCAGATGCTCTGGCATAAGGTAGACATTGCCTTCTTCATAGCTATGTCTGAACCTGCGGAACCTGCTTGGTAAACAGAGCTATCATTCTAGCTACACTGTCCCTCAGGGTCACAACAGTGGACAGTGTTTGAAAAGAGTAAGGTATTGTAAAGTATATGTAGAGGTCTTCGAAAAAAAACGCCCTAAACATCTGCTGACAATATGCGAGCATGTGTTAAAAACACCAAGTACAAAAGTGGATAACATCTTGCTAAAATATACAGAAAGCTGAAATCATAGATCTATCCATCAATAAGGGAAGTAATCAGTATAATTACTTGTCCAGCGCAGTGGAAAAACAAAGGAGACTCAACAGCATGTTTCGGATAACAAAATACCACATTGTCAAAGCAAAACCAGAGGTCCAACTCTGAAACTGTACACAACCCATCACACTCTTATCAGTGAGCAACATATCCATCATAAAGCTCGAAAACTGTTACACTTATTCTTAGTAACATGTGGTAAACATTAACATGTAGTAACCGTGTTGCCTTAAACAAGGTATTCTTTACTCACCAGTTTCTGGGCAAAAGTGTCACATTAATACAATAAAATTCAAAGCTAAGAGCAAATTTGTGGCACACATGGTGCTGTGTTAGTGGGTTCATGTTGCTTCAGATATCAGTGAGACATCAAATATTATCCATGAAGTCCATTTTGAGTAACAGGTCCATGAGTTTATAGAAATAAATTGTTACACATGACAAAGTATCATCATCCCAGACATCTGAGAAATCTTTGGTACCTTCTTAAAATGTTTTAACTTGGAAAATGATTGCTCTTTCCCACTTTTTGTGACAAGCATATTTTAAACTCAATGGATTAGAAGAAATGATTTTTCATGCTGCATTTAGCTGCATTTTTATGACCGCCAAGCAGCTGAACACCAAACCTTTTACTTGCAGCCTAGTTCATCACTTATGCTTTTCAACATAAAATGTTAGAAGAAAGTGTAAGGGTACTAACATCAATTGTGAATGTGAACTTTGTATCAAGTTGTAAGCGATTCAATCATCAGTCTTTGTGGACTGTGGCATAACATTCTGCTCAGCCAAAAGTGTAACTCATTGGATGAAGTTACAGAGGCCGTCCTTCAACCAGTTAACCTGGGTAACCTGGTCATTTAGCAATTACCTGTCCTGCTAAAGTGTCTTGTAGCAATACACTGAAACCCTACAATCCTGACAAATGCTGCCTAACCCCCAAAGAAGGGGTCACAGAAGATGTGAATTTCTCTACTTAAATTGATAACCTTTCATCAGTTATCATAATATTACCTTTAAATGGTTCAAAGTTGAAATCTGTACAATGCAACACGTCTAGAACCCTGCCTTGTTAAACTGTCCACAAATCAAGGGAAGGCAACACATATGGCACAATAACATGACACAGTGTGTGTTACCAAAATTACATTGAATAGATTAATTGTCAGAAGCAATAAAAGTCAAGATTATAATTTCAGTGGGGCTAACAAAGATTTTGTTGTTATTTTGTCAAATATATATATATATATATATATATATACACACACACAACGGGTAATTATAATCACAAGAACACTGTGTGTAGATGTGGGTTTTCCTCTAATCCATTAAAATCGGACTTAAATTCGTTTGATAAATGAGAGCCATTTCCTTGAGTGATCTCTTACACCATTTGAACCTAGATTGATTTAGCACAGTTTCCTGTAAAGGGCTCAGTTGACAGGAGAAGCAGATTGAACAGTTTCTACCTGCATTGACTTCCAGCAACCTCCTCTTCTTCTGCTGTCTCTCCTGCTTTTCACGCTCAGCCTTCTCCTTTGCCGCCCGTGCTCTCCTCTGTTTCTCCTCTGACTCCCTCCGCCGCAGGTTCTCCTTCAGTGCTTGCTGTTTGTGTGTGTGTGTGTGTGTGTGTGTGTGTGTGGGTTGTGAGAGGAGACAGAAAGAAAGAAAAAACAAGACGGATTGCTAAGTGGGGTTAATTACAGTAGTGTAGAGCTTGTCAAAGTCAGAGGCAGCTGTCAAACCCTGCAGACATCTTTATCAGGCACTATTACAGTCAAATGAAGCTTCTAAGGTACATTTTCACTCTGGTCCTGTCAGACGCAAAACAACTGGAGTGATGGAGTGATGGAACAATGACCTAAAGACATGAATAAAAGCTGCTAGTCCAGTGTTTCCACTACGTACATTTTGCAGTGGCAGCCTGGCGCTGCAAATAACTGCCATGGCGGCAATGTCATGAAGTTGCAATTACATGACTCTGCAGATGTGTTTTAATTTGAAACGGATACAGGAAGTGGAGACATGTCGCGACACCCAGCTGAGGCAAGAAGAAGAGAAAAAAAAAAAGACAGAAGGGAATAAAAATTGGTATTATCTGTTGATACTCACCCCAACCACTGATGTATTACGCGCACGCACCACCACAACAAAAAACCCTTCCTAGCCGAAACATGGTGGTCTTTTTAAAAACAGTATTTTCTGTTCTAATTTTGACTCTTTCCTGCACATTCAAAAACAACAAATATTTATTTAATTTTTTTAAGATGAAGACTCTTTTTAAATATTTTGCTTGTTCTCCTGTGTTTTTCTCTTTTAAAACATACCGGGCAGCATAACCTTAAAAGAAATGAAAGAAACAAAAAATTCCTGTGTATAAAAAAAAAGGAAAAAAATGTGCAATACTAAAAATATATTTATATATAAAATATGAAAATGAATCAAGTATCAAATCACCGTGTGTTTGTATGGCTGTGTATACAGTAAGTGAAACACTTTCAGCATCACCTGGTGGCAACTGTGTGAGCTTTGTCCAGTCAATTAACAGCAGGTGAGCATTGCTAACTGCAGTGCAATTCAATAGCAACAGGCTGTAGAGTAGATGTTGAGCTGAACACAGGTGTTGCTGGTGTGTGGATAGATGTTTATAGTCTCCCACACCACCTGTGGATCAGCTGCAAAAACATATCCACATTTAAAAACCACCTGAATTTGACAGAAAGGGACTATACGATAGAGATAAATCCATTATTAGATCCAATTTAAATTATGAGCTTCTGGCATATACTTAGGAGATCGTGTGTTTATTTTTACACAAGTATGGTGCATGTACTGTCCTGCCTTGGACATATATACAATACAAAAATCATGTGCTTCTATGCTAGTCTTTTTCTCCTCATCAATCAACTGTTCTGACTGTAATTTTTCAGTACCTGCAGTGTCTGACTGAAATTATAGAATTACAATATAATAAATGTGGTATTTCTTTTTCTGCGTAAAATGAAGTTTGACTCAAATGATGATCCATGAAGAATAGCGACTCCTGCTTATTTCAAGGAAATGCTGACGGGTCAGCTTCAATCACATTTGCAATCATTCATCTTTTCTTTTTTGTCAGGCCTTTCTGCTCACAGAGCACAGCAATAAAATGGGGAAAAACTGAGCAAATCCGTGTACATCCTTCTATAAAAATAAATGGACTACAAAAGCAAGTTAACAATATGCAAGGATAATGAGAAGACGTAAGTTGACTGACCTTCCTTTTTTGACTATCGGGCAGTTTTTCAGGAACTCTTAGAGCTATTCATATAGTTTAGGTGCATTTCAACCACAGAACCCTAGTTCAAGCTTATGGGTTCCAATTTTATTTCTCATTCTTGAATGTTGAATGTTGAACTGAAATATCAGGTCTTGGGAAAGGGTTGTCTTTAAGTGTTATTGACATTCAAACAAACTGATGAAGCCAACTTCTAAACTTGTCAAAAAAATGTAATTAATTCCACCCTGTCTGTCTATGAAGATTGATTCAGTTTATGGGCATGGTATCTACTGTATATCAACCACTTCAGGCAGGCTCTATAATCCCTGTGCCAAAAGGCTGTTAAACTCATACGATGCTGTCGATAGCTCAATAATGCCACAGACAAGAGACAGACTGCATATGATTTAATAGAGTGCTAGCATGATTGCCACCCTGATCAATATCCAGTCACTTAAAGCAAGGGAGTCTGGGCTTTTATCAAACACCCAAGCTCTTCCTCCTCATCTCCCCTCCTCTTGCGTTATTCACACAGCCCAGCTAGACAGGCAGGTCAGTGGAAGAATGCCAAACCAGCATGAACGGACGCACACAAAAGCACACATTACATGAACTGTGGAGTATAGAGGGAGCTACAGTGGAAAAATAAAGAGGCACTAGCAGTATCGTATTAAGTCAGCATACAAGTGGCCATTGTTGGACATTATATAGCCAACTTGAAATACAATTCAGCATAGTCGATTTAGCGTCAACAAGCTATATGAATTACAGAGAAACACTCTGAATTACTGATAGTAGGGGTTTGACAATATATAACATTCACAATTTGATACAGCTGCACCATTCTTAGCATATGCTTTAATCAAGTATTCTCTATGGCTGAAAGTTTTATTTTTTCTTATTCATGAACACACGACCAGGCGATTGTGCTTTGTTGACACGCAAACATACAGTAAACATCTATCTAAACCAACAAATAAAAAGACAATACTAGCTAATGACACTGATGAGTACCACTCAGGTTTGCAGAGAATGTAGGAGGAAAGTGCTGAAGGAGAGGAGAGGGGAGATGAATACCAAATGACTGAGACTGAAGCTGTTCAGAGCTCTATTTTTAAATGAAACCAACTCCTCCACAAAATTAACTTTGATTTGATGGAATGACTGTCGGTTGCTCGTGGCAACCACTGATTCACAAATGACTATATTCTTAATGGGCATCCAATTTGGTAAATTATGGGCAGAGAAAATGAGCAAAAAAGAAAAGGGAAGAACAAGAGCACTGACGCATAATATATTTATAATAAGGTACAATTAAATGATCCCAGGTTACAAGTAGACAGCTGTGATGGATACCTAATGCTCAGTCTAAAATCTGACACTCCTTCCCCTCTTTGCCATCAAGGAGCTCTCTCATTAAAAAGTCAAATTCAATTACTAAAACAGAATGTAAACATACTCGCACTATATCAACCAAACAGAACTGCAGCCTCGACATATGCAATTTTAAACAGACGACGATCTAGTCAGTGGTAGAATTAGTGTAATTTTTTATTGTCTATTATATTTAATAACATATAGTTTTAAATTTGTAAAAGATGTATGTTTAGTTTGTCTGGCAACAAAAGCAAGATAAAACCTCAAGATGCCTCGTAAACCTACGACGCAAATTTGTTAATTAGCAATATGCACAAAGTACAGCTGAGGATGGGAAAGTCATTAGTTTTGCAATTATGTACTCATTAAGCAGAGTACTGATGATAGTGCTGGATCAAAGGTCAGGAAATCAAAGTTATTATAATTCTTCCTGAGGGGACCATGAATGCCTGTACCAAATTTCACTATAATCCACGCAATAGTTATTGAGATATACACTCACCAAGCAATTTATTAGGAACACCATACTAATACTGGGTTGGGTCTCCCATTTTGCTCAAAACACCCTCATTACTTCATGGCATGGATTCCACATGTTGGAACTATCCTTTTAGAAATTCTGGTTCATGTTGATTCCATCAAATCATTTCTTCAGATTTGTCAGTCTCTCGCTCTACCACATCCCAAAGGTGTTCTACTGGATTCAGATCTGGTCACGGGGGAGGCCCCTGAAGTTCACTGAACCCATTGTCATCGTCATGAAACCAGTTCAAGGCGGCTTTTGGTGCATTATCCTGCTGGACGTATCCATTAGAAAATGGTAAATTGTGGACATAAAAGTATGCACATGGGCAGCAACATCACTCAGATAGGCTGTGGCATTCAGACCATGATTGATTGGTATTAAAGGGCCCAAAGTCTGCCAAGAAAATATTCCCTACACCAGAATGCCACCACCACAAGCCTGGACTATTGACACAAGGCAGGTTGAGTCCATGGATTCATGCTGTTGATGCCAAATTCTGACTCTACCATCTGCTGCTGCCACAGCAGAAGATTAATCAGACCAGGCTATGTTTTGTCGATCTTCAACTGCCTAGTCTTGGTGAGTCTGTGCCCACTGCAGCCTCAGATTCCTGCTCTTGGCTGAAAGGAGAGAAACCTGACGTAGTCTTCTGCTGCTGTAGCTCATCCGCTTCAAGGTGCGACGTGTTGTGCATTCTGAGAAGCTTTTCTGCTCACCATAATTGTAAAGAGTGGTTATCTGCGTTACTGTAGTCTTTCTGTCAGCTCCAACCAATCTGGCCATTTTCCTTTGACCTCTCTCACCTGGAGGGTGTTTCTGTCCACAAAAATGCTGCTCACTCAAAGTTTTTTTGTTTTTGGCACCATTGTAAGTGAAAATCCCAGGGGAAAAAGAGTCCAGTCAATCCGGCAACAATTACGGCACGGTGAAAGTCACTGACATCACAATGTTGTCCCCCAAGCTCATGTTTGGTGTGAACATTAACGGAAGCTCCTGACCTGTATCTGCAGGGTTTTATGCACTGCTGCCACATGATTGGCTAATTGGATAATTGCATGAATAAGCAGGTGTTTCTAATAAAGTGCTTAGTGAGTGCATCAATAACAACCAAAAATACCCTAAAGGAGTTTTAAATCGAAAAAAAAAAACAAAAAAAACAAACAAAAAAAAAAAACAACTGGACTTGATTATTTGTCTGGGAAGACCTTTCACCTCTCATCCAAGAGGCTTCATCAGTTCATGTACGCATCTGACCAGGCTGGTCCCGGTCTTCCCAGCCAAATAATCAAGTCCAGTTGTTTTTTTCGATTTAAAACTCCTTTAGGATACTATGACCTGGACAAATGAGAATATGCACAGGCTAACCAAAAATACCAATCCGCTAAATACACTTGAAGAAAAGTCAGGGGATCACAAAAGTCAATAGAATACATGCATGTGTACGTATAACTTTGTGCCAATCCATCAAGTAGAGGTTGAGATATTTTACTGAATGAGTGAAAATTTTGACCCACTGGTGGCACTAGAGGAGAAACTAGTCATTAGGATTCATCTAAGGACCTTGAATATTGGTAGAAAATTCCATTGTAATTCATCCAATAGTTTTTTTAGACCAAAGTGATGGACCCACTGACCGACCAACCAACCAACAAAGGTTGAGGTTGCCAATCATGGAGACGTGCCTAGACCACGGCTGAAAATGACTGGCAGATGGTTTCAATAATATGCCTATGCAGATCCACAGAGATAGTCTGTAAAGGCAAAATTACATCTAATCTAACTGGTCCCTTTACTGCCGCCAGCAGCCCAGGAAAACAATGATTAGTCAATAATTTGTCAATTCAGCAAGTAGGCCTGTTTAAGAGGATGAAGCTTAAACTTCAGAGGGAAAATAGAACAGGAAAAAGAGTGGCTAAAGAATATTACATCAAAACATCCCTGTTGAAACAAAATTTGATATGATCACAGCAAGCACAAAAAGGCCATTCTGTTTTCTTAAATCACAGAACCAATTAGCAATTTAAGAATAATTGAAGAAGTGTGAATGTTAACTGAGTACAGTAACATAAAAAGTTAATTTTAAGCACAGGCCAGGCAATTTTTTGTTTGTAAATCTGAGTTCAACATTAAAGGCTACAATTATCTAAAAACTGAAAAATAATGAGAACTGAACAAACTGATTTTGACAGATAGTGAGGAAGAGCCTGAAAATATCATGTGATTTTTGCTTTCGGACAAAGCATTATTTTTCACTGTAATGTTAAGCTGAAGGAGCAAAAGAGTGAGTGAGTGAGTGAGGGAGTGAGGGAGAGAGTGAGAGAGAGAGAGAGAGAGAGAGAGAGAGAGAGAGAGAGAGAGAGAGAGAGAAGCAGCTCTCTGAGGAAATTGCCCTCCGCTCTCCTTCATCACTGCAGGTCTGCTTCCCCCTCCTCCTCTCCTGGATGTCCGCCATTAGACACGCTCAATTGGATTCCTGTCAGATGTGCGGCCTCGCCCTGGGTCTCCTTCCTACGGGTGACTGAGCATGCTGTATGTGTGTGTGTGTGCGCGAGTGTGTGTGTGTGTGTACATCTTTGTGTGTGAAAAACCTAAGCAGCTTTCCCTGTAAAAAATTGCCAACACAAAATGACATTCGCACACAAACAAACGTGCACACACGCTCGCACACACATTATGCGAGCAACATACACACAGTTCAAGGCTCAGTTCACTTCAGGCAGTGGTCTAGAGACAGCACGCACCTATTAGCACAGGCCTTGGCACAGCAGGGTAAATGCTGACACAGATTTGAGAGGTTACGGTGGTGAGATTTACTGTATGCCTACGTTCATTGACCTAGCCTTGGCTTCTCCGAAGATATGTCTGTATGATGTGACCATTTGACCGAATTGCTAAGGGTGTAAGCTGCTTACACCTTGACCTATCACAGGGGAATAGATGGTTACTTTGGGAGTTTTGACCATATAATGCTAGTCTTTAAAACACTTGGCTTGTTCACCTTTCACTGGCAGTCATTAACTGTTATGTTTGGTCAGAACATAAACACTTCTGCAAAACTCAAGACTTAACCATGGCACTAAAATAAAAGGGATTATAGCTGCAATATGAAACATTATCATGCCAATAATATTTGTGATATATTGTCATTAGCATTAACTGGCATTTTATTAATGCACAGAACATACTGAGGACGTTAACGCTTGCTCTGTGTCTCATTCATATCTGAACACAGCAAGTGTTGAACTGTATTGTGGCTGTAACAATGAGGAAAGAATCACAGCACAGAAGTCCTGGGATCAATAACATAGGAAAAAAAGAGAGAAGGGTACAGCCAGGCTAAAAGCAAAGCATCTGGGAACATTTTTTTTCTGACTGCCTGTGTGTTTCTTTGAGTCTGTGTAGATACTGTAGTTATTTCAGTCTCAGGTCAGATGCCACATATGGCAGACAGAATAAATACTGAGAGAAGGGAAGAGGGCAGGACTAATAAAACATTTTGTGGCTCAAGGTTAAATGTTATGCATTAAGTAAGTGTGCTTATATGAAAACCCAACACCTGTAATATGATTTGACATTGTTAGCAGATGGCTTAAACGTGGCTCCCAAGTCAGGCAAGGCAGTCTTTTCCTCTTATATTATTAACATTTACTCTAAATACTGTACTTGTAATGCCTGCTTTTACTGGATTTCTACCAATAACACATGTGTGGACAGCCTAAAAAATACTGACACTCTAAGGAGCAACATTATTTAGTTTAATTATTGGGCTTCTAAAGGGTTTACAAAACACTGTTGCTAATATGATATCCTTATCATGCACAATTTAATGAATATATAACAGTTAAAATAATTAATTGTTGACCTATTCAAAACTGTTCACTTGTATGACTTATGTAAAGTACTCATTATTTGTGTACAGTATGCAGGAAATGTCTACATCAGGCAGCAAGTGCCACAGTAAGATGGGATTTCAGGAGAGAGGCAAAGGGAGAATGAGAGATCCCAGTCTGAACTTATGTGCTTAGTTTCATTTATCAAACTATACTATTTCTGACCATGAAGAAATTACCAAATATATTCATTGTATAAAAATTAAAGTTTGAAATTTTTTTTGTATTGCCTCATAAAGAACAGTGATTATACTAACACGGTTCTGAGCCTTAGATATAAAACAGGAATAAGACAGGACCACTATTCTCCATGAAGAACATAAATGTAAAGAAAAAGCTTTTGAGTATAAGCAAATCTAAAGCATAACCAATGACTGTGCAGGAAAAAAGGCAAAGAGGCGTGAAATCCATTTGTGTGTGGTAGATGTTAAGTTGGGGGCAGGGCAGGAACTTTAGTAGGCTAATTAGCTACTATTATCTGTCGCGCCCAGTGGCCTGTGCCACTAATCCTGCTGATTAAACACAGTGGGTCTCCACAGCTCCACAGCTCACAGTAGCACCAGACTGATAAGGCCACAGAGCTCAGCGATGACATAAATGTCTGGCTGGGACTGGACTACATAGGACTGGCACTGTTCTGCTTTGCATTATACCACAGGACACTGATGTGTGAATCACATAAAAAGATGAAGTTCTGTATTTATAGAGCCTATGAATAAAAACACTAAAAGTTCAAAACAATTTCTAAACATGCACCTTTTTTTTTTTTTTTAGATTAAAATTAACAGCAGCTCTTCTCAAGGCTAACACAATACTCAAGCCAACATTTTACATGTCTCGCCTACCCAAGTTTTCAAAACACGTTTTACTTAAGTTTTATTTAATGGACAACAATAAATTCCAACTTATTAATGGTTTTGATGCAGTTAAATGTTTCCATAGGCCAGAAATGTTTATATAAGGAATCTTTTTCCAAATATTACAAACTATATTATTAGCTGATAAAAGACACAAAGACCTCTTTGTTTAGTTTGTCTAGTTGCTTAATGTATCTATTTACCAACATTTCAGTTCTTTCTTTAAACAGCCAACACATTATCACATTTCTGCTGAAGTGTTATATGTGTTTAACAGTGCATTAATGATCATTCTTTTGACATCAACAAAATAAAAACTGTCAATCCAACTGAGAATCAACCATCCATCACCCCATTTCAATCAAATGTGAAGATTCACAGTAACATGTTAATGTGGTATACTCACAGTGAACATGGAACGGAAGTTGCTGAGATCAGTGAACAGCTCCTCCACAGAGGTCTTCTTGGGATCGATTGCAAAGTACTCCAGCACATTCTGGTATAGTGTCTCCATATTGCTGTGCATGATCACCAGCTTGCCATACTGCTCCCGTGCAACCTTGCTGAAGCTGTGAGGATGTGGTCAAGGTCAACAACTGGTCCATCTCACATTAAGTGTAAATTAAATGTTGCTGCAAGTACCATTTGACAGCAAAACAGGAAAGCATTAACATTCGTAGCTGCAAAGATCTGAAGCTGGAGAGCAGACTGTCAGTGGTAAACCATGATGTTAGGACTTCTGATACTGTCAGTCAGGTTCACTGCTATGACCCCCTGCAGCCCTGTGACTCATGTCTGGCTGCTGCTGGCAATATGCGTTGGTGTATCTGACATGCACAATATTAACTGCAAATATAAATAGAATTAGTTCAAGTCCAGTGAACAATCTTAAACAGTACAAAGGTCAAAGTCTCCCTCTCCTTCTATCATATGAAATATATGGCAATGTTCCCCATACATAGGTCACAAGGGGTCACTGAACGGTTTGATGAGTATGAAAATGGTGTGAATCATATGCTATGGCCTTCACAGTCACCAGATCTCAACCCAATTGAACTCCTATGGGAGATTGTGGACCAATATGTTAGAAAAAAGAAAGAAAGAAAACGATGTGTCTGTGACCAGCAGGCCTGCTAATGACCCCAACATCTTTGTCTCATGGGAGATAAGAAGCAACAGTGTCTGAGTGTATGCGTGTGTGTGTGTGGTATCACAAGGATGTGGGAAGCCTCTTTGGCTCCTATTGTGCCCCTTCATTATAGCTCAATTGATGGACCTATTTGAGGTCTGGCCTCAGTTGAATCTGGCTGGGGATGGGACTACCTATTCACAGCTGGGTAAATGCTGTTCAATAGGCACTGCTCCCAGATTGACTTGTCAGTAATATCTTTCCAGGCCAGGAGCTGGAGGAAAGAGGCATGAGGATAGCCTGAGTAGGTGATGGAAAGCAAAAGAGAGAGAGAAAAGAGAAAAAAAAGCAGACAGCCACAGTTGATAAGTATCATGTTCCCTCTCTCCTGACTTCTTCCATTTTCCCAGAGAAACTACAGGTCCTCTGCTGCTCATTCTCAAGAATTCCTGTTCACTCTTAATTTCTTAAAGACCTTCACAGTTCCCAAATTCCATCTTAGTTCCTTCTCAAGTTATTTATTTCTTCATTTGGTCTTTATCCTCCTGTTTCTCTCCTGCCTTAAAAATGTCGTCTTTACAAACTAAGCTCACATTCTGAAGTGTAACATTAGACCAATTAAACAATAACTGTATACTCAGGTGTCCCATGAAGGGAAAATGGAATTTTCAATGTCATCAATGTGATATTCCAGGCTTCTCATGTTCAGCTGGTGACTGTATATTTCATTTGTTGTAAGTGACTGTCGAGTGAAACCCTATGCTGTTCACTCTGCTCTGTTACTTTTAGATAATCTATGACCTGGAATCTTCATAGCTTTAACTGAGTCCATATTCATTAATGATCAGTAGTCACTAATGTGAGATACAACAAGTCTAAATTCACTTTAAAGAGCTTGATTATACAAACATGGCTTTCTCATGTTGATTAAAAACCAAATTTATAGAATAGATCAGTGAAGATATCAGGTTCAGAATCAGATTAAGAGGCTTTGGTGAGGAGCTTAGTACTCAGCTTGTTTTGGTTTTGATTTTTGTATTTTGTCATTTTTTTCTGTCTTTCTTTCTGGTTATTTTTTTTTTTTCTTTTTTAATTCAGTGAAACAAAATAAATTCAAATGAAACTTAAACAATAATATGTAATACGATTACAAACCCATGTACAAATCACATACATGTTGAGTCAATACTGCATGTCATGACGCTCAGAACTCATGTCCAGATTGTTAATGCAGGTTGTGACCATTATTTGGCCTATCAATCAAAGCTGTTGTGGTTCTGCTGTCTCAGCCAACAAAAGCACCAGTCAACAAAAAAGTTTTCTGTTGAATTGTGTGCGTTCAGATTAAAGTCCCAAAAATATGACCACAGTGCAGCGTGTGAGGTTTGCATAGGGATGGTCTTGGGGTGTATATGACATCTGAGCTGCCTAAGCCCAAATATTTGTTGGTGACACAGTTAAGCCCTAAACAGCAAGTGTGTGTCTTTGTAGTGCTGGAAATGACATCCCTGATGCTTAGTGTTTCACATGTGTAACTTTATCTACATTTCGTCTTCAAATTTTATGTTGATGTTTGAGGTTTTTTTTTCAGCTTTGTCGTAAGACATTTTGTGCAAGGCACCTGGAATTGGAAAGCAAAGCAGTGAAAGACAGACCTGTCAAATCCATTCTCACTGAACCTTACTGTACTGCACTCAGGTCCTCTGCTAACTACCACAACACAAGCCATCAGTGCCCCAAGCCCAAAGGCTACTGATCAAAACTACATGAAGTAGGCTAGGTACAGGGTGTATTATTGAATACTTGGTATACACCTGGTCTGAGACATATCTGACAGCTGTCAGTACACAATCTGGATATGGAAAGAGGGCAGTGAATAGATAGAGACAGTAAAGAGAAATTGTGTATTTATGTGTTTGTGAACTAGCGTTTTTTTGCTTAATTATCATAAACTGACAATTGAGTAAACCATGTTAAATTTCTCCTGTTCTATCTCCATGAACACACAATGACTCATGTGATGAGAGAGAAAGACAGTGACAGAGCAACAAAGGAGTCTCTGTCCCAGTTCTCCCTCTCTAACCCTTCCCTTCATTCTGAAGCTGCCCTCAGTGTGAAGAACCTTTCAAAAAGATGGCTAAGAGGGGTACTGCTACAATAACTTGACTATGGAATGGGGTGCCACTCATGACTTGTACACATCATGGACAGTGGCAGGAAAACCTTGTGTACAGGAAAAAGAGACTATCTTTGTCCATTCCACTCTTTCCATTCTTTTTTTTTTTTAACACCATATTATACCTCTACTCTTTATCTTCCTGAGCGATTGACAATGTGTTATGGACAATCCTTAGGTAAACAAAGTACTGAAAAAAATCCACTTTGAAGGAGGGGGATAGAGTAACTTTTACAAAGCTAGGTGCTAGATACAAAATTCTTACAAAAATGGGCATTTGATCAACCAAAGACTTCAAAGTTCCTTCCTTTTATACTACCAGCTCAGTAATGTTTTCAGGTATGAAAAACCTGTTCTATTGCCAGTACCACAGTGAAAAATGAAAACATCAAACATAAAAAAATTCACATTGATTCATTACGGTAAACTCATTGAATACTGGTGGCGGACTGGTGAGTAAATGCCTGTGTTTATAAAAGGATATAGCCATTTTAGTGAAGAAGGTGTCGTTGGGGTCATCGGGGGAGGAGAAAGTCTCCAGGTCTCTCTCCAGCTGCAGCAGCTGCCTCTCCATCTGCCTGAGACTCTTTTCCAGATTCTCTGCAGACACTGACACACACCCACATATATCAAGACACGCACACATTTGTAACAGCACAGAGGAACACCCCCGCATGGAAATGTGAAGGAAGAAGCAGAAAGAGGACAACTCAATTACAGGTACAATCAGATGCATTATCATTGTGATGCTCTGAGAGAATCAGAGAAAAAAAACATCCAAATAAAAAGAAAAAAAAAAAAGAAAAAGGAAAAAGGAGAGAGAAGCCAGCTCAGTTGCAAAGCATGCTTATTATGGGTTCACACTCTGCCAGAAACACCGTGGGAATAAACAAAGAGTGAGGAAAATAAACATCAAGCAAAGGTACATTCAGTGTTTGCCTCTTATATGTTCATGTGTATGTCATAAACAATTAAATTCATGTAAGAATACAATGCCCTTACTGACACGCATAATGTAGTGAAAGCACATGCTTGCCATGTTTTCTCATGTATTTACACTATGTGTGGCTTTTCAGTAACACAAACAGAATAACAGATTGAATACTGCGGCCTCAAAGTATGAAGAAGGATGCTGAAATCTTTCCACGCCCTTCATCCTTTGTCTATAGTCTTATCAACAGGTGCATTGATCATGCAGGTGGGAGAGCAAGAGAACACTGAGCCTAACTTTCTGTTAAAGTGGTCATGGCTGACACTTTAAGCTAGTCACTGAATATAGCATATGGCTTAAATTACCCTGATTAGACCCTGCTTGACAAAAAGGCATAAGCTGCTTATTTCTAAGTAGTTTCAAATTTCCCCTTGATCCTAATACATGCGTTGCGAAAAAAAAAAAGAGAGAAAGAACTTAAATGTAGCTAAGCTTTTCATTGCATTTATATCATAAACCTCATTTACTGATGGGAACATACTATTTTGGACACACACACACACACACACACACACAAACATGCTTGTTCAATCAGACATCTTAACTACAAATTATAAAGTCTCCAGTAGCTGGAGTTGTCCAACTTCTCTTTAAATTATAAGTTAAATGGAGCATATGTTCTTTTCACAGCAGGTTAAGGTGAGCGTGTGAATGTGCAGAGAGAAGATTCACACATTCAGCTGGCTGAGAGGAAAAGTCAGGTGGCACTTTTCATTTTGCTGTCCATGATGATTGAGAAGGAAGGCCAAACAAAGAGCAGTAACAAAGTAAGTGGGAAAAAAAATCACTATATTACATCCACAAAAGCACATCTACTGTATCTGTACCTGACAAATAATTCGCACATCAGTTCCTTTAACTCATTGCATATTTTCTTTCTCCTATTTTAACTCTCTCTCTCTTACCAACCTCTGCCTATCTTCATTCTCTTTTCCCACTCCTTTTTTGTGCTCTCCCTTCTCGTCTTTCATGGTAAAGCACTGACACTAATAGATGGTCAGTCGAAGGCACTGAAAATCCCACAGCACACCATTCCTTTAAAAATATTGTAAAAGTGCATTGTGACCACTGTGACCAATCAGAGCAGTATTCACCGAGCAACTGCTCCAGAGTGACTGTATGATTTTTATTATGCTAAGAAATCACCCTGCCAATCTGCTGCACTACAAAAAGAAAGCAGAATAATAATATCCCCATGCAGAGGAGCCATGATGATTTTGTTTTCTTCAGAAACAATGAAAGCAATTAAGTTATATATAAGTTATATGTAAGTTTGTTTCTTTTTAAACACAAATCCTATACGGAGAATCTGGTAACTTTTGTTCAATCAATACCAATAAATTAAATCTTAATGTATCTTTGATTAAATAAACTCTGGCCTTTTCTAAATTACTTGAAACTGCTTATATTTCACAAAAAGTTAACAAGTTAACAAAGTTAAACTACAAAGATATTAAAATTAAGTGAAGTGAAAATTAAGTGTTGGAATCCAAATGTGAAAATTATGCACATGATTTGCATATAATTTACATGTGTGTACCTAATCTTAATTTTTTTTGTAAAGGTAATATAGGCCTGACCCAGAGCCCTATAACATGCAAAACGGCCAAGTACTGTACATGCCTTTTGCAGAGAATAACTTGTCTATTTTCCTTGGCTAAAATGTATTATTGCAGCACCAAAACGAGTGGTAAAAACCTAAATGAAAAAGTCAAACCAGTTCAATCAATGTAAAAAGTGTCTCTAGAGCCCTGCAAAAGACATTTTAGTAAACAATCAAGAAACTGACACTTCACCTGCTGTATCATTTCCATTTCAATCTTTGTCTCTTTTTCGTAAAAGCCTTCTGCATAACCAAGCAACCAAAATCTGTTGAATGAGGTGTGGGCAGCATGCAGAAGTGGAAGGAAGCCAGACAGGCAGTCTGTTAATAGACACGATTAAAACCTAGTGATGATGCACTGACTGAGAAAATAGCAAGGACGGGTGAGACAGAGAGCAAAACAAATTGGGATTTTCTCTTTTTTTAGCTTCACAATCCAAACTGGAGGCTTTTGTGATGAGGATCCCTCACATGGAAGGGCATATGAACAAGAGGAGATGTGCAGGTGACAAAAATTGAGGCATATGCTTCAAGAGAGTATCTGCCTTGGAGTGATCAGTATGTGTACAGCAGCTGGAATGTTTAGTGAAACACACAGAAATGTGATATATATTTATACAAATACACTCTTAAGAATTGTGGAATAATTGCTCTATCGTAGGGTGAAAAGCAGAGCGGGAGATAAAAAATGAAAGGGCGTTTCCATGTTTCCCTTGTTCTCCCTTGCCTTTTCTTCCAGTGTGTGAAAACATGAGCGATTTTTATGAGCAGCAGGGCCTGAACGCGTCTGTGGTCCAGAGGGGTTGCAGATATAGGATGTTTTAGCAGAATAATAATTGCAATATTTGTAGAGGTCAAATCCCCCATTGACATCCTTTTATTACTCTGCCAACCTGCTGTGCTATAAATGAGACTGAGTGGAGCACACAACCATGCATGCTCACTCACAAACAGCCCGGCTCCACGTAGAGATCCACTATAGATCATCTTTTGATGTATGGAAATTAGGAAACTGAAAACACGCAGATGTGCATTCTGAGGCCAAAGCCTGACAGACAAGTGTGACCAGACTGATGGTACCGAGGGCTGGAAACGAGAGACTTGTAATGCAAAAAAAAAAAAAAAACCCTAGTGTGCCCACACTCAATGTGCTGAGCACCCACTACATACAAAGGGAGCATGGAGAGCATGAAGGTCATTGAATTTGCACTGTAGAGAGGCTCATTCTATATTCTTTCAACCTGAGGTTCATCACTCATACTGCATACAGCTTAACTACAAAGTAAGGCTCGAGCCGCATATCAGAAGATCATCTGAATTAAGCTGAAACCTCACATTACTTTGTAATTATTCCTCAGGGCCCCAAGCCATGAACAGAAACTGAACCAAGACTGCTTGGTCTATTTGTCTATATGTCTATTTAGTATTACGCAAAGCTTTCCAAGTAAGCAGAGTTACATGCTGAAGTAACCTGGTTGCCTGGTTGGTTACTGTATGTCTCCATATTTGTCTGATTTCACCATAAACTTAGCACCAACTGCCAAACTGCTCAAACGCGCCTTTGTGTATCGTGCATGTGTTTGTGATGAGGGACAAAAGGAATAGAAATACAGGAAAGGGACAGGGAGCAAGACGAAGATAAACCACAAAACCCGACAGAGAGACAGACAAGAAAGACAGACAGAAAGAGAGAGACAGATAGATACATAGAAAGAGAGGAGCAGTACACAAGAACTGCTTCTCCATGTCAGGAGAAATGATGATTGTAGTGCTGAAAAGAAGAGAGGGGAGCAGAAATAAGAAGACAGACACAAAAGGACCCTGAACTAAGCTGCAGTTTTGCTTCCATGAGAGGCGAGATTGGCAATGGGGAAACGAGGGCTGTGTTACACACAGTCAAAAGACAGCAGCTTTTGCAAGAGAAGCACAAATCATTACTGCTACCTCTATCCAACCTTGTTTTCATGCTCAAGTAAGCTCTTTGGTGAATGTCTATGAATGTAATGCAGCCTTTTAGTGTGTCTTCAGGCCTCCCGAATGGCTGTCAGACCTGATGAAAAGGAAGTCACTCAAGAGCATGGTTTACAAAGACGAAATGGGATTTGTGTGTCTGAACACTAGATATGGAGAGATGACACATTTAGTGTATGCACCTCTTAATGGCACAACAACAGAGAGAAAGACAGTGATGGAAAAAGAGGACTATATCTAGGTGTGAATACAGTATACACACAGCTTGAGATCCATGAAGTAAGGACATGGACAAAGCCTGAAGAGAGATCCAAGGATTGTGCTTCCCATTGATCGCATCCTCGTACCTATGAGTCTTGGCCCAGGGCTTGCGGACACTCAAACAGCACAGGTGGCAGAAATGAAACACTCAACAGGAGCATTATTATCCAACAGATTATCAAAGCAACAACAAAACCTGGAGGGGTTCTTACAAGGAGGAGTCAAAACAATAAAATCACATATTTCATCCTCACTATGTTTTCTCCTCCTCACCCTTTTTTTCACTCCCTCCTGCTGGGACCGGAGCAGTGGGTAAAATCTTCTTTGGAGTAGCAAACGTGCTGTGACAATACGACCGCACATGCATATATAGTTGCAAAGATGCGCACGCGCGCACACACGTGCACGCACACACGCACGA
Source organism: Seriola lalandi dorsalis (assembly GCF_002814215.2). Lineage (NCBI taxonomy): Eukaryota > Metazoa > Chordata > Actinopteri > Carangiformes > Carangidae > Seriola > Seriola lalandi. The sequence goes on from NW_019525288.1 coordinate 2,460,921, forward strand.
ACGCACGCACACACACACACACACACACACACACAAAGAACATGACCAAGTCTCTTCTGACCACCCAGTCTCTTCCCACTTGCCTGTGACCTTCACCATACTCCAGATAAACTGGCCAAACTTAGATTGTGTGTGCATATTTGTGTGTGCACATGTGCCTCGGATTATCAAGAAAGCAGCCAATTAGTGTTAAATCAACACAGAGACTTAAGCTACATCTAAAACAGTGCACTGACCTGAGTTATTCTCTTGAAAAATGAACCTATAACTCTGTAGATATGCTACGAAGATTAATGTTAGTATCAAACAGCAGTGCAGACGAGCAGAGTGTAGCAAAGATCAAACACCAAGCTGGTAAAATACAATGCGTGTTTACAGAACCAACAAGCATCTAATCCCAGAATAATCCCCAGAGAGTTACAAAAGTAGAAAGGTAAGAGTGAAGCTCAAAGTAAAACAGAGGAATACAGAAAAAGAATGTTCCATTTCTGTCTATGTGAAAACAATGTCTAGGTAGGCAGTTCTGTTTATGCATTAAGCTCTCTGAACCATATAATTTAATGACTGGATCTCTGCTCGAATACATCCAAAACAAGCAAATATGAAAAACAATTTCTCATATCTATCGCTTATTATTTGTAACAGTAATAAAACAACATTTGGTCAAAAAGGCTGGGTCTGTGCTTGGAAAGAGTCTGGACTCACTCAGGACTGTTGTGGAGAGACGCATGCAATGTAAGATGGAGGCCATCTTAGACAATAGCAACCATCTTCTCCACAACATTCTGGCAGGACAGAGAAGCAGCTACAGGTGCAGCAAACGTGTCATCTCACTGCGCTGCAGAACACAGAGGTTCAGGAGTTCCCACTGCCATCAGGCTATACAACAACTCGGCCAAAGGAAGTGGACTAACCTAAATATTACTGTTTATTTATTATTAACTGTTTTTATTATTATAATTAATATTATCAACAATGAGCTGATGGACATATGAATTTCCCCTAGGGGATAAATAAAGTATCTATCTATCTATCTATCTATCTATCTATCTATCTATCTATCTATCTATCGTAATATAATATAATGTTTTTGCTCTGTTGATGACTGAACTGCCTTTTCATGCTGGACATTACTACTGTATGTGGGTGCAGTGATCTTGAACTCAGAGTCTCAGGTGAAAGTAATTTGTTTTGATGGAGGCTTAACTTAAGTGATGTGAAATGACACAATGTTAAAATGCGATTAAGTTCCTTATATCAGTACTTTATATAGCCGGACAACCCACACAGCTCATTATCTTTTCATTAGGCTCACCTTTCCAATCACCTACCTCTTGCCACTGACCATACAATCGCTATTGCTTACAGTAAGTCAAGTGATAGTGCTTAATGGTCAACATCAAATAAAGGGCCAAAGCATTTGAAAGTTTCTAGAATATTATTTAGTTTTCAGTTTTAATCGCACGCCCTCAGTTGTCTAAACAACATGCTGAACAGAAGATAACATAAAAGGCTTTTCTCTCTTTAACTCGAAGCTAAAGAGGCTTTTGTTTGTCACACAAAGCTGTAAAACATAGAGGAAAAAAAAGAAACATACTTTTGTGTTTGTATTCCTTTTGTTGGCTCAAAATACGGTCCAACTATTTGGTTACTAAATTAGCATTTGTAAGACCAGTGGAAAATATTGCAAGGGATGTTGATATGAGAGCGAGTGTATGAAACTCCCTGTGCGCTGGGAAAGCTAAAGAACCTAAGTTGACACACACAGCAATCCAAAATAACAGACAATCACACTGTGATATTGGCGCAGAGAGAGTAAGAGGTAAACGTAATGTTAAACTGTTAAGATGTCCTAACTTTGTGTCCATCTGTGTGTAAGATTGTGTATATGGGTAATAATGTATATTACCTCTGCTAGCTCGGTCCACATGCTCCAGTTCTTCAATAAACTTGATCACATCTGGAAAATCCTCCTCACACACTTGTGCCAGGAAGTGGAGTAATGTGGTCTTTTGGTCTGCTGATTTTGTGTCTTTTAGCTGTAGTAGAACACACATACACAAACATACAGTATAGTTATATACAAAGACCTTTGGCATTAAAAGATGACATTTATTTCAGCTCATTTAGTCTCAATACAGGATTAACTGTATCAATTAGGGACAGAGTGAGAGGATATTTGCAGCGGTACCTCAGACTTTGCTTGTTACTTCAAATGTCACAGGCTAAGCCTAACAAGTATTGCTGTTCTTTTACTAAATGAACAAACAAAATATAATTCTTATTTGTGCATAAATTTGTAGAGTCCATCTTACTTTAAAAACAAAGCCACAGTAGAGAATTATCAGCAGATATTGTTCTATAACCATATCTGTGGGATGTTGTGTGACATAGGAGCATGTGTCATTGTCCTCATTCAGCTACTGTAAACCCTTTCAGTAGCTTCATAAATGCTGAGGGTTGACAGTGCTACAGATGATTTCATGTCTCGTACTCATGCGGTGGAAGCATATTCACAATGTCATGACCTCTCCTGCGCTTCGTGCCTCTCTCCCCCACACATAACAATTTTTCAATTTCTCTGATAAATTTCCATCATCGCTCTTTTACAGTCTAATTCCAAGATGTCTCTCAGTATCCCCGCCAAACATCCCTCCTGTGGAGTGCGTTGCTGTGTATCTCTCTAGGTGATCTATTGGTAGACAGCAGTGCACTCAGCCCCGCTGGGTTTAATCATGTTTGTATTATCTCCTCTAATCAAACATTCTCATCTCTCTTTTCATTTCTGTTTTCCCTTTTTTTTTTTTTCCAAAAGCTTCAAGTGCTCACTCACAAAAGGTCCCTCTCTGAATTTAGATGGATGGTAATCATAGTTGACAATGTAAACATTTTGCTTTTTCCAGTTGGGCTGGGTGCAATTTTCTTGCGCTGTGGAGTGTGCCATGGAATTAAGTTGTCAAACTCGGGAACAGGCATGAAGGTGATGTCTTCCTCTGTGTGTCCTGCCTCTGACATCAACTCACACCTTGGTCCTCCAACATTCGAGCACAAAGATAAGAAACAAACACACTGGAACAGCAGCATTAGAAATACACTAAACACAAAACCTATTCCGTGATACTTTAATTAATCGATTATTTTACTGTCAAGTAAATGCAGCAAATCCACATTTGTGCATACGCATGCAGTGGTGTTTATATGAAAATAAGCACCTAAGTCTCACAGGGCAGAGATGTGGCAGTGATGAATGGCTGCAGTGGTTGTTACTGTGGAAACTGCAGTGAGTGTGCCACCAGCTGTAATGTAACCACTGGAGGAGTCTCCCACTCCAGGATCACACTCTGTTCCCTGTCACCATCACTATCATACAAGAAATCCTACTGTTCTGTCTTTATGCCATATAAACTCCACAGGTATGGGCATTTGCTATGTCTCTGCCCCACTAAGCTTGGGCAGTCATGCAGGGTGTGTGAACTTTCAAAGGGATACTGGCCATAGCCAGTTATCTATTCTGAGCAGGAGAATGAGAATAAAGTATTCCCTGAGTTTGTCTGCTTTGATAGATGCCAAGCGATAGAGAGAAAAAACTGTCTTGTGGGGCTGATAGAGTTCAATCAAATGAAATAGTTTCAAACACAGTGTCTCATCACAGCAGCCACTTTAGATGAGTTCAGTGATAGGGCTCAGCCAAAGTGACACACACAAAAAAAAAAACACTCACTCTTTCATGCAAAAAGACAAACAAGTGTAGATATGATCAGATATGTTAACCCAGACACTCACACAAGCACAACACACCTTACATTTGCACACAAAAGTCATCAAAAACACTGACTCTGTCCTCTAAACTAAACATTGTCTTCTAGTCTAAAAACTACTTTTTTGTTGTGGATATGCATATTGCAAATTTAAACATATGAGGTTTTTGAACCCATGTGATCAGAGCCTGCAGTGATGAGAAGTGATGAGAGTGATTCAGAATGAGAAAAACATGGCAGGCATTCTTCGCGCAGGGATCTAAAACATTCTATTCAGTTTGTACATGGTCTCCATATCAAACTTTGATTGACTATAGTAAAAACAACACAATTGCTGTTACTAAATTCCAATTGCAAACACAACTGTAAAATGTATGGAAAAAGATTATCTCATGAGCTTTTTGTTAACACTTCATCACTCCTGTTGAACCACTGGTAGTGGATGGATAAGGGTCTACATACTGTATGTGAACAGCTGATATAAGGCCAGCATTTTACCCTCACCTTGCAGAGGGAACTGAGGTCGAAGCCATAAGACTGTGCGTTTCGAGAGCCTGCATTCATGTAATTCCCCAGCAGCAGCACCAGCTCCAGCAAGCGGCCAAAGGAGCAGCTCTTCCTGACCTCATCACAGGCGGCGTTTACAGCCAGGATATCTGGACGCAGGTTGTTTACCTGCTCCTCAAACTGCAGGCGGAAGAGGATGTGGCTGAGGCGAGGACGCAGCCGATTCACACTGCTCATCTAGGAGAGGGGAAGAGCGACGGAGGAAACAAGGAAGCACGAAGGAGGACAGAATAATATGAAAAAGGGGATTATAGAGAAGATAAAGCAGGAGAGGAGAAAAACAAGAGTAAGGGAAAGTATGTCAGACATAGAGAAGAAAGTCAAAGAACATAGTTAAACTTTAAGTAACTACAATCACACTTTTGGCACACTCTCACATTTAGCCAATCTAATTTAAAAGACATTTATGCAACCAGCATGCTAGAAAGTGTTGCTAGGCAGTAGTAATAGATGCTGGCAGTGATTTGATTTGGGACCCAGGTCTGGTAAGTTAATTGTGGAGTTAGTGTCCATATAGGGCAGGCAGCGGAGGGGGTGGAATATACAATAGGCTGCCTTGGATTACCACTCTCACACAATTAGAGAAAATTGGAAAATATTGCATTGGGCCCAGAGCCTGGCCACAACAGTGATTGTGTATGTGTGTGGGGTGGTGGGGAGGGCGCAGGTTCCAATTGTCTGTTTCACACAACAGCTGGCTGTGCGGTTTGATGTCCTCCATCAAGGGTTTAATTATAGCTACTGTAATGTTATCAAATGACTATTTCAGTCGGGGAGTGAGTGAGCGCGTGTGCGTGTTCTGTGTGTGTTTGTATGAGAGGAGAGCAGAGAGAGGAAACAGGGCAGGGGAGGAATAAGACAAAATTGGGGAAAGGCAAGTGGCACAAGAACCACACAGAAAGCTGAAACGCTTTATGATGAGGTAAATTGTGTGAAAAGGATATTTTATTAACGAAATAATAATCAGGGGGAGAAGAAAGGAAGAAAATGCACCAGGGTGCCTTCAGAGTGAATGTGTACAGCTGTTGTTTCCATGAAGGCTATGATGGGCATTGGACAAAATTGAGCTGAGGAAGATATTATTTACAACTTGATGGAAGGGGTTCAACACATAACAAAAGAACAACATAACAAAATGGATTATACAGAAGAAGTTATGGAAAATATAGTGTGTGTGTGGCAGAGTTCAGTGAGGTGGTAAACTGTTGACATACTGCAGAATTGCTATTATTTCATATTATCAGGAATAAAAACAGTGTATTTCAAAATGATGCATGATATAGTGTAAAAACAAATATATCAACATGTATTAGTAGGATAAACCCCTTGAATAAACTCTCATCTTCAAGGGAGTCCTTAACACAAATATGCAGAAAATGTGATACAATAAATAGATAAACAAATCATCACAAATACCCACATATACACAGACAAAATAAAAAACTTAATTAGAGAAAATAATTTAGCAACTTGTAATAAAAGTCTATGTAGAGTGTCAACAACAATTTAAGTCCTCAATGAAAGACTTTAATTTAAAGAAGTGCCAGTAACCGTGGCTACAGCTGAGGCCAGAGGTTGCCTGGAAGTCTGTAAGTCAGCAAGCTCAACTGATACAGCAATAAAAGCTACTGTGCTGCATGAAGTTGACTAGTGTAAAACTCATTAGAATATCCTTTAATCTAATAACATGGCGATGGATGGAAATTAATACCCTGTTGGAAGATAGAGAACTTTTTTGCCTTTTGATTTCTTGTCACAGAGAACATTTAACTTATTTGTGTAGCTGCAGAAAGACATTTTAAATGTCTACATTGGCATTGTGTCCAAAGCACTTTAAGGGCTTTTTTAATGCGATCCATTATTGCTTACAATACACACAAGGTAGAGTTCAAATCAAGTGTGAGAATGGTGGATATCGGAAAAAATAAAAGATAAAATGCTTGTGTTTGCTCAACGGTAAATTAAAAATTCCCTTTGAACATGAGCTTTTCTGATAGGTGAAAGCACACAGGCCTCCTTGGTCCCAGGCAGGCACAGCAGCAAAAAAACATTATATAAGCATGCTCTTCTTTGTTCTATGTCTCCCTGATGAACTATACACAAAAGCTGAGCATGCTCATGCTCAACCCTCCCCCTTCATCTACCGCGCAATAACTGCATTTTCATTCAATGATAAGACTTCTTTCATGTGTGATTACAAACAGGTGGGTGCATGGGGCAAATGAAGATTATGGCATGTTTTGTGAGTAAGTTAGTTGCTAGGCAGAAACACAAAATACACAAAAAGTGCTACACTCCTCATGCATAATTCTGAATAAACCTCTTTTGAAAAGTATTTAAGAAAACGATGCAGACATAATTACGCAGCAGAGCTGCTCTTTAATGTGCATAAATTAGCACAGGAGTCCACAGGTGTCCTGTCGTTCCTCTTAAGGCTTAAAAAGATAGAATTTTAAAAAGCTTAGGATTAGGATATTCATATGAAAGTGCTCAATTTGTGTGTATGTGTGTCTGTGTGTGATTGCGTTTAGAAAGAGAAGAGAAGTGCTGAGGGAAAGATATGATGCAAATACAAGAAAAGTTTACATTACTATAATATTAAGATGGTAATAAACTAGCTTTATAAAACTGTGTATGCATATTTCTGTTCTGTTAAACCACTGTATTCATTATACATTGAAACTCAGCGACACAGAAAAATATTGTTTGTGATACACCTGCACATGGTGTTAGAGCTACACAGTATCCAGCTGGTGGGGAGGTGAGAATTTTGTGTGTGCATGTTTGTGTACGATTGTGTGTACTCACCACAACCCCAAACTGCTCAGGCTCTGACAAATTTGCGTACTCATTTTTATACTTGGCCAAGGCGTTCAGCTGTTCCTGCTCCGGCAGATGCTTTACAAGATTCTACAAAAAGGAGAGAGGAACAAAGGGAGTGAGAAGCAGCACGGAGGAATGCAGAGTAGGGAAAGCAACCGGTACACATTTATTCAAAAATAGCCTTGTGGTGATAATGTCATGATGACTGACACATTTAATTACACTAATTGTACTTGGTTACTACAGTATATCTTCCTCATGTTCATGCTTCAGTTTTTTAAACATGTGCAAAATATAATGATTTAAATTGTCCAAAATTAACGTAATCGGGTCAAATTAAACCCTTTTTACCCTTGGGCTCTGTATATCTAGGTTTCAACAACAATGTAGTTGCCCACAGTCCATGCTTGAAGAGCAATGTGGTGTTTTCTTTCAATTTAATTTAGAATGAGCCTTAGGACTACCATTCTTTGTGCTGTGTTTGTTTAGAAATCCAACCTACTGCTGTTCTATTTGCTGTGACTTTCAGTGCTGTTGGTGACTTTCGCTTCTAAAGTTTTGTCACTGCAATAAAATGGCTTTTACTATAAAATATAGTATTATATTCTTAGGTTTATATACAGGTATATGTTTATAGACAATTGAATGTGAAATTGTGATTGGGTTTTTTTTTTTTTCAAGACAACCAAAAGGAATAAATGCTAAAATATTTAAACCACATTGATTTCATTGCCCTCTCATTTAAATGTAACAGCCATCTCAACAAATACTTCTGTAGTGAGGTAAATATATTGGTCTAATGCATTTAAATTGGGTTGAAAATCTGTTCCTGATGCCTGGAGTCAGGACAAATATTGCCACTTCCATTACTTGAGTTTTTATTGATGCACTATAATGGAATTTGCCTTAATGACCATTAATTATTTGCCTGTTGTAATCAACAATTATTGATTGAATGAATTCTTTAAAATGTACAGCCGAAGCTCAGATTTGTTTTTGCTGATTTGTTTCAGCTCAGCTTATCCACACACCGACTGTAAAACAAGTCCTTAAATGCACCAGTCAACTTCCTCAACATCTAGTGCACACAAGACACCATTTCTTTACATATTTGGTGTCATCTATAAGCTGATTTAAATTTAGCTTGAGGAATGTAGACTGTATGCTTATGGTACACTTATTCATACTTTTGATCAGAGCTATTTAAGCCTGTAACTGTTGTTTGCTGGACTGCCCTAGAGGTCAGTTGTACAAAATATGTCTGCAAAGTTACTGGCAAAAACTAGAAAATTGGAGCACATTTCACCGTTCTAGCCTCCCTTCACTGGTTACCTGTGTCCTTCAGAATTGATTTTAAAGTTTCCTTGCTTGTTTGCCCCATCCTACACAGCTGACCTTCTCTGTCCTTACACTCCTGTTAGTAGCCTGCGGTCTACTGACCAGTTGTTGCTGACTATTCCCAGGGCCAAGCTGGAGACAGAGGTTACTAGGGCATTTGTTGGCAGGGCTCAAACCCTCCATAACAGCGTTCTGTTCAAGTCAGAAGAGAAATGTATGCGTGCATTTTAAGCACCCTGAGAACATGATTCTCTGGTTCGATAAAACAAAAAGTGGAGCTTTTAAGCAGAACTCCAAACACTTAGTCTGGCAAACACCGGGCGCTGCTCACCATCTGGCTATTATCATTCCTATGGTGAAGAATGGAGGTGGCAGCATCATCCTATGGGGTGCTTCTGAGCCACAGGGACGAGGGAGACTGGGGTAACAGTTCACTTTTCAGCACAACAATGACCCTAAGCATACAGCCAAGAAAACGCTTGGACAAGTAAGACTACCCTTGAGTGGCCCAAACAAAGCCCAAACTAAAAACCCATGGATAATCTGTTGAGAGACCTGAGGATGGGAGATCACAGACACTTCCCATCCAATCTGGCAGAGCTTGAGAGGATCTGTCAGGAATAATGGGATAAACTGCCCAAATCCAGGTGAGCAAAGTTTGTAGAGACTCGAAGCTGTAATTGCCGCCAAAGGGGCTTCCACAAAGTACTGAATTATGGGTCTGAATACTTTTTTTTAAATAAGAGAATTCAATTATTGATTTTGAATAAATTTTAAAAAATTAAAAATTAAAACCATGTCGAGTGTGGACTGGTGGGAAATAATAATAGTAAAAACAAAACCAAAGGAAAACAAGAGGCAGGAACTTCTTCAGAACTTCAGTCAACATGGATGGACGGACAGACAGACAGACAAAGAAAGACAGAAAAAGAGACAGACTGCTAGTTTATGCAAGCCTAGAGAGAGAGAGAGAGAGAAAGAGAGACAGACAGAGACAGACAGACAGACAGAAGAAGACAGAGAGAGAGAGAGAGAGAGATAAAGGAGGCTGCATGCCATTTCAAGGTAGACAACTAATCAAGGCAACAAACAAGAGTTGAGGCATGAGCCTGAACAACTGAGAAGGAGAAGGGCAGCACTAAAAATAACATTTGCACATTGTCAGTTGAGCTAGTTTCCAATATTCTTTCCATTTAAGAACTGGTTACGTGCACATAAGAGTTAGGCGGACTGTCCAACAAAGTCTTCTACTAGCGTCACATAAGTAACTGAAGCTCTGAAATGTTTTTCCTTACCTGGATCATAGGTTCAGTGAGTTGCTCTTCATCCACCTCCACTATCATGCGACGGATTTCCTGATAAGGCATACGGAAGGAACCCAGAAAGATGGCTAGAAACAAACAAAAAATGCAACAAATGCTGTGGTAAATAAAAAAATGATTCAAGAATTTCAGGTCATACAATTTAATAACAAGAAACAAAAAGATAATAAAAAACAAAACAAATAATGATGTGAGATAAAAAAAGCTCAAGGACACAAGAGGGGAACTGTGAGTAGGATCTGAAGAGATATAACATTACAGATACATCAATACATAAGCCAGCCAGACATAAAACTGTTTTTAGAAAAAGTGATTTAAGAAATTACAGTGGTTGAGCAAGCATGAGATCCTCGAACAAGTGGTACCACCAGAGACTGAATGGCAATTCCTTGTCATTAGTATAGCCAGTGGAACCGTCAAAAAAAGCCCTGACAGTTAAAAGATGTGTGACTAGGCTAGGAGCCAGATGATGCGAAATTTAAATATTATTGGGAAAATCTGAAGGAAAAATGTGATGATTTAAGTATCGTTTAATATCCTAGCTTCTAAGTGTTTTGTATTTAAGCGAGTCTGGTGTGTTACAGACATCAACTTGACATGATTTACAGTAAAACCAGGAAACAAATTCATGGTGACGAAAATAGGATTACACTTCCTTTTTCCAGGCTCATTTGACAGATTTTATAGTACATCACTAAGAGCAAATAGACAGTTAAGATGCATTGCTACCAACAATTACTGCGGTGACTTCAAGCAAAGTTTGGGGGAGCCAGTATTTAAACAGTTCAAGATAAAAATAACTGCATACATTCAGTAGAAGTCTGATTGACTAATTAGGCCCTCTTCTCCATGTAAAAATGTGAGCTCTGTACCTTTATTGCTAAAAGGACATTTTAACACAATAGAAATTGAATATATTTTCAGTGTATTGGCATCAGTCAAACAACAGACCTTAAGTCATACTAATTTTCAATCAAAGCTTAGTCCCTCTACCTCCTATGGTGGAACACAAACTGCCGACTCTCCTTCTCGTCTCTCCTCATTCCCGCTCTATAATTTACACTGCATGATTTATCACTGTTACTGGGCTGATTAGTCTCATTTTCTTTTAATACATGAAACAAAGGTCATAGCTCCCCTTGATATAAGCCAATGAGGAACTAAGATCTGGGAGTGCTTAAGAGATCAGCTGGTTCCTCATTAATGCTGAATCCTTTTAAAACGGTCATTATAAACCAAGCAGGCGTCACTCACACACGAGCGCACAAGTGTGAGTGAGAAAGTTAGAGAAAAAGAGAGCTTGAGACAGACAGACAGACACATAAATGTGATCATACATAGGAGCATTTTTCCTCCCGTTTGTTCTTTCCTTAATGGAGGCTTAACATCGTTAATCTTCTCAGTGTGTGTGTGTGTGTGTGTGTGAAGACGTGAGTCACAGATAGCGGTGGCCAAGTTCACGGTTAAGTGTTTGTCTTGCTATAATCACTATAGCAGCAAAAAAAGGTGTAACTCAATGGCTGCCAAACTTCTCTTTTAGGTGACTTTATAACATGCAAAGAACAAATGGGATACAGGAGGTAATTTAAGTGAATTGAAGGGCAAAAGTGAGGCTAGAACTACAGACAGGTCCAGTACACTGTAGCATCAAAAAACGCGCATGTGTATAAATCCACTCCTTGGGAGGAGGAGTGGGCTGAGAGGAAACAAATACTTACATAGATTCTGTGCAATCTTGGGATCGAGCACCTTGAGCTCTTTAATTCTCTTCTTTATGGATTTCTTATCCTCCAGATCCTCCTCTTGTTTTTTGGCTGATAAAGACAGAAACACTGAATTATTATCAACACATAAAGGCAAGATTTACACAAATGTGTGCACTAAGAGTACTGCTGACAACAAGTATGTGTGATATACAAAAATTCATTCACAGTGAGATTATGAGATTTAAATGTCCGTGTTCAGTGTCTGAGTGCAACATAAAGAAGGGAAGAAAGTGAAATGGAATGTAAAGGTTGTCTGGATGAATTTTATTTATTTATTTAGTTGTAATACTGTACTCATTTTAAAGATGTCAGCTGTTTGAAAATCGCCCACAACTATGTGAAACATCTGTTTCTTTTTTGTGTTTGCTTTTTCCAAGTGAACAATGACATAGTCTGCCATGACTGGCTGCCATGCTGCTAGTAAAGCATGGAGAAAGGGATTATGGTAGAGTGTTGTGATCACACCACTGACGGAGTAAAGTATGGCTGAACCATGGTTGTTCCATAAACAAAATATTGCACCAATAGTATTTAGGTTACTGGTGAAGGCAAATCTGTTCTGGGTCACATGGAGCAAGGTAGGTGGGATTGTGTCAGTACTATTGGTAGATAGGAAAGGCATCATGCGATTTAGGATTATAAACAGCAAAACAACAAACCAATAGGAATACACACACAGATATGTGCACACTACACAACCCTCTTGAGCCACACTCACAAAAAGGAGTTCATGGTTGGTTTTAATTATTTAAAACACCAGATTAAGAGAACAAAATGTGCATCCCAGGAGTACGCTGGGTAATTGTCTGGTGCTGTAATTATGGTGTATGAGGAGAGAAGAAAGGGAGAGGAGAGGAGAGGAGAGGAGAGCATGGGATTTAATCCACTAGAAAGGTATTTCTACTTTTCCACCTGGGCTCGGTCTTCATTCAGGGATCCAGTTCTAGTTAGAAAGTGAGGTGGTATGCTGGGAGCTCCCACAGACAAGACTGTTAGCATTGTCCACAAACATGCACACCTGCGGTACAACCCACCACGCACAGAAATACACAAACACGGCCACACAGTGAGCTATCCTTGAACTTACGTGGCTCCTCTGTTGGAACACTTTCCTCACAGTCTTTCAATATGTGAGAGAGGAGAAATGCAAAATACAGACGAGGAGGACAAATGAAATTTTTTTATCATGGGAGAGGGAGATGAGAAAGGAGGACAATTAATTACGTGAACATTAAACTAATTCAACTAACTATTAACCCTGTCCTGGTCCGCAGTTACAATTAACACACAGACACACCTTGTACATTTTCACTCTTGGTCAAGATCAGAGCAGAAATAATTAGTCGTTATATGAGTCGGGCTATAGCAACTATTGTGATTCGATTAATCACTTTTCACTTAAAAATATCGATGTCATAGTAATCAAAGCAAAATCAAATCAAGCTTCATTGTCATTTCAACCATATTGTACATTGTCACACATATGACAGAATGAAAAGATGTTCCTCTAGGGCCAAAGTGCTGGACAATAAAATAATAAATATTTTTACTACACAAAGAAAAAAACAAGACAACTAACAAAAAAATTGTTGCTGTAAATACTACACATTATGACTAATAGATACATAGATACACATACTGTAGAAGTTTTATAGTAACAAAGTGGCCTGTGCCAGATAAAGTAATGATATTTTAAAGATATGCAATACAGTGAGTGAGTGGTTTGGATTGATCCAGGTCTACATAGCAACACTGACATGTTCAGTGTGTGTGTGTGTGTGTGTGTGTGTGTGTGTGTGTGTTTTAGACCTTTAGCAATATATGTCAACTTGGACTTTTCACAGTTTTTTGACATTTTGTAGAAATTAATTGTCAGATGTTTCTGTTTCCATTTTTTTGCTGTTGTTGTTGCAGCTTTGGTCACGATCCAAATGTTTCAAAAGATGTCAGGCTGGATTTTGGGCAAATGTTTATAAAAAGCAATTTACAACAAATTCAATGTAATGCAGCTATAAAAGAAATATCTTGGGTTTGAAGAAAGTGTTGATTATACTGTACATATGATGTGGTCATAACTGTCACGTTATAAATCTATTTTCTAACTTCTAGTGCTTGTTAACAGAAAACATGACGTTCAAGAGGTTAAATGATAGATACAAAACCATTCAAATTGCCAACTGAAAAAAAAACTAATTGACTGAAATGGGCATGAAGGATAGCAGCCACTACAACATCTGCTAACACACTCTATTTTCTACCACCTGCCAACTACTTCAGTAGACATGTGCAACAAGTAATGACGCGAGGCATTTCCTTTTAAGCAGGGTTTTCCCTGCATAAAGAATTGGGAGGCGGCCGCGTCAGTCAAATTTCGTGCCGCCTCCGCTTCCCGACAAAATTCTAGTACTTGTTTTCTCGGTACTCAGTGGATCTGACGTTTGTCACTGCAATTGCGGCTGTACGCCACTACGGCAATGCAGTGTCGCTGTATCTTAATCCGTGCAGTATGCAGAGCCATCCAAAATTGCGGAAGAAGAAGAAGAATACGAACGCGCTGGATTTTCTGCCGGCGACCTGATTTTGCGGCTCTGCGAACAGGTGAATGCCACCGGTTACCCCCACCCGGCCCGTACAGTACTTGATCTTCCCGTATTTGAAAATAAAATTATTTTAGTACTTGTATTCTCGGTACTTGGTGGATTTGAATCAATACGGGACGCAATTTGTCCCGTATTTTCGTTCATGTTATGTCCTCAAAGTGCTGTGAATAATGTAATGTCAAGTAAAACCAAACCGGTTGCCACGTTCTTTCACATAAAATGTGGCAACCCTACAAATGAATATTATCTCTTTTACATCCAAGCACACCCAGCTTGTTGAAAAGTTTCCTTTAAATTAACGTTACATCCCATCGTGTAAGGGTTTTTTTTTTTTTCGTACGGTAGTACGGCTTAGTACGACCCCCGCCTAGTTTTCTGCCAGGAAAAACCCTGTTATGTCTCTATGACAATATTTGCTTTTACAAGACTACAAAAACAAAGTAAAGTATGCTAAATTATAAGGCTGAATGAAATGTAAATCTGTCACTATTTCCTTTTAAAACCAGTGTAAAAAACTTATGGGAACGTAATTTTGAATTTGATGTAATTCGACATTTGAATGCAATATAATAAGCCAGTACTTGAAAGCCTCCAGCTTACTACATTAAGTTGTATTGATCTAGTCATCATAACTTATAGCCTCACAGAATCTAATTTATTTACACCAACACACACTAACTCTCTCTCTAACACACGCAAAAGCACATAGTACCAGAGTGTTTACCACTTCAGAACATATAAACATACCTGGCTTAGTCATTTAAACCATGAATTATCCTAACATAATACTGCAATGGGACACACGCACGCACACACGAACACACACACACAAAGCTGCCTCAGGTGTTATCAGTTAAATCAGCTAATTAGATTGCCCCCTTCCAGCATCACCCCTTCATCCGCTCTGGCCTTAAAACAGCTCTTCTTCAGGGAAGCCTGCTCATTATAAATCAGCCAATTAAAATGTCCCGCAGGGGGTCAGAGGTCACTGGTTAATCAATCAGACGGAGCAGTGACTGTTGTAGTTATCAGACTGCGCTATCACCCAGGAAGTGGTGAAGATAAGGATACACTTGTGAGTGCAGAGCAGTAGGGAGTCTGCATCCCATCACCAGTCAAGCAAAAGTAAGAAGGTAGCAAAGGACACAGCATAGGTGCGACTACAGTATATATTTTAGGCTCTAATGGTAATGTATAACATTAATTGGAGCTCAAAGATGACACACTCTCTGAAAAAAAAAAAAGAAAAAGATTGTGCCTGTTTAAAGAGGCAGAGAATCTTGAGAGTTAGCACGACAGAAAGTGACAAATGTTGCCATTGAATAAAACCAGTTAACGTCACAAGCTGAGATCAGATAACGCAGGAAGGGAAAGCAGGACTCGATCACAAGACGGCAGAGAGCAGTGCATTACAGACAGCATGAGTTGAAAGGCCTGTTCTGCCCTGCCACAGTACACACAGTGCTAGCCATCTTCTGTTTAAGCACTTCCGACTTAAGACCTCTTAATGGAGGCCTGTGATGAATGTCAACTTGATGGTGTGATTGTGGGAGGAGAGATAAGTATGAAAAATAGAGCGAAGAGGAAGGACTGTCTCAGTTTTCCTTTGCCCCCAGTGTAGTATACTTTGGGGAAAATACACAGTGAAAATAACAAAATAAATATGTCAATTTGTGTTCCAATCTTTTCTTGAATTAAAAAAAAAAATCATGGGGTCTTGGGTATTAAAGAGAGAAAAGTTTTATTCTTTTCTTGCGAAAAGAAAAAGAATGTTTAGGCACAGGGTCAGATGAGGCTACAAAGCCAAAATCTTAAAAGAGTTATCTACTTGTCTCACTTTTAATAATTCTACTGACTGGCTTTGATCGAATCTCTGCCACAGTTTAAAGGCAATTGACAAAAATATGACAATGTGTAACACTGCGCACACACACATGCTTCCCAAACAGCTGCACTTCCCACAAGACAGTATCAGTGAATTGTGCCGTCGAAGCACTAAAGGGAATGGCGGATGAAATAAAACTGCTGTGAAAGAGCATGACTGATGCTTTACATGACAGGCAAGCCTCAGAGACGCGCAAGTAACACCTCAACTCCCCCCACCCAAGCCCCTCTCACACACACGTACACGCATACGCACACACACACACCAAAAGCTGCTACTCCTCCATTGCCCTCTACACTCACACCAGCACATCATCTTATCAGAATGGAATTCTAATCAGAGAGAACAACTTACTGGAACACAACCCTCCTCTTTGCACGCACGCGCGCGCACACACACACACACACACACACACACACACACACACACACACACACACACACACACACACACAAAATGTCAAATGAAAAAAACATATACTTGATAATTAATACTAACATCTAAGAAGTTATCAAGTGAAGTAGGAACCTGACAGCAGTGAGAGAGACAGGCACGAGACACTATATGTGTGTGCTTATTAGGCCCGTCATTTTATCCAATATTTGTCCAACTATCTTATTTCCTGAGGAGATATCACACCCTCGAGTTGACTTTTCTCTTGATGAGGCTTCATTACTTATGGCATGTTACAGTGATACGATCATCTCTGCCTGAGAAAGCAGATATACAAGCACACAGCAAGGGGAAAGTTGACAGGGCAGCAGTCTTCAAAGGGTAATTAAATCACTGTGTTGTTTCCAATAGCCAATCAAGGCAGTGAAGCAGGTAAAGTTTAAATCACTGCTATTAGGGGAGTTTCTGTAGCAAGGATAATTCAGGGCTCCCGCAATTCAATGTGCAAACACCACACACATACATATATAATACACACACACACACACACACACACACACACACACCATTGCCTGAAGCAAAATCCACTATGAGACATCTGATGCACAGAAGGGGGGCTGTCTGCAGCAAGTGAAAAAATCCACCATTTCGACACATCTGTCAACTCTACAGTCAACAGAGAGGATATGAACAGTCAAACCAGCCGTGCGGTTTGACTGTTGACTCACTGTATGGTTCTGATCCAGCTAAGTCCTGAACTTGAGTCAGCCTGACAGAGAGCACAAGAGACATCGAGTACGTCCAGTAGCTACGTGGACTATCCACACCTGCCCTCACCTTTGCCTCTCTGCTTCATCAATGCACACACTCCACCATCCTGACTAACGCTGACATGACAGCTTGACTAGTCTGTTTGCACACTGACTACCCCCCCACCCCCCACCGGAGTTGCATGTGTGAGTACCAGTGTGAGAGGGAGAGAGAGAGAGAGAGAGAGAGAGAGAGAGAGATCAGAGTAATAAAGTGAGGAGCTGTGTAGTGAGTGAGCTAATCAAAGTGAACCATGCAGGGGCCACCTCTCTCTGTGATCCAGACTAGATGACCCAGGGCCATAATTAGTCTGAGACTTTCATTCTGATAGCAGCAAATTAACAGACTTCATTAGGCTTTTTCTCTCTTCTCCTCTCCTCCTCTAGTCCTGCTATACCAAAATCATGTCTAAGTCGAAACCACTAAAATCACTCCGGCATGAAGCATCAGCGCCTACAAGTCAATTGCGCTTCACAAAGAAACTCATATGCTCTCTCTCTCTGTAGCGAAGGTAAATATACACATTTAAAAATAAAGTCACAAATCTGGACTAGAATTAAATACGCTACATCAAAAGATTCATAATTATTGAGAAGCCTCTGTTAATCATTGTGTACTGGCCTGTGGGGATGAAGTTTACCAACACCTCTATTCTCAGTGGAGTAGTGCCCCCTAAAGGCCTCTTGAAGATCTACCAATGGTCTGATGGGTATGGGTGTGTGTGGATGGGTGTGTGTGTGTGTGTGTGTGTGTGTATCTGTGCTAAAATGAGTATTTTCTGACTCGTCTGTCATATCAGGTATGAAGCGTTATTATCTCCATTTCATTTCACTATGTGACAGCACCAGTCCGATCTGAACAGTTGTTAAGCCCACCCTAACATTTTCCAAGTCATTCAATGGATTGATGACAGCCTAAATCATTCATCTCTAAAGTCATTTGCCATTTTTCCATTTTTTTTCTCCCTGTGCCTTTGCAAACATCTCTCCGCCCATCCCTCTACCACTTCCCCTTCCCTTCATACACAAACGTACATGTGTGGATGAAAAATCACAGCAGAAAAATAAAGTCGCGAAAGCAAATATGTTTTTAACGAGCAAGCCCATTACTTTGGTGATATGAGAACATAAAAATACAAATTGGGAATAAATTGAGGTGCTGATGCTTGAGAAACTGAGGCAGACAAAAAAAAAAAGGGAGAAACAAAAGGGGAGAAAAGGAAAGCAGACATAGGAAGGTAAACCACACACAAAAAGATGTAAAAGGAAGCAAAGAGCCAGTGACCACAATGAGTGCGTGTTTGTGGCAAGCATGTGATATGTGACATTCTCAAGCATTTCCATACACCATCACAGGTCAAGGTAATACGTGCGTTGGTGATTGCTTAAAGTAAAAGTACTGCACAAGAGGAGCCAATTAACTGTAATACATCAGCCATTTTCTATCCAGAATATGGTTGTATTATGGGCAGATTTCTAAATATATATGAAAATAGCAGGCTGCATATTGTAAGAAAGAAAAAAATGTAGCCATCTGCTCACTGTGTGTATTATGTGATCAGACCTTCCCTTTCAACAACAATGAAAAGAGTCTTTAATGATTATGCATTTGATGAGATCTCTCATAATGGCACAAATTTTCTACAGCCACATGAACAGTCATTATAGAAAAGCAGCAAAAGCATAAAGAGGGTGGGGGGTGTGGGGTGTGTGTGTGTGTGTGTGTGTGTGTGTGTGTGTGTGTGAACACAGGAAAGAAAGTCCATTTGATGTGGATAGATATAGTATGTACCAGTGGAGAGAAATACTAACTACTAGCCAGCATGAGATGGACATCCTGCAGCTATGCTCAGATACTCCAAGTGGTTCAAAACAAACTATATTTAAAGCTCTTGAAAACATTTCTAGTGACAACTCCTACCCTCAGTAAATGCAACTGGACTCCACGCACCTTTGAAGGTAACCCATGCATTACATACATTTTATTTTTACCCTAATACAGCTGATATGAGTGTACTTTAAGTCTTGAGCTCTAGACAACTGAACGTATAAATGAAAATACATATTAAAAAAAAAAAACATTGACTATAAGTTCCATAAATTTGAGATACTTGACTTTTTTAGCCTCCTTCAGACATTTAATTTTAAAAAATACCACCTACTACTCTCTCTTTTTTTTATCCCTTCATCCCCACCTCCTCTAGTCCTTGATCTCTTCATAATTCCTCTATGATGGTGTCCACCAACCTCCTCAGCTCCTTTTGTCTCATTGTAATTTGAAAGCCAACCAAGTTCTCTGCACAGCAGACCACAAAAGCTAATGCTGTTCAAAGAAATACACCCACCTTGCATACAAGAGACTTATTAACTAACACTATATGGATATGTTAAGTGTCTCCAATTTAGAGGTAGTCTGAGGGTTATTGTAGTGAAGATTGACAGACTAGAAGCATGGTTTTGAATGATCATCACTGTTTAATGTGTCAGCTCCGTCTGAGTTTGACAAGTCACGGCAAGCTGTCAGCTCTGACCGTGGTCTTTACCTCCACAGAAGAGCCCTCCTTTAATCATGTGCACTCCTAAGCCACTCAACCACCCATACGAGCTTAACCCCTCCCACACACAACCATCATTTCCATCAAGAAGTCCCCCAAATATGCTTGTGCAAACTGACGAAACCCACACAAACATGCTTCTTTCCCAGGCCATTATAATCATATGGAAATAGGCTGTCTAATTATGTCTTCCAGCATGCCAGCAGTGGGAAGAGAGCTTGTCTTTCCCCAACTTTCTCTTTAACAGGCTACATTGATCTGACCTCCACTGAGAGCAAAGCCTTAATGCTATGGCAAGAAACATTAAAAAGACACAGTGACACTTGTGAGGCATCTTATCCAAGTTTGGAATACCCATACCCTCCCTTCTGACAATTTATTCATTAAAATGTAACTTCTTGTTTGTGACGCTTTCATGCTGAACTATGAAACACCACACCGAATAATGGTTGCCTGTGATTACCAACACTGATTCAAAACCCATGTATAATCAAAATCTATTAATAGACCTAATTTAGGTATATTTAAAGTTATTAACCTGTACAGTATAAAAAATGCTCATGAGAGCAATGAGGAAAACACCAACACTGATTACTACTAATCACCTTGAGGCGAAATTAGGATTATAATGTTTGCATAGATCAAACTAATGCAATATCACTACATGCAGCATATTAATTTATTTAGCAAATGGTCTAAAGATTTAAAGCAAACAATGTAAGGGCCACTTTTCACAGCTTCTATATCCCTCACCACACAAATGCCATGTGCCATGATTGCTTTGTAACTGCTTCCCCAGCACTACATTTTCACCCAGGCAGTGCACAGCTGTAGCAGAGAGATTCCATTACTGCTGCAGGTTACCCACTGTGCTCCTTTCTGTACACACAGTATCTTGCTCGCAGTTCTGTAATAATCAAATTTAGGGTATCCTTATCAAAAATTTCTGAATATGAAAAAAAATGTTTTGGCATCAGCCTACAAAATCCAGTCTTGGTCAGGCTCTAATAGCAAGGTAGTTATAATAAATATTAGGTATTAAGTGATTATTAACATTCATTATAGGAACATTACAGAGCTGGAAATGATAAACGCAATACTTGTTTATAGTGTCTCACTCCAGTGTACTGTTTTAATACACAAACTGAACAAGCATACATAGTTATTTTGTTGCGTGTAGTCTGTTTGTTTCTATAAAAATCTCCTCTTCACATTATTAATTATTTATCAGTTAATTTGGATCCCCATTAATGGTTACCTTTACATCCTCTGTGGACACGGTTTAAACAAGATTAGTTTAGCTAGGATAAGGCTGGACAACATCGTAGGCAATCTGCACTCTCCCTCGTGTCAGCTGGTTTCAGCTTTTTATGTGTTTGCGTCTATCCTACTCTTTGTGCTCATATATACAGCATCTTAATACCGCAAAATTCCGAATAAAGCTGCTCACATTTACATGTTTTTCTGTGGAACAAGTATGAAATAATGACTGACGCGCAGCCCATTAAGACTACATGTTAACCAGCAGTCTCTTACAAGCTATTTCCAAGCTCCTGCTCTGCTGCTAAAATATTGATGTCATAACCATGACATCATCTGAAAAACACACGAAACATATAAATTAAACACAAAGACTGTGCTGTGATTTCAGCTGTATTTACTTGTAAAATGATCACACAGCGAGAGAGTTAGAAGCGCATTCACATAAGCTGCTGTGCAGTCAGCACAGAGAGGTGTGACTGCGGAGGGAAATCCCAACCTCGCGCTCTTGAGGAAATATTGGCCACTCTCTTCTACGGAAAGTAGCAAGGGCACTAGGTGGTTTGTTTTAGAAAAAAGTCCATAAAGGTGTCTCAAAAGTCAGTTAATCTAGAAACAAAGGTGCTACGTTGCCAACACTGCTTGTTCGTGCTTAATCATTTTGAAAACTGATACGACCAACACTCAGCCAGCCAACCAGTCACAAGGAACTAACCTGACCATTTCATTTATGTATACACAAATACTGGATGAGAGTTCATGTCTGACTTCAGACACACTCCTGATAAATGTGCTCACAACCCAATCGTTAAGATCTTTCCATAAATAAAGTGAAAATTCCCATTAGTAAATCACAAAAAAAAAGAAAAGACAAGTTATAAACAAGTTGCTAAAGAAGCTATTCACATACTTTTTTTTTTTAATTATTCCTCAATTTTTAACACTTGTATTACTTTACATTGTTGAAGTGTTATAACTTTGGAGTAGAGGTAGGTTATTAGCAGATGCCTGTATCCTGGGGAGAAATGGCAAACTGATTTTGAGATCTTCGAGGGTTTCGTCTAATTGGATGTTATTTATTAGCCGAAAAGAAGTCTGAGGAAAGGGCAGCTCTCTTCATGTTGTTGCTCATTTTCCAGGCACTATGGCGATGAATCTGTCTCGCTGCCCTCTCTTGATGAACAGAGTGAGGTGGAAAGAAATAGCTGGTTTATTCCGGATGTCAATTAAGATAACTCTGCTTAGACCATGAATGCCGGTATGACAAAATATATCCATACAGTAGCATGTAAG
The DNA here is from genome assembly GCF_002814215.2 of Seriola lalandi dorsalis. Lineage (NCBI taxonomy): Eukaryota > Metazoa > Chordata > Actinopteri > Carangiformes > Carangidae > Seriola > Seriola lalandi. Next base: position 2,483,290 of record NW_019525288.1, read on the forward strand.
TATGACATATAACACATTCATCTCCACATATGGAAAAAAATCTTTTAATGGTACAATAAAAATAAAAAATGTATCCTTACGCCAGTAAAAACCTTAAGGAGAGAAGATTTAATGGATCAATGTTTTCACAAAAAAAAATTGTTTATAGACTTCTCTTTATCCAAAATGAGGTTGTAAGGAAAGATGTTGTATGATGTACAGATTATAAAGCCATTTAAGGCAAATTTGAAATTGTGAATTTAGGGTTAGTATAGTAACATATTATATGGCTTGACTTAAACCATTTCACACTTTAGGGGAAAGAGCTAGTGTTCTTTTTAAATGATTAACACTGGACAAGGAAAAGGAGGAGGAAGTACTGTGCTGAAGATAAATGTATGATGAAAAAAAAAAATGAATGAACTGAGGTTCTCTTGTTTATATAGAAAGTATACAAATGTATGGCAACTACACCTGCAGCAAACATCTCATCTGTCTGACTATCCATCCATCCATCTAAAGTCCATGAAGTGGTATAGGAAACAGGAGTCAATGAAGATGGAGTATGGTAGCCAATATGAGCCACTACACATAAATATGTGGTGCTGTCACCAGGTATTAAAGCCCTAAAACTTTTATATCCATGTCCAGTCACAAGTATCTCACAAATTTTCTCTCACCTTACCCAAAACTCTCCACTAACACCCCGTAATATCCCCATAAACATGATTGCATTGTGAAGTATATGTTACTAATTGTATGTGTAGTCAAAGTCTATAGCTTATCATGTACCACAAACAGCCCCATAAATCAGCTCCATCCCGTTTCACAGAGAGCTGCATTATTATTTCTTTTTATGATCCAGAACAAAAACCAAACAAAGAGAGGCAAAAGGTGAGAGAGGCTACACTCTCCTTGTTTGTTTCAACTGGTGTCCCACTGTCCCTTAATGTTAAACTCACCGTTGGTAGAACTAAATAAATACAAAAGACCAGATGAGACATGAGTAGTACAGTAAGAAAAAGGGAGAGGTTCCACTCATCCCTCAATTCCCACCTGCCAGTGTCTCTAAAACATTCTGTGATTTTCACCCTCTCTTTGTGCTTACACCCACAGGAAAGTCCTGCTATACATGTTTTATCTCCAGCTATTGACACTGATGATCTCAAAGAGCTTCTCTGGAGACTATCTGTGAAATCACAGAAACTGCGCAAAGTTCTGAGAGCTGTCAGCATTCCTCTGGGTGTCCACTCACTACATTTGCTTGTTTGTTACTCACTTTTTTCTCATATCTGTTCCACTAAGAGGAGAGGCTGAGTGAAAGAAGCAGTGTCTCTTTTCCTCCCTTTGCGTTTTCAAATGTTAGTGATTAAAACTGTATGGAGAAACAATTATACCTATGCTATTATAGTTAATTACACTGTATTACTGTGACTCTACAGCCATTTCAAAAGGGACAATAAAATCCAAAAAGTGTCAGTTTAGACTGATGGAAAGTCTAAATAATACAGTCGAAGTCTAGAATAATCAGTACATTAATGAATGAGGTATGAAGTTACACAAAATATGACTCACTAACTCTCACTGTCCACACCACCAGGTCGGTAAGGGCATATCAACTACATGCAAATGTAAATGTAAACAAAGGAAACAAAGTGGTAACACAATAACTCTGCAGGTGCAACACAGTCTCATATGGACCTCTAATATTCCTCCTCAAGTTTATAGCTAACAGGATGAAAGGCCCTGCTAGACTGAAACAGTGCAAGCAGTAGAGGTTATCGCACCGCACCACAAAACATGCAGAGAGAAGGGAATTGAATCAATGCGCTTAGTGGTCAAGAACTATATACTCCAGTCTAATATTTCAGCCAGGTCAGGCTGAGGGTACATTTTCATATGCATAGGCTGAGAGGAATTAAGACAAATACGGTAATTGAATTGCAGCCAATGTCTGTTAATGTTGAGTATTTTCTGTTTGTTGTCTAAAATGTACTTGCTTTTTTTCCATCCAAGCAGTTGCCAAAGATGGAGGTGGATGTTTCAAAATGTACAACAATAGAATCAACAATACAATGTGCGCCTTCAGGTCTTAATCAGCATTCATGTTATTAAGATTTATAAGACTCTCCTGACTCCCTAACTGTGTAATTGTCAGGTTCACTCATGGGATAGATGTTAGGAGACTGAAAAACCTTTAAACAGGAGAATTATTGCCCTCAAATATCAGCAGCTCGCTTATGGAAATTATTTCAGATAAAATATCAAAACAGGTCACACTTCCTTACTAGCTCTTATAGTTATTCCCAACTCATCTGCAGATTAACATCTCACAAAATCTGACATTATAATCTCTGAACTGAGTGGACACAGCTAAAACTGGTACTGTAAATTGAGAGGAGAGGCAACGAATGGGTGAAAGCAAAAAAAAAAAAAAAAGAACTACTAACCTTTGGTTTCTGTTCCAGCACAAACATGAAGGCAGATCATGCAGCGAAGCAGAAGTTGCAAGAAGAGAATAAATAAAAAGCAGGCGGAGACAGGAAGAGAAAGAAAGACAGAGAAAACAGGAGAGAGAAGAAAAGCTGGTTAGTGATGTTTGAAGTTAGCATTATTTCAGACATTTTATTGTCAGCAGAGAGACAACAGGAAGCATGGCACCGAATATAAAGTGTTGTTACAGTCCACCGACAGGGATTTTGTATGCATTCACAGAAAGAAAGTATCAGTATCATTGTTATGAACTTGGACAGTTTAGTTTCAGTCTATATTTCTTCACAATAATGGACTTGTCAAATGTAGAAACAGAGCAGGGTTCCAATTTCTCGTAATCACAGAGAATTACACAACATCAAGATTCTGTCAATTCATGGAGAGGCTTAATGTTCTAGCAGTGATGAGTGATTTGAGTCACCAGAGGCATTAAAAGTCAATGATGTATGTCTCATAATCTCATCAGACATTACAGGTCAGAGCCTTGGTTCTCTCATTGCATGCATTAACATTCTAACTTCCCAAGGTACAAATCTTCATCTGTCACATTTTTAATACATGTGGATGCTTTTTGATGCACATTCTGCAGCAAAAACACGTGGATTTCACTTGTCATGTGTAGAAGAGGATTTGAAAGATTTAAATGAAGAATCTGAAGACTGTACATTTTGAATTGAGCTTGTGAGAGGAAAAAAAAAAAACCTTACACAAGCTTGAAACACAAAACACAATTTTCTCAGTGACTTCAAATTCTTTGATGCGTGTGTGAATATTTTCTTAAAAAGTACATTTCACTGCCCAGGTCCTCATGTGTTTTTCAACAGGAATGCTTCCATAAAACAGAACACAACTCCCATTTGGGATGTCTGCAGTCATGAAACTTAAGACATCTCCATAAAAATGCAGATTTTTTACAGTCACTTCACTGCTACTTACTACACGGGTCAGAAGACAAATTGCTACAATGAATTACAATAGTGCTACAGCTTATATCACTTTCGCTTCTCTCTCTTTTGAAGTTCCTTGATGAAGCTCTGAGAAGAAGGACTCCTCTCTACCCTTATGGGCTCCACCCTCATCATATAAGACACTAACCACAAAGACTGCAATTAAAGCCCTCAGATGCCAAGGGAACAGATTAAAGCTCAGAGTTCAGAGGGAGACAGTCTAGCATCATTAGCTATGCTTAACATATAATCTGTGATTAATAATCACAATGAGATAACCCTCACTCGTGGATCTAATGATTAACTTTCTTTCACCCCTCACTATTCATATTCAACCTCAAAGTGTATGTGAATGACTTCTGTCATACAGCACCTCCTCTTTTCTCAAACTATATAATCAGTGATCAAAGAACAAGGCACAACTTTGTCACAACTTTTTCACAGCAAAGGAAAAAGATCTGTGAGCAGTGAGTTTTGTAGGTAGACAGGGAAAATTTAGCATAGCATATGTTGTTTCTTTTTTTTGCTTTTTTTTTTTAAACACATCTACATTGTAAACATTTGCTATCTGAAACTTAAAATAACTTGAAACTTGAAAAAAAAAATGCTATTATGTAAGCTATTCTAAATAAAAATATGAACACAGCTGCAGACTCAAAGTGTGTGTGTTACTTAAATGCAAGCTGTCAACACAGAATACTTCAGTGTTTCCATAATGGTGAATATATCATTGGATATAATACTTTTACAACATTTTGGAAGAAAAACCCTTTCCTTATTTGTGATATTTCTTTGTCCTAACACAATTGATATCTGATAGCACTGAAATAAATTATTAGGAAAGAAAATATCATGGTCCACAAACTGTCAATGCAGCAGCTCGTGAAACAGCATCTTACAATCTGTGTATAAAAGTATAAACTTATACAGTATACCACATGTACGGCGTAAATAGGGTTACTTATTCATATATTTCTTTTAAGTATGTTTTGGGGCATCTACATGCTTTTATTTTTGACAGGAGAGAGATGACATGAAATGAGGGAAAGAGTGATGCAACGTGAGATCACACCAGTCTGACTCAAACCAGGCACGCTGCTGTTCACGGCTGGTGTCTTAACCTCTAAGCTACAGTGAGCCCTTTGTGTGAATCTGAGAATTAAGAGTCAGTTACACTGCTGTAAAAGTTTGTATACCTCTAGGTTTTTCCCCAGTTTTTCATACCTACTGCATGTCAAAAGATACAGCATTTGCATGTGAATGTGAGACAGACAGGAGCAATTCTATTCAATGTATTCTGTTGTAGTCATTTTGCACTAAACAGCTATTTATGTAAAAGTTTACAAGTCACATTATCTATGTTTATGGAAAAATTGCCACAGAGATGATATGAGATTTAATCTGTATGAAATAAACTAATATAACCTTTCAGTTGTATACTATAGGAAGATGATAACATCTCAGGAAGCCAGTAGGAGGAAATGGGACTGCGTGCCTGGAGTTGCAATGGCCTGAACTGACCAGGCCCTCACACACAGAGTAGAGAAAAAGAGGGAGGGAAATATTAAAGACTGTGGAATGAGGTCAAAAGAAGTACGAAATATGTATGTGTGCGCATGTGTTGGGAGGTGCTAGGCTATAGAAAGGGAAGTTATTTAATGGCTAGACCGGGGGATATTATAATAAACATAGGTATTAATGTTTATCAAGAAACTGGACATGAGCAGCATTGAGGCAAATCTTACATTTTAAGCTCTACAGCCGCTGCCTTGGTAAGTGCCTTAAAATTGCCCGAATGGTCCAAAGACCCCTATATTCAAGGAGCAAAAGCAGCGGCGGCACCATCAACAGTGGTACTAGTGGCTATATTAATCCTACTTTCTTTCCCTCGGGAATTTAAATTCTCTGACTACCTCTTGAGAAAAAAAGTAATTTCCAAAACTATTCCTTCCAGTTTGCCTGAAACGGCTCATCTCAAAAGGTTGGCTGGCTGAGTTTCTGACATTCCCTCCACAATACACAGACTCACTCCAAACCTCCCATTTCCCATGCTTTTGAAAAGTTGATGGGAAGTTTTACTATTTTGTGAATACAAGTGGAGACAGACACTTGTCTACAGCAGTTTTATCTTACACAAAGCAAGCCCCTGTCCCCTTCCATGCATTCACTCTTGCAGAGCAGCAGCTGTGTTAAGAGACAGCAGGCAAGGAAGGAGAAGTCGAAAGTGATACAAAAGAACACCAGGGATAGAGTTGGCTTTCCTGTCTTAGCATCCAGGAGAGTGGATGTCCAACCAAAGTCCGACGAAACCTGGCAGGACCCGAAGGAGGAAAAAAAAATTATAGCCTTTTGACGGTCATTTACAAGGTGCCCACACGTGTAATCAGGGTAAACAAGCTGTGAGTGACATACAAACTCAGCGCTTCAGTTTCTGTAACTGTGTCGGGTTCAAACTTAAAAAACTGAATGCCTGTCGGGTTCAGGTTCCAGCTCAGGGGAACCTCAAAGCAAATTCACACTAAATCTTGTATCGCGGAAAAGCATCATTGCACTGAATATTGTATGAATAATCATACAGTATAATAATATCATGATACATCTCTATCATGAATTCAGAGTTCTGCCTTAGCATCCAAAATCATTCTCTACAGCTCTATAAGCTTGAGATAATTATTAGTTACAAAGAATAGAAACTAAATTTGACAAGAAGTAGTAACAAATGATTGTGTTTTTCTGGAATAAATGAATAAAGTCTGTGTGATCCCAAGTTAAATTTGTTTGTGTGTACATGCACGCAGGTGTTAATGAGAAGAGCCGAGACAACCTGTATAAACACAGGATGGGTGTCATAATTAACAACATAAGAAAAGAGTCTTTCTTTCAAATGAGTGAGGAAATGGGAAATCAACATTTTCCTGCAGCAACATTCAATCTTATCTGACCACCACCATTGATTTACTGTGGCAGGTTACAATCAGTCTTCAGTAATATTCCTCATCATTCCTGCAGTGTTTTTTCTTGCAGCAAATGTACTAAAGCAGCTTTGTATATCAGTGCTTGACGTGTATGGGAGCAAAAGGCACTTGATTAAGTGACATCTTGATTTCACAACGGTTTTGAAAAGTCTCTGTAAGCCTGAATTTTTGTCTAGATACAGTAATATCCAGCACTACTAGACACTGCATAATTGTCTATAGATATATTTCAAAGTGTACTAAATTGCTCAATAAACTAAAATTATGGGTGCTCCCATCAGTCTTAGCCTAGTGACCTGTGCAGTCTCTAAGTTAAGTGGCAACAGTTGCAGAGGTCCAAAAAAAAAAAAAAAAAAATCCAACAGTGCAACTACAGGATTCGCTACTAAAACAATCCATCTAACTGAGTCTAATTAGTTTTATTGAAATCTAACTAAAATGTGAGCTGCATAAAAATATTCTTTCATAGTAACCTGGAGAAATATTATTGGAATTTTAATGGTTAACATCAAACCAGATGCTAAATGTGCAGGCATCTGCGGTAATATTCTTTTTAAGACTTCACATTAAATGACTATTTTGCCAAGTATGTTTACAGAGCATGGTTACGTTTAAAACATGTTTGTACCATCCAAGTCATATTTGTTTCCTGTTTTACACTATGTGTGTTATGTAACATGTTTTCATTATTTGTTTGTTTTTATTACATTAATTATTCAACCATAACCCTAACCCTATGTTTTAAAACCGACAACTTACTGTATGACATTCCATCTATTTGTCTACTATCTGGCAAGTAATGAAAACACTGCCTTGGCTAATGCACACAGTTATTGGAGACATCAAGATTTCAGCATAGTTGACATTCTCTTCTAGACTAATTAGGCTGTTTCCTTGAAAGGATGTAGAGGCGTTTGATATTTATCTGTAAGGTTGAGGCGTAAGAAGCTACGCACATCACTAATGAGTCCAAACACAGAATATACAGTGACTAGAATAATTTGAGGTGTAATCAACCTCGGAAGTTATCGCATTTGGTTATAAAAGAGCCGATATGTGGGGCTGCAAAGAGAAATAGGGGATAAGTATACAACCTGTGAAGGATTGTTCTTGTTAAGAGTAAATGGCTTTGGAGAGCGTTGATACCCTGTTTACACCTGGTATCAAAATGCGTCTTGGGTGATCCAAACACAAGTGGACAGCTGACACACTTCGCTGTTTACACCTGTGTCAATCATGCATCTCAAAAGTGTCCAGCTGACCAAAATTCAGATTTAGTTACTGCCTACGTCACTTCCATCTGCATAAACGGCCTGGTTACGATGGCAGTCCTCTAGAGATTTGGCATCTGGTTTCACTTGAACTCCAATCACGTACATCAGTGGTCCTCTCCATTTTTTTCAAGGGTTGGCGCACTTTCATCAAAACAACCACCACATCCTGCACTGATGACATATTTTCCTGTAACATCCTTGTTGGGACACATCAGGATGCATTAGCGCTAACCCTGAAAAAAGATATGTGGTACGGTAAGTGGTTTGAGTGATCCAATCGCAATGCGTCTTGGTGGTGGTTGTCCACTTGTGGTTTGATCACCCAATACGCATATTAATGCCAGGTGCAGACAGATCTTAGTTGACCCTGGTTGCTTAACAGAAATAAGTCCACAGTTCCGTAGCCTGAAGAAAAAATACAAAGACTCATTAACTCTCAAGTGCTGAATACACTGGCACTGCTATGGGTTGTGTTAAGTAGGAAAAAAAAGATCTAATATAAGCTGAACTAGGAAATTTTAAATACAACTGCTCTGTATGCATTAAGATGATACATAGGTTGTGAGGACTTGGAACACGATTACTTTCAAGTCAAAAACAACCAAAAACAGGAGGACAGATAGGAAATTTAAAGTCAAATATAAAGAAGAGAAAGACTCTTAGTCTGAGCTATTTTTTTTTTTATCTGATCGTTTTTTTGTCTGATGGGTCATTTTGGCCGAGTCAATAAAAGGAACTGATCTTGAGTTATAACCCGAAAGTTTTGGAAGGAAAATTATGAGGTAAATAAGTACTGGAGCCAGACCGATTTATTGGCTGGATGATTTTATCGGCCAATATTGGCCTATCACAGATATATCTGTATCGGCGCATATATTTTATATTTATTGTCAAACTGTAAAATATCCTGCTCTCATTACATTACATATCAGTCGGCCTCTAATAAGTACCTTGCAAAATAGTTTGTCAAAAAAAAAAAGATACCCTGTGTGGAGGTAATGTGAGAATACTGTGAATATTGGAATGCAAAAACTGAAATGCTTCACATCATGATAAATCAACATAAACAAGTAAAAATAATTTATGAAGTCTTTTCTAGATTGCTTCTTCTTACTGCCTCAAACAACTCACCATCCAACATATCGCCTGTGCTTAATGCTACTCTGCAATTGGTCAATTAGATTGAAACCATAATCCTTATAAACATTACAGAACGTTGTCTTCTTACTGTTTCATTCCTAATTGAAAGCTTCTATTCATTTATGTTGTTTAGGACAGGACATGTGTAACAGAGGTTTACAGCTAATGAGCAGAGACTTGAGAGAAGAGCACAGAAATCAACTCATATTGTTCCTTATGGTCTTATTCAATTTTGTCTGCTCTGACCTGCTCGCTAAAAAGTAAAATCACCCATTTATCGCAATTTGCTCACTGAGGAGATGTTTTCAAGTGGCATTGACCCCCTGCCAAAAACCACTCTGAACAGATAAACAAAGGAGCTATAACAGATATTTCCACTGCGAATATAATGTCTCCTTAGTCAAAATAAATATGCGTTTCATTCTCACAAATACAGTAATATAAATTCTGGTTGAATGTGTAGTTCCTCTTAATGCTGTGAATAATAATAAAAAACAATCACTATATTTTTTTTTTACATTATTAACATGCGGTCTGCAAAAACAGTGATGTTCTCAAAACAAACTGTTCCCAGTCCCCATCCATACTCAGCAGTTTGTGTACAGGATGTCAGGGACTCACTGAGAAACTACTGCACACATCACAAAACAATGAGGAAGTTTGAAGGGATAAAAATTAATATTTAATGAGAAAAACTGAGTGAATACTGTTTCATACTGTGTCCTTTTTAATGTTTAATGATGATCCAGATGCTGCTGCTCTTAAGTGAGATGAAACATGATGCTACATGGCTGTGTTAATAAGAAGACAAACCCACATGCACATACGCATACACGTACATTCACTGACACACAGCAGCAGTCGCAACTAGGTCTAACAGCTCAACCCACCAGTCATGCTGTTCCTACAACCTCCACTGGGATGGGAAGAAACAGCGAGAAAAACAACTGAGAGAATGGATTCAAAGAATGTGAAAGGCTTGATTTTAGTCAAATCTTTCATGCGTTTCTCGCCAAATCTAAAATGCATTACATATAAGCAGAAACAACCCGGCAGACGGCATACTGCAGAGCAGGAGCGCTTTTGCATGCCTCCTCATTTGATGAGAAGTGTGTTTCATGATTACTGTAAAATAAGATGCAGTGTGCGAACGTGTGGAAGCTCTGGGTCGTTACCCGAACAGAATACAATTGTGTGCTGGTGGACATCCTTCCTTTGCCCCTCTCCAGAGAACACCTGCTTGACTGTCTGTCTACCTGTTTGCCATTTAGATCTGCCTCCATTATTCAACACCTTGACAGTAGAGAACAAGGGTGCATTGGTGTGTAGGGGGGGCTTCTGTGTGGTTTGAGGGGATGAGAGCATAGAGTTGTGACAGGTAGATAACACCTGGATGAATAATTCAAATTGGTGTAAGCTAGCTGAGTCAGTGACAAGGCAAGAAAGAAAAAACAAGATGTGAATAAATCATCAGAGAAGGGACTAATAGACCAAGCACAGGAGAGGACCAGACTGATAACATCTCTTGCTGCCTCCTGCTGTACCTTTAATCATTCCAACAACTTGTACAAATTAATATTCTAGCTCTTACCAACCATACTAATGTGTGAGGATGGAACCGTATGGTGTCTCATCATGCAGCATTACCACCAGGAATAGTGTAAATAGCCCACCAAAATCTATAATAGCATGACAACCTTGGGGACTCGGATTCAGCAAGGACTGCTGACTACTAACTTATCTGTTAGAGACTGTACTAAAACTGCAAAAGAGGGAAAGGCATGAGATACGAGACAGTGAGATAGAGTTGAACATTATTCCAACATTACTTTTCATCATTTCTCCATATACCTGTATTTCGACTCAATTCATACAGTAGAAAAAAATTATGTCCATATTTCTCATGATTGACTGACTACATTTTTAAAGGATTGATCATGAGTTGTTCTTTCTAGCATGTAGTTTAAAATACTAGTAAAAAAAAAAAAAAACACCAACATTGACCACACTGAAATGCTCAGCCAAAGTCCCACATGAGACTGAAAGGTGCGAGAATTAGACAGGAGAGAAAGTAAAGTGAAGTGGCAAGAGTTGGTGCCGAGTAGAAATATACTGTGTGTGCAGAATAATCTATACAGGAATATATGTGATTGGACATGTCCTGAAGGAAGTTCTCTGTAAAACTAAAGTTCAATAAAACAAAGAAAAATTGATTATGTAAGTCACAAGTTAAATAATATATTAAGTACAAATGCTTGGTTGTGTGAAAACACCTGCCAGTTAATGACAACAAAGCTGTCTCACCATACAACTGCAGCAGTCAGTAAGATGGATGTTAAATAAGTAAGGATATAAAAATGTAGTGAGAGCCTGACCTGTTCTTTGTGAACCAAAAGTGAGAGCGACTCTGCTCAGTAAGTCTGGTTTTGCATATCGGTCCTCATCAGCCAGCACCCAGAAGCAGCTCTCTGACATTTCCTGGGGACGAATCTGAAAACCCACATTCACAGTTCAGCATATTTAGTTTACACAAGGTTGTGTATTTTACCAGTCACACAAGCTACAGAGGGAAATGTATGTATATATATATATATATATATACATAAAAAAAGCTACCAAAAAAAAAAAAAAAGCTACAAAAGACTAAATCATGGACTTGCTGCAAGATAGTCCTGTCAGTTCCTAAAGTAAATATACAATGTCACAAATGTTAATGTGCCAATCAAAGTTAACACTTGGAATTATATTCTTGTGAACTTGTTGCACAGTAACTACAATAAGACATATTCAGTCAAAATGGTCAACCACAAAATGTAGAAAAAAATTCAAAAGGAAGGCAGAAGAAGAGATATCGAATGATGATTAATTTGCCTTGCTTTACACATTAACACACAGTACAGTATTGGTATTGCCCAAAAAAGAAAGTGTGAATGTGAGACTTTTTAGCCAGTGAAGTATACCACAGACCAACTGAAACAATTGTGAGAAACCAATAAGGTCTGTGTATAGACGCATTTACGATATTAAGAAAAGAAAAACATGTGTGACCAGGGCTGACATCTTGCAAGAGAATAGCTCTTTAAATTTATTTCAAGCCCCATTTAGCAATATTTTCAAAATGAAAACGTCCCTTAATGTGAAAGGGTTGTTAGTACTGCTGATGCCTTGGCGAATTCAACAGCCTACTCTGCAAACTTTAGCACCTAAAATCAAAATGAAAGTTGTCACTGCAAGCCCTAAGCTTAGACAGGGCAACTGGAATTAAGAAACCCATATGTTATTCTCAGGACTTGGTGGAACAAAGTTAGGCTGAAATGCTCAGAAATATTGGAATTAAAGTTCCACTGCAGTCAGGTGAAACATCAACATCATCAAATGAGATGTTCAAGTGGCCCTATATCCGTTAAATATGTAAACTGCTTGCTAACACAGTAGTTATAACAATACCATGTCATGTTTATCAACTACTCTCTAAAACTAGCTGAGCCACTCTTGTTGTAAGTCTGAAATCTTACTACTGAAGAAGTTTCAGAACAGCTTTGTCCTGAACATAACCATATGTGCGGGTCTCATACAGCTGTGCCATAAGACAGGTCCTCCTCATGTCCTACTAAAAGGTTCATGTTCAAGCATATGGTTTAGTTTGCTGAACACCTGTACCAATGTACATCTGTTATTAAATTATTAATCATACCACAAACTGATATCACTTGGTGTGTGAACTAATAATACTCTGCGGAGAACAACATCTGCAGAGGGACCACTGAGGCTGCTCTGACAATAGCATCTGATCATCTGTTATTTTCAATTATTACTGGCTTGGCATGGAGGTAGGAAGTTGTTGTTTAATTCTTGGAAAAACATCTGTAATGTTCAGGCGCTGCCAATGAACATCAAGAACAAAGTTGAGAGCAGAGAAAAAGGCCACTTTAAATGTCTTCCCTAAATATTCTTCTTGTCCCAAACTTTTTGTTAAAGATAACACACCACCTCTCTAACACCTCTCTAGAGACCTGTAATTCTATCGGATATCAGTTAGACGATACACACAATTTGTGAAACTTTTAGAATAAAATTTTTGTTCACTTTGACAGTCAAGTCCATTGTAATTTTTTTGGCACATTAGTTAGCGGGATATTAGATTTATTGTCACCCTCATGTATGAAAATGGAGGTGGTTAAATATTAGAAACACCTTACAGTGCCTTACCTTGGACCAGTTGAGGCGCTTCATGGCGGTCTCAAGCTTGAACTCTTTCTTAGGCCTGAGGCCATAAGGCAGCACATGGTGGGTGGGGGAGCCTAGAGCACCCCCAAACCCTAGAGGTGGTGGTGGAGGGGCACCAAATGGAGGAGGCACTCCAGGTGGAGGAGGCGGGGCAGGGCAGCCAGGTAAGGGAGGTGGTGGAGGTGGAGGAGGGGGAGCCGGCAACCCAGCTGGAGCTGGGGGTGGCGTCTGTCGAACATGGGCAGAGGACAGACTCGCAGGTACAGCTCCAAACTGGAGAGCAGGGAGAAGAAGAAGAAGTATATGTAGGGACAAATGTTCATTTTATGCAAAGTGTGACAGTTGAGGTTTGCTCGTGTTCGTGTTAGTATGCAGGATTGTCTAACACAGCCAAGATCTGATATTCTTGTCACTGCAGTATAAACTCCTTCAAGTTTCTTTAGGCAGTAACATGAGCCCAATTTCTAATTTTAATTGGATTTTTAAATTAAACAACAATTAATATAGTTCAAAAAACCTTTACCCTAAATTGCCTTGTGACAGTGTTTATGAAGCTAAACTGGTTTAAATAGTTTTTTTTTTTTTTAACTTCTTGTTCATCAGGTCAGATACTGTTCTACACTGGCTGTCATTTTATTCTAGTTTCAACAAATATTATAGACTTGGTTAGTGCTTTTTGTTTGGTTCGTCAGCATTTTTTTTGTTGTTGGATTCTAGTGAATATTACTTAATTATAGAATATTCTGTTTGTTTCAGGTATTAGCATTTTTACACTGTGGAGCAATGCTGATGAAACCCTTTCCCCGGATAAATAACATAAACTGTGAATTCATATTACAGGGGAAAAAAAAGAAAAATGATTGAATCTGGGGAGGAAAAAAATGGAAGACGAACTACAGCATCTGCCAAGTGTATGGCACAGTATGCTTTCCTGTCTAATACCACTGGGCTACGGATAACAGAGGCGTGTTCTCTCAACCATCCAGCAGAGGCCAAATGCTCATAAAAAGTCCAGATTCTGTCCAGACCATACCCAATGATTTGTTTTTTCCAAAGCTAAAAATCAAATGTTATAACCGGGCCTACAAAGCTCCGTAAATTGTATCATACAGAGCAAATGGCTTATTGATCCATGTACCAGTTTTAGATTAAAGACGCACACTAAAGGTCAGCCCTGGGCCCTTACTCTGCCACTGCCTCTAGAGGGAAAGAACATCTTTGCTGAATTAACAAGTGTGTGTGCATGTGTGTTGGCGAGAGTTAGACTGACAGACTCGGACAGGCAAAGACAGCAGCACAAAGTGTGTGTATGTACTCGCATTGGTTAAATGTACCACCATCATTTGAACCAAGGTACTATTTGAGTATTCATTCTGTGTTTGCTCTCTCAAATTGAAAAATTATCAGGAAAATAAAAAGGAAGTTCTGTTCCCCTCTCTGAGTGTGTAGTTATCTTGCTGTGCCAGGGCGTGGGAGCAACTCTCTAGAGTATGGGGGGGTTGAAGAGAGGCCCAGTAGTGAGACTGAAGGGGGTTGTCAGAATAAATTGCTTTTAGAACAATTTCCTCTTATGGGATAGAGATCAGAGAATTAGAAATGGCCAACATGGAGGACTGGTGAGTGTTCTCATTAGACTTAGTGTCAGCTAGCCAGTAGAGCAGCCTCCATGTCAAACCAAACTGCAAGCTCCAGTGGATAAAACCCCCACTCCCAACCCCAGCCACATCCTACACCCCAAAATAACATCTCATCATGGGAAGTAAGAAAAGAAAGTTGAATTGCACTTTTATAGTAGATTTAAAGGGATTTGTTGAGTAATCAAACTTAGTATTTTATCACATCTATTATCCCCTAAAGAATTAATACAATTTACAAGCAATTAATTGAAAACAAAGACATACAAGTCACGTACCTGGGACCTGAAGGCCTGCAGCTCTGCTTGGAGTTCAGCTATTTTTTCTTCACACTTAACCTGCTGAACTTGTGCATCCTGTCTGCTTACAAACTCCTCATCAAACTGTAAAGGGAAACACACAAACACTGACACTGTTCCTAGAAATTAAAATAAACATTCTTTAATTGAATTATTTAAGTCTAATGGTATAATTATTTTAAATGATTTCATTCATTGTACCTTAATTATCTTCATTTACTGATTGAATTTCAACCTTTTGTCAAACACTCGTCCATTAATACAAACCTTGTACACATGCCAATCAGTGAGCCCATGCTTGTAATCAGGATCTACAAACTGCTGTTGCTGCCCCCACTTCAATTAATCACAGTAGCCGATCCATTTGACCTCGACATTTCGACAAGCATGTGTGTGTTTGTGTGTGTTACAATGACAAAGATGAAAAATTGCACTAAAGCTTATTGTAATACAATACGTTTGCAAACTCCTATTTCATTTTTGGAATGTGCTATGAACATTGAAATAATAGACTCAAGCTTTGGCACATATGTATCATTTATCTACAAAGATACCAGAAAAACAAGTTTTACTATATCACTGTTCTCATACTGAAAAATCCCAGGCATATGTGCAATTGTTATTGACAATAAAAATGCTTTACCCACAATGTCTTACAAAAACATTCATTCAATATGTTTCATTTTCTTGGGATTTGAGCATTTTAATTGAATTTCTCTGATTATTATTTTATAGCCAGATGTAATATTTTGTAATGCTCACTTTTAAAATACTTATTTTTCTGTTTCTGGAAAAGAATCAGAGAAGATTTTCTATATTATTGCTATATCACTTCAATAATTTAAGCCCCCAACAACTGTCAGTGTAATGTTTGCTCTATAATGTTAATGTTTTATTATCTAAACAGATGTTATTTTATAGAACAAATTAGATTGCATGCCAACATGCTTTAATGGGTTTTGTTTTTGCCAGGTGGATGTGTAGTGGGATGAAAATCTAAGTTGTTTGCTTTTTCTTTGGTCAATACTTGCCTTCTGTGCCAGTTCTGAAGCTCTTTGTTCATACTCATCAATTCGAGCTTTATCCACACACACCTCTGAAAACAAAAGGAAGAATGAAAATCATTTATGGTTCATTGAAATATCTGTAATCTCAATAAACTGACAGAAGTACGTGACTTGCCCAAGAGGTGGCTGAAGTCCACATCTAGGCGCTTGCGGTAACTGAAGTCTGGATCAGTGCCACTACGATGCAGCACAATCTGAGAGACACAGTCCTCAATGATCTTAAAGTATTGGGGCCTGAGCGGGATAAGAACATTCAAGGGAGACAGTGAGAGCAAGAAAGAGTTGCAAAAACATAGATCATTTTGTTTGATTCTATTTCATGTTTTCAATCTGTTGTGTGTGAGCATTTGTACAAGAGCAGTTATCTGGACCGAGTGAGGTGTAAGAGCAACTAAACTGTCTACAGGAAAAGCAGGGCCAGGAAGAAGATAGAAAGGAAATGTGGCATATCTCAACGACTTCTACAGCTATGCCTGTGCAACCAATCAAAATCATTGTATAACAGATATCAGAGCCTTCAGGTCGGGGATGCTGATCATCATGATGTATTAGTGAGACAAATCAAAGCCTGAAGTTCACACAACAGATGAACGTGACACAGCATATCAATACATTTTACATGCACATGATTGATTGTTCAGGTATTGATAAGGACACACTTTTTCAGGATGTAAACTTTTGCTGATGATAAATAAAAAAGGCAACTGTAACTATAATATGACCCACATGAGGTGCAGGCTAATGTTGCACAGGTTAAGGGTTTTACTTTCTTCACCGCTAATAAAACACCCATTTAACCACCACTTGCACCTTAATATAAGCATTGTTGTGTTGATACTGAACAATGGGGAATACACAGCAACCTATTAGCAGTTGCTGAGTAATTGCAGGTAAATTGTTTGAAGTGACTGCGCTGAATGCACTGATCACACAATAACCAAGGACATGCCACAATAAGGAAAAGGAGTTATAATGATACAACAGCAGACAAAATGCGAGGCTGGGAGCCGGGTTGCTATTGCAAGTTAAAGGGAAAGTGTCTGTTTGATCTGCTCATTATCTTACAACAGAGTTCAACAGACACCAAATCATTACCTAATACTTTGAGACTTATAAACAGTGATTAATCAGGGGCACTACCTTCCTTCTTCGTAAAACAATACTGAGACTGGATCTCATATTATGAATGCTATATCTATAATTTTGAAGATGAGCAGCATGATGTCTAAATGAAGAAAAAAAATATTAACATATTGAATGGAATAAGACATGTTCTGAGGCACTAGCCTGACAAGCTGCTGCTGATTCTGTCATTGACTTTGGGACCCTTGTGTAAAAGTGGACTATATATTCTTGACATCAAGGATAACCAAGAATTAAATAACTAAAGATCACTACTCCAGTCAGGTACATGAAGGGGATCACATTCAGATATGATGCCTCATGTGCCAATATATCAATAGTAGAGAACTGCCTGAGGGAAATTCAGGCAGTTCCACAAATGTATTCTAAAAAATACAAAGAGTCAACTGAAAACAGTCTAAAGCGTTCCACCATATGATACGATCATCACATACAGGAATTATAATGATCAAATTACATAAGATTATATAATGTGGACAGGAGTGTATTCTAGTGATTTGCCCTTAGGATGACAGTCCTCACACACTTATGAAGAAAAAGTTGAAACTAAGACTAAAACTGAAAAACAAAGGTTATTACCACCCTCAGCCCCAAATGCAAAATACACTGAATGCATACACAAGTCTTTCAATGTATCCATCTCTCTGCACTCGAGAACTAAAAGCTACTGGCAACTTCAGTCCAAAAGACCAAAATAAATCTTACTGGCATGGTGGTTGTAACAATCTTTCCAATTATTAATCACGTGATTATGTTTATATTTGCTTAAGCCATGTGAGAATGACCAAAACCAAAAGACCTCCAAATTACAGTAATTAAGAAAAGAAAAACAGCAGAGAGCAGGTTATCCTCACGTTTGACAACTTAGAACCAAAAATGTCTGGTATTTTTCCTGATAAATGACCTAAACCATTATTCAATTAACAGATTTGTTGGCTATTATTTTCTGTTAACTGATCACTGACCCCCTTAGTTATTTAGTTACGCCTGTCAAGCTCTCCTTTCTTTGCTAAATGCGTATGCTAAAAGACTGAGGCTAAAGATGCATTTCCCAGCCAACATTTATCGCAGCGTAGACTAACTAACAGTTAGTCCTTTTATTATAAATATGATAGAGATGTCACTCTAACATAACCCTGTTTAGCTAAAGGCAAAAAAGACACCACTTTCACTTTAAAAATAGATGGCACCACTGCTGGTAGTCGTAATAACGGTAATGTCAACATTCCATATTCCGTTCAGATGCAGAAAATTAATCACACAGTGCCACAGCACAGAGAGAGACACATCAGGTGTTGTTTTTGGGTGGAAGAGAAAAAATTCCGGTGATGCATTAATATTCTTCAGATTAGAGCTCCATCTTTTGATCAAGCCAAGGTTTAACTCACACCCAGCTGTGAGTGAACCAACATAAAATAAGCCTTTGAAAAGTACCATTAATGGGAGATGAGAAATATTCTGGAGCAATGGTTGTTGTAGATGGCTTGAAGATGAAAGAGACAGCATTCTCTTTGTTAGCCAATGTCATTGAGATGGTTTAAGGCAGAAAGAGTAAGACCTCCACAAAACATAAGCTCTTCACCAGTGTACATCATAACCAGTGCTCAAAAGGTGCTAAGACCTTTGTTCGTGTGTGCACTAGCCTTGGATGTTATCCTTAAATGCTATGTCGGCCATCATTATTATCAAACAGACCAAGTCACAGACATACATGCAGAATAAATGAGGGACGGACATGCTACTTACTTAAGTAAACTGTGGGGTGTGCTGTTTTTACCTGACCAAGTAGTCATTGCGTATGAGCATCAGGTGCTGCAGTATAGAGAGGAAATAGGGCTCTGCACTGCTGTCCTTCACCATGCTGTGCACAATACTGAATACATCCCCCGCATCAGTGCAAATAGTCAAGGACTTGTACGTAAATGGAAACATACAGAGGTGTGACAAACTAAAGGAAAAACCTGAATGGAAATGAGTGCAGAAACATTATGAACGTAGTTACAATGGCATTTTCACATAAAAAAAGTAGAAGCTATTGAAATGAAAAAGAAATTAAAGAATCATGTATTTTATTTTAATTTCATACTTTTGTTATCTATTATCTCACCAGGATGCATATTAGCCACATTTACAAGGAGTTACATACACATACATGCTTCTGTTTGTTATAATGACAAGGATATTCCAACTCGCTCTTGATGTCTTCCAGCCTATGGGAGAACTCTATCATGTCCTCTTCTTTGTGCTCCACAAATACCTTTAACTGAATGTCAAGTGCCTCATTCCTGATGGCTGTCAGTTGCTACAGATGAAGTGAAATAGAAAAAGAACAAAGTAAAAC
This sequence comes from Seriola lalandi dorsalis, assembly GCF_002814215.2. Classification (NCBI taxonomy): domain Eukaryota; kingdom Metazoa; phylum Chordata; class Actinopteri; order Carangiformes; family Carangidae; genus Seriola; species Seriola lalandi. The sequence goes on from NW_019525288.1 coordinate 2,502,809, forward strand.
ACTGAGAGAAAATGAGACAAAAAAAAAAGCAAATTAAATCAGAGAGAAAGCACTGCTCTGATATCAGCAACAAAAGGGAAGCATCAAGCTCAAGTAAAGACAGGGAGCTAATTCTAAATGGTATTACTCATTGTGGTATACAGGTGTGGGGACCAGCTCCTCATTTGAATGTATTTGTTTTCCTGGCAGCTACAGAAACATTGTTTACAACAGATAAACATGTTAGGTAGATGGTATAAAAGCCAGTAGGAAGATGATTAGCCCAGGCACTAGAAACTTTATTGGTTTCTGGGTGCTGGCACAGAGAGAGAACGTGCAAACTCTCGTCTGTCTTTCATAAATAATTTGCTGGAGCAAATCTACAATATTTCACTGAAGTGGACAACTCATTTAAATATTAATACAAGGTGAGTGTGAGTTTATATTGTGTGTCTATGTGTGGGCGAGTGTGTGGTTTTGTTGTGCTTACCGGCAATATCTCTTTCAGGCCACAGCGCATAAATTCATTTCTGATGTGCAGCCTGAAGTCCAGCTCATCAGGAGATGTTACCAGAGCATTGATGAGCTGCATGCATGCCACCTGCAACATGAAGGGTGAACATAACAAAAGGGAGAGAAAGAAGGAAAGGGAGAGGAGTGAGAGTTGAGAGAGAGAACGGAGAAAGAAACGATGGACTTCTTCTTCCAGAAGTTGATGAAAAGCATGCCGGCATGCATTCTAAATAGGTTATGTCCCTTGGAAGCAGAGGACCATAACTAATGCATGTCTATTTTCTCCAGTCACCAACTGGGGGGGCTGATTTTAATATTAATGCAACAACTGCAGACCCATACACACAAAACTAACTAACAGTCAATTTAAGGGCAAACTCGTTCTTTTGGAAGCTGTTTTTCACTCCCGTCTGAGTTTGGTTTACTGCACAGGGACCGTTGAATCCTGTGACTCTTCAACTGCCCGGGCAAACACAGACAGAAAAATCAATTATTGATCAGAGAAGCAATCCACTAGTGCGTGAAAAGAGGGTATGGCAATGCTAGAGCTTAGGAAGGATATTCAGATTTTTTAAGGTGCATTGTCAGTTTGATAGCACACTCTTACTTTTGTCGTGGCACTCAAGCTTAGTAATTACCTGTCTTGACAGTAGCATTTTAATATTGTAATACAGGTAGGTAACATTACAAAGTGTCTTGACATCTGACTGGGGTGCAGGGGCAGTCAAGAAACCAATACCATTGTTATGTTAAAAGTTCTTAACAATTATTTAAATGATTTCCTACCCTCACACATATCCTTTGGTTTTAGTATATACAAATTCATTCTTTAAAATGAAACCAGTGTATACTGCATATTATTTAAATCAATATACAGACTGTTGGAAATACTTTAAATAAGAAAAGACAAATGGATCAGCAAGAAAGATCACTACAATTCTTTCCATAACTCCCTCATGAATAAAATATCACAATATAGATGCAATGTTAGTATTTGAAGTTTTTAAATTGCTTCCAACTTACCAAAAATTTTATGTGTTTATACTGTATATGTATATTTGACATTAGCCTCTGCTTTGTATTCTGAATAATGCCAATAATTCCTAAGTCAATTACAAATACGCTAAGAATCTTTGATTCTGGTGGTGCCAAATCTGTCTATTCACACTTTCCGTAAGCTAAAGGCTGCCAGGGGACACTGTGTATAAATGTAGTCAAGTAGGACAGAAAGCCTTTGGCCACACATTGCTGTGGTTAGGATAACAATATCTGTGCTTTAATAATGCATGGGGTTAAAAGGGATCTGTTCTGTGTATTAGGAAGTAGGAAGGATAACAAAGCATCAATAAAACACTACTAAGGCCATATAATCCTTCCAGTACACAGCACTCGGTTTGTATATCCACAGATGAGTTTTGTATATTAGACGCATCTATATGAAGCAAATTCCATGTAAAACTCTCCGCTTCCCTCACTATTTTCTCCTGCTATTGCTTCCTTATCGCTCCCCGGTAGTTTTTCACAAAGGTAGTTACAGCAAACTGAATGCAAATGATATTGATAATACTACTTGGGGTAAAAAAGATATCTTCTCTTAATTAAGTTCAGCATCGGTCATTGCATGGGAATATGAAGCAACCTAAGACGCAAATTGTTGTACATACTACAGTTTTATTCTCACCATGCATGTGTGTGTGTGTACTTGTCCTTATATCGCAGTGGGGACTTTAACCTGAATGCACATTAACCCATGGGAAAAATTGAAGTGCTATTTGAGGGTTTTACAGTTCAGGTTACAATTAGATTAAGGTAAGGGTAAAGGGAATGCATTATGTCAATGAGTGTCTCCACATGGATAGTGGAACAAGACTGTGTCTGTGTTAGGTACTGGGTGAATGAATACTCTACTCTTATCCCTCAGCAACCAATTAAAAATGCAAACAACATGCCTTAATCATGAATTACAATATTGTGACACAAACCAAAGCTGTCTCTGTTTAAAACAGCCTATATGCATCTCAGGTGTATGTATCAGCAGGGAGATGATACATCTAGAAGATCATGTCCACAGAGAGAGGGGTAATGTGTAAAGGAAGTGCATAAGATGATGAAATGGGCAATGTGGCAGGTAAAAATTTGTATGCATGGACAGCTTCTCTGTATATAGGTAAGAGAAATATATGTTTTATCATTTTGTTTTGTTTTTTTTAATATAAACTGTATGTTTGTTTGTTTTAGTGGGGTCCCTTATTATAGCTTTTTTATTCTAGTAGGGGTTATTGTGTTTTTATTGTACAATGAAATAATTCCTGGTTCTACAGTAGTTATTAGTAGCTTATTATTACACTTTCCTGTAACTTAAATGCTAACAGTATTATCAGAAAAAGGTCATTACATATGGCAACAACAAATCATGGAAGATCTTCATCTTAACTGAGCAACTAACACCACTACACAATGATTATGTTCATTACAGCAATTGGTAAAATCTGATTAACAGGCTCCAGACTGCCTCATTACATCACAGTTGCTTGTTTGATCACCAAAATGCATCTAAAGTAGAATACTTAACCAGCATGAATATATAAATAATTTTGCTCCAACAACAGTTGATGAACACTATGCATGGATTAAAAATACAAAAAAGAGAAGCAATATTTATTCCTTTACATGCAAGCTTCAAAATTCCATGTTGCCATTGTGACTGGATCTGTGATACACAACACTTACCCAGATTTCACTGATAACAAGAGTATAACAAAAAAGACTAGACAAGACAAAAAAGGACTTATTAGAGAAAAGAATGTCTAAGTGACTAAGAGACCCCGGAGTGTGATACATTGAAACAGTCAACTTCCCACTGTCATTCAATATTTCATTTCAGAGAAAATCTGAGTGAAACAACAAGGTGTCAGGGGCTGCACTTTGCACTTACTTGTAATTGAACTGAGCGATCACGTAGTCCTTGCACAATGGAACTGAACCTCTCAATGGCTCGCCATTCGCCTGCTGTGGTGATGGCTTCAAGGACCTTCTCCAAACTAAATGAGAACATGAAATGCATGAGTGAACAATTGGAAAAAAAAGAAAAAATACATTAATTTAAAGGGATTTTGACCATAAGCTCTCTCTACAGTATTATACGGTATCCAAGGTTCCTTTTCTTGTCAATTTGACCCATCACAGGTTCATTCATCATCTCATTTCAATAATGAGATCAATATTATTTTGATATTTCAAATACAGAGTCCTCCACTGAAAATATTGTTCCACTGAAATAATTCCCCATAATAAATGGAACCTCTGTTGTTTTCTTACATTGGAGAAATATGGAGAGCTTTGGCCTTGAAAAAAAATGCATACCATGTTACCAAATGTAATTAGAATATCTAATTCACGGTTGGAGTCACTTAGAATCAATTTTCCTGTATTTTTAAAAAACCAAGACAAGACATATTATACTCAGTGCAACTTGTGATACTGACACTCAAAGGAATGTATTACAAGCCTATCTTTCCATTACTCCACACTATGAAATTGTCGCATTTCAGCCTTTTGAGAAGTGTTTTAACATGCGTTACAATGCACCACTGTAAGCTCACTGCTTTCAACTGATAATAAATAAGAAATAGTATTTATCAGCTGGACCATAATTTTAAGTAGAACTTAAACAACAGTACAATTTCATTTTTGGGAAATCAAAAAATTAGTTGACAGAAGGAATGGAGTCAGATCATACGTGTTCTCTTCGCCCACAATGCAGATGGCTGACAGCAGCTTTACCACATCAGTCATCATGGCAGACTGGGTGGGATCAATGGCTCTTGCCAGTAAAGCAAGACTTTTCTCTTCCCCCAGGATTCGATCCAAGCCATACTGCAATAAACAAACACAAAACATGATTATCTAGATACGCTGTAATTCTGCTCATTTGCAACAAGAATATAATGTCATGTGACACATTAAAACCAAGTCTTATTGCTTTAAGAACACAAGATGAATTAAAGCTCAATACATTTACCTACACTTCAAATCAAGTCTGAATGATCGTATGTCAGACTTGAGGTTTACAGTGATTTTACTCTCATCTGTAATGCAATATATGCAATCCCATTCAGAGTTCTGGCTCTGCACAACCTATTGTACAAATGAACTTGAACACCAGAAAAAAATTGCAAGATCATTATTAAATAGATTTAGAATTATTGTACTGTATGAGTTTTGCAATGTGCTGTACACAAAAGCCAATAAAGAGAGAAAAAAACTATCTTACAAGAATGCCATAATTATAAACAACAATATCAATTTATCAATATGCTGTACGGACAATTACATTGTAGCCGTAATTGTCAGTACAGTACTAGCATGTGTACAATGACAAACAGTGTCAGCAACATTCACAAATGTAATTATTGTTTTAATTTGTGCAGAGAAAATCAATTCAGTAATGTCTGATTTTGTCAAAAAATAAAATGTTCAAATACAAATACATTAAAAATAAAGCACTGAAAAGAGTGTTTGTTTTACCAAAGAAAACATCAATAAGTGATTTTTTTTCTCACTTTTGCCTGTTTGATTTGAAAAAAGTTCTTTTGTAGACTTGGTAGTAACACCCAGCATTAAAGAACACTTGAATCTTAGAGGCAGTCAGCTAACCAAGTAATATGGTGTTCAGATTTGTGATAGTGTTTGTCTAGTGTATGTCTCATGTACACGCTATTTCTTCTTTAACAACTTCTTGTCTCTATACTTATGAAAACCTAGGAGATCTTCTAACTTCTTAATAGCCTTGTTTACATATACAGTATAGTATATACAGAGTAGGTAAACAGGGTAAATACTGACCAAAGTTTAGGTCAGTGAGTACTAAGACATGGAAACTAAACAGCTCAGAGCTACATACTATACGCATTTATATTAACTATACACCTTAGCAATGAATTACATTATTGTGCCATTGGTGACAGACAATAGAAAATATGCAAGTATGTGACTTGATGGGAAGGCAGAAGAAGAAAAGGCTGCACTGACAGCTGGCAGAGAACACCTGTCTTCTTGGCATTGTGGGTACATCCCTTCCCAAGATGCCTCTCTAGCCAGGGAAAGGTCTGGGCTAACAGAGAAGCCTACGGGTAAATGCTGGTGTCTGGCGCCTGTTGAGACACAGGATTACATGAGACCTTACACCACACTATGTGCCAGAGCGGCTGTATATCTGTCTCCACTGGGTTTTAGCTCCATGTGGCGAGATATTTTTTTTTTCCTTCGTAGCTACTTTGGACTAACAGCACAAAGGCAGGAAAATCTGAGGCATTGTGAAATAAAGCTACTTCAACACAGCACAGTTTTATGCCCAAGTGCTTCAGCCTGGGCGACAATTCAATATTATTGTCTATAGACTTTAGATGGGATAATTTTATCAAAATATGATCATATTTTTATATAGTTTTACTCAATAATTTTGTTTAAATTAAAGAAACTGTACAAATACATGAATGAAAGAATAACAAAATGAGTTATGAAAGCATTCGGAAAATCAAAACTAACAGTGATTAACATTCTTTCAGGTACATTAAAAGGGAAAGGCCAGCTGACAGCTTGTCTGAAGAAAAATCATTTACCAGACATAATGGTCTTAAATTGGGTCAGTGACAGATGCATAACATCAGTTTCATTAAATTTTAGATTTATTGCCCGACTCAACAGTTTATGTCTTCATATCTTTTCAAAATGCCATTTTGTTTCTTTTGCTTCTATAATTGATTTGTTATCTGCAACACTTAATTTGTGTTAAACAGCTGTCCGTGTCCCTTTATGTCTATCACCCAAACTGTGCTTTGGCTTGTTTGGACCAGATACTTTGAAGGACTAAAGAGTCCCTGGAACTAAGTTCAGGAACTAAATCTGTACCTAAACTTCCATTATGTACAATACTGTTGCATTTCCACTGCATCCGAATAACCAAAAAGATGAGGCTAATAGACCAATAGCAGATTTTAAAAAATAACAGCTTTGCTTGAGATAAAGATAAACAAAAAACACAGAGACACACTGTTTGTGATTCATGGTTATTAATTTCTCCCCTAGTGCATCACAACATTGATATAATTAGCAAATAAAGTTTTGCTTCTCTTGTGCTAACCTTAGCAGTGGCATCTCTTCCCCTCACTTATACTCTGTCTTATTCACACACTCTCTCTTACAGTTCCATATATCAGAAAGGACTAACTCCAGAGTGAGGGCATTTTGCAGGCCAAGAATCTTAGATCTGTGCAAATGTGTCACACAGTGTCATTCAGATTGCATTTGCACTTCAGCAAAGCTCCCCTCAATTCACTCCATATTGTTGTGATGCTACTCTTCTCCTCAATTGGTCATGAGTTTTTGTGATTGAAAGAGGCCTAATTTGATACAGATCAGAATCAAAATACAGGAAGTTGTTTAAGATAGATTTTTTTTTCCCCAAAGGGTAAAAGGACAAACTGACATATTCATCCTGGGATGCATTTCCATAACATTAAAGTAGGATTAAAAAATCTAACTTTGAAGACTCCTAGTAGTAGTAAACCCACCTTCAGTCATTCAACAAAGGTTAATCAAAAAGGAAGCGCTCCTGATTAAAGTTTATGTGGGCTGTTATGCCCGCAGATGCATGTGCAAAGAAAATAATCAGTACAATTAATCAATCAGTTGGGTTTACTCACAAAGACATGCATTGTCATTACCTTATTGTTCATGAAGGCTTTGAGACACTGGACAACTTTATGTTGGTTCCTTTTGTCAATCTTCTCTTGTCTAAGGACACAAGACAGTAATGAGGAGCAGTTAGTCTCTAATGTACAGCATTAAGACTACAAATTGTATACATACTGTTTGGAAACAAGCCTACATTTTTATATACTGATTAAGGACTCTGATAGAAAGTGTGTAAAAGCCACTCAGAGAAAAAAATGAAAGACTGTGCTGATGATAGAAAACTCAAGGTCTTCTATTAACTGTACCACTTTTTGTTATTAGCAAATGTGTAAAATTGTTGAATTACTTTGATAAAATGACTCAACAAGGAAAACTTACAACCATATGTGTTTGTTTGTTTAGTCATTCTTAGTTAATATTGATCCTGTGAATAATAAGTAATTACAGTGAGATAGTAAGAGTCTGAACAAGAATACACACAAATGAATGCATAAACTTACTGCTTCTTGAATAGTAACCTCTCCAAAATGTCCAGCAGCAGTCCAAGACCCTCATGCCCGAAACTCTGCACCCAACTGAAATAACAAACATTAAATCAATATCACAATAGTGTAAGACTGACAACTGACAACAACACTTTCATACTCATCAACCACTGTGGCAACCTTTAAGGCAGAAAAACACATGTAGAATTCAACACTTTGTGCTGAGGAGGAAGAGAGCAGTAGTAAACACAGCATGTCTCATGAGGAAGACTGCACTAAACTAGTGTAGAAAGAGGGAAAAATCAAACAGAGAGCATATTCAGACGGAGTTAACAGATGCAGGTTTTATATATACACTGCAAATATTTCTTTACATACATACATACATACATACATACTTGTTTTTGCATATCCACAAGAGGGATGTCTTTTTAGAATGTTCTCAACAACCTTTGATATCTGTCTGATTGATATTTGTTTTTGTTTAGTTTTTTTTTTGTTTTTTGTTTTTTTTTTAAATTATTGAGCCTCATTATATTATCATGGTCACCTCCTCACACTGACAGACAACTCTGCCTCAATTTAAATGGCAACTGTGCACTCTAAATGAACTCTGAGCCTCATCTGAGCTTTTATGCATGAACTAATATTAAAACAACAAATTTGCCCAAGAAACATTAAGTAGCCAAGTGTCCAATTACTTTTGAACCCTTGCAGTTTAGTCACCTGCCCAGTTAAAGTTGACACTTGCAGCTTTATATCAAATTCAATGTGTATAAATAGTATAAATAAGTACAAAAGTTATAAATATAACATATATAAATATATCTCATACACAAACAGATGGCAAATAAAAGGAAAAACCTATATAAAGTGTCTTAGTAATGTGTTGGGCCACCATGTGCACCACTAGTGCCAACAGCTTCAGTGCTCCTTGGAATTGATTCTACAAGTCTCTGGAACTGTACTGGAGGGATGAACCCCATTCTTCCAAAAGATATTCCCTCATTTGGCATTTTGATGAGGGGGGAGAGAGCACTGTCTAACAAAGTCTCACATAGATGTTAAATTGGGTTGAGATGTGGTGACTGTAAAGGCCATAGCATACTGTATGATTCACACAGTGTTCATACTCATCAAACCAGAAAACCTCGGTGACCTCTCATGACCTAAGGATGGGGACACTGTCAACCTGTCCTTCTACTCATTTTTAAGGTTTTTGTTTTAATTTGTTACCGGTCTATAAATACAGACAGTTGACAAGACTACACAAGACTGACTCTAAAAAATATGTAATTAGACCAAACTGCCCAAAAGAATTAAATTTAAATGTAAATCAAAACCATCTACTTACCAAATAAGTCTCTGAATTTTGTATAGCAAGACCAGACAGAGAAATATTTTCAAAAATATAGGTATATTATTGGCATATAATTCTCAATGCAAATATAAAATAAAGCTACTAGGAACAAAATACATGTTAAAGGCCTTGATAGAGTGGTATTGATCTCCTGAGAGAAGAAAGAAAAATGGCAAAAAAAAAATCAAGTAAGGGGTTTTTGTCCAGGGGACAGAATTACTTTCTTATGGAAGTTATACTTGTGTAAAGCAAGTGACATTTGTGAGTTGCAGCTCCCTTCAAAGGAGGTTAAGGAAGTTCACGCTGCTCCATCATGGCTACAGACGGATCGAATTTTTCTGCCACTCTTTATGTGAAAGTTGATTTTGGATTTTGATTTAGTTTCGCCTAAGAAGGGCACATTTCTTTCCATCCAGTGAAGGAGCCATCCTTTGAAAAAGGCAATGCCGTGTGTGTCTACAAAAAAAATTAAACAAATAAAGTAATTATAGCCTACATTAGCGATGGTCAAAATATCAGATATTAAAAAATTATTTCATCATGTCATAGCAAAACAGCAGAAGCATTATGTGCACTTAACAATATTATTGAAGCCGTGGACAACTGACAACATGGTGCACTATTAATAGACCTATCTAGAGCATTTGATTTTTTATTTATTTATTCTACGGGAAAAACTATGCTCACTTGGTATTGATGAACAGTCAAGTCCCCTTAGCGTTAACGTGGGTGTTCAACAAGGGTGCATTCTTTTATTCACCATATACTGTACATATTATATCTGCCATTCAAAACTGTAATGTACATTTCTATGCAGATGACACCATTTTATATGCTACTGCCTCTTCTCTTAATCTGGCTATTGCAAATCGACAGTGTGCTTGATACATTTCAGATCTCTCTCATCAAACTATAAGCTTGTTTTAAATGTTCTCTAGGTCACCTAACAATATCCAGCCTACTCCAAAAAAACCTTCATGGGTATGAAACTGAAAGTAGTTCACTAGTTACTTCTCCTCTGATTATATCTAAATACGCAATGTCAGGTCCCAAGACATTTCAACCTTAACATTACTTGGATCAAATACCATGCTGCATACAAATGGTATTAGCTCCAAAAACATATGAAGTTACATTCCCTTATTTCATTAGAACAATTTAAAAGGTGGCAAACTGCTTATAATGAACACGGTTTCAGGCATCAACAGTTTATATGGATCAAAAAGTTTGGGACAGAACAGGTGCTGCAAAAGATTTGCTTATAGTAATCAAGTAGTCGACTCACAGTGTTCATTTAGGGTCTTTTTCATACTTTTAACTTACTTTGAATTTTTTTTAACTGTTAGCCTATTAGTGCAAGCTGATATGCTTAGTTTTTGGACTGCCATTGTACCACCAGTAGCGACCATCCCTGCCTGCTCTCCCAAAATAAGTGTTTGTGTGTTTGTGTGTTTGTGTGTTTGTTTGTGTGTGTGTGTGTGTGTGTGTGTGTGTGTGTGTGTGTGTGTGTGTGTGTGTGTGTGTGTGTGTGTGTGTACACTCTCACACTATGTGATAGCTTCGCCACTGTGGCTCAGTCAGTTATTTGCCCTCTCATTCCTACTCTGTTCGCTTTTTGGGACTTTTACAGTGCGTAATTATCGCCCTTGCTCTCTCTGAGCAGCAGGTATGTTACGTGAGTGGAGTGTAATGTTTTCACCCTGACCATTCAAATTAGGCTTGGAGCAGGAGAAGGACATGGTGCAGTTTTTTATTTCATCTTTAACCAGTAAATAGCAAACCTGTCTGTTTCATTACTTTATGTTTATGTAATAAAGACACAAATGTCAATTAGACAGTAATCTGCGTGTGAAATAAAGACAAAGGGAAAAACTTGATTATAGAAAACATTGACCAATAGTAATCAATTTTACCAGACGTGAACAGTTTCCACTATACTGCATTGCATTCACAAAGCCTTGAAAGTATGTATTTACAATCACATTTTCATATACTTTTCTTGAATGAGAAAATGTGTAATATATGTAATTATCTGTGTCTGCCTATGATCAAATTGTGTATTTTATTTTTTGTACACAGGTCTCTCTTGAAAAAGAAATCTTGATCTCAATGAGACTATTTAAATAAAGGATTTAAATGAAAAGGACCACAAAAATTAGCTCACTTAAGCTATTTAGGCAGCTTTTAAAACTAATGTTCAGCTTCCAGAAGACAACATAGTGAACTTATAACTTTTCCAAGAGAAGGCATACATTGGGATATACACTATATTGTTCACTAAAATTAAAAACAAAGTTTCTTAATATTTCTCAGGCTTTCTGAGATTATTTCTCAAATTAAGTACGTTAATTGTTAGGAGACCTCTGGCTTGGGCCACTAAGCTCTCTGGATCCAAATATGGTGTTTAGAGCTGTTAAAACAATGCAGAAAGTAAGGTATTCATTTACATAAAACAAAAATTTATTTTAGTCTTCCCACTCCCCCAATATGATTACTAAATATGTACTTAAAGCTCATAAAGGAACGAGGGAGTGTGTGATACAGTGCACATAATAACTGAAGCAATAGGCTTTTTGCCTCATGAAACCAAGTGCAATTTTGAGACTTCTTGGATACAATCGAACAGAATGGCAATCAAGATAAAAAACAGTGCTACCTTTCCTGTAACTGACAAATCATGTGCTGAAGATCCAAGGTTTTCACCCAATAGTGACCGTAGGGAATGGGACGAAGAGCAGCAACAACTTTAACGGATAGATAGGATAGTTCTGACCTGATTCAAATAAGGAGCATAAATAGATACAAATCATATATTGTGAGTTAAGGTGAAAATCTTTATGTATGCAGAAAATAGAGAGGGTAAGTGAGATTGTGACGACTGCACGTCCCTCCTTATTGAAACTGAATAACATCTCTGAACATTAGCATTCACTATTAGTAAAGTTTTAATCAACAAGCTGCACGCCATCAAATCTACAGAAACTCTCTAGGTGACAACATAAAATGAGAAGCTGTTATCGGATTTTAATTTCTTGAAAAGGAGTATGCAGTATGTACCGGTAGTAGTAGCTAGATGTGTGTCCATGAGTTTATTTGTCTTTTGTGCAATTGAGGTAACTGGTAAACAAAATATGTGTAAAGGTGGATGTTTTAAAGAAGTGTAAGAAATTATCAACATCAAATCTGAATTAAAGTTGCTCATGACTGAAGAGAAACCAACGGGCTTCAGCAGTGCGACAGCACTGTGACTGGCACTGCAGGAGGTAACTTAAGTCTAACTTTGAAGCTTTAAATTGTGTAACGACATAATGATATCTATGCAGTTTGAAAACACTGTCACAAAGTGTTTGAGTATCAAATGTATTAAGTGTACGGTAGAAAGCATTACACACACAGCCATTTTATGTACACTAGAGTTGGGCAATCATAAATCATTTGACAACAACTCCGTAACTATGGTACTTCAAATTTCAGTTTGCTGCCTATGCTTTATGTTTTCTGAGAATTACTGCAAAAGTCTAGACCATCTTTTGCATATATATTTTATACAACCAACCTCATTCTGAGAATCAGAGATCATGGTTTTATGTGCAAACTATTTTCTATGAGCTAGAAGCTACTGTAGCTCATGTCAAAATATTTAGGGGGAAAACAGTTGCTGCTTTTGATGTATTGGAGCATAGATGTTTTGAAAAAATAATGTGGAAAAACTCAGATATTAGGCACCCTGCTGACTAAATAAGCTAAGATGTAGAATGTACCACACATGGCATGTAACCATTTTGTATTAGGTTTTAACGTAGTCAATAGTAATGTGTTGTACAACCAAAAACAACACTGATATTGAAATGCCTCTGATATAATGATTCAAGCATATACAATGGGAGTGGATGATTACTTTATTAACACAGGCACATTCTTAACTGTCTTCCATTCACGAAAAGAGGACGAGAGTGATGGCCTCCACATTACCATGAATGACCAAGTATGTGCGACAGGGCCAAGAAAATGAGGGAGGCTGACAAAAACTGTCACAGCCATGCTGATGAAGACAGGCAAGGCTGCTGCCAAGGTATCTAAGGAATGAGGCTCTCATGTTTGAGAAAAAATTCAATTTAGCCTACACTTCTCACTGGGCCATGGCCCAGACCATTCTGCTTATAGAGTATGCAGGGCGGGGATCTTGACAAGAGCTTCATTGAAATTCATAGCTCAGTGGCAACTGCATGCTAGTTTTTCATCATCAGTAGGTGAGTCAGAGACCAAAGTAAAATAATCAGTTGATCTATAGCAGGGATTATTGCACAGGAAACCAACAGACCTGCATAATTTGGGTCTGCTGCAAGATATCTGCCTGAAACACACGTGTGAAAAGTGACATATGTCAACTTTCAAAGACTCCTTGTAAAGGACCTGGTGTGTTTGGAAGATCTTAGAGGCAAGAGAGGGGCAATCTGATACCTGTCTGCAACATGTGGAGAAAGTCTCATCTTCAAGAGCAAGAACAATCAGGCTGAGGCATTTAACTATCTAAGAGGTGTGTCATTGTGTCATAGCAGGAGGTAAGGGAAAGCTAAGATGATGACATGAGGCAGATTACAAAGACCAGTGGAGGCACCCTCTGCATCAGGGTTGGGAATGATAACAGCTAGTGTGTGTGTGTGTGTGTGTGTGTGTGTGTGTGTGTGTGTGTGTAATAATGTGACCCGTCAGCTGTTTGTCCCTTGTGATCACTGGATTATTTTGGAAGCGTTGTGTGCTAATTTTTATGTTGCTGTACATAATAAAAAAATAAAATAAAAATACTACTACTAATAATAATAATAATAATAATAATAATAATAATAATAATAATAATACAGAAGTTGATAATATCAATTAAAATGTTGATAATAACTTTCAAAGAGGAATCGATAGTTACAATCATACAGTGACCTTTTTCTTATCCTTGTGCAGTTAAGTGGTTTGTATTTGACATGCTGTCTGTCTAGACTCTGGTCTAAAATGATTAAATTTCTTTTAAATTCTGTTTGCTAATCTAGCATGCTCTGGTAGCCCTTGGGTTTCATTAGTTCCTAACATCTGGCACCCTTCCCGCATCCCAAATGAGAGACTTCAATCACATTCTCTGCCTGAATGTCCTCAGTGTTTGGAGCCGTGTTGTGTAAAAATGATCTGAAAACAGCTTTTCTTTGCTAGAGAAATTGCGGCATAGATTTAGGTCTGACTGCTACCTGTTAACATTGTTACTGTCATTAGTTATTTGACATCATACAGGTAGGACATAAAGCAGACTTGTGCAGTATCATAGCAAAGCAAGACCTGTGTCTCCTCAAAGTTTACAGAGCTACACATGCAGGTGTCAGAGCCGCAGCAAAACTTTTCAGTAGTGTGGACCCAAATGGCTGTGTCCATTTTACCATAACCAATCAGTGTCTGTGACCTGTCAGGAAACTGCCATCAAGTTCAAGTACTGGAACGAGGACAGCATAATCCCCTCACTATTAAGATGCTCATGGATAGTGTATAGAAGTATGATTGTGGTAGCAGCAGTCGATCTGCAACTGACACACATAAATCTTGCTACTTACAATCTTCATTTCTTGTGTGAACAGTGCCTAAAATTGCAGCATGACTTGTTTTTGGTCTCTCTTCTAAGATGTGGATGAGCTACTGTAAACTACCTTTACACCTACTTTGGATATTTACACAATACAATAAACATTAATTACTTCTCACTCTAAGACCGGAGGCATGACTGTAATCACACCTCACCATCAACAGATGCAAAAGCAGAATAGCAATGTTCGACTGAGGGCTATCGTCTCAGAAAGACATGAAGAAACAGAGTGAGGGAGAGAGCATTAAAAAATAAGGAAAACAAATTCATCACCCCGTTCCCTGGGAAACAAAAACAGTCATAAATCAAGGAGAAAAATGAGGCACCTTATCTGGCTAACTTCACAGCTAAGGTAGCTTGACTTCTAACAGAGTCTCAAGAGAATGCCTCCAAGGTTCCCACGCACTGCAGCGCAGTGTTGCACTCCACTAAAGTGGTTATGAACCAGAAATAAAAAATTAACTTTGAAATGTTGTCCTGAGCATAACAAGTTAACTCTCTCTGGGGACAGAGAGAAGGAGGAGGCTGAAATCCCAGCAATGTGGGGCATCTTAAATAAAAATAGAGGAGGTCATTACATGCAGCGAGGCATGAATGACATCCCTCTGCCACTAACAACAATAACAATGCATGTAAAACTAAACAAAAAATTTCTAATACATCTCAAAACTAAGAAAAACATGAAGAAAGTTCAGGAGATGATTAAAAATGAATTAATAAATTGTGGACATTTTTTTCCTAGAGGTAGAACAATGCCTTTACCTGTGTATCTGGATTAGGTCTGATTTGACATGGAATAAATAATCATATTATATCACAATACTCAGTGAAGTTTAGAAAGAATGAATAACTCCGATATCAGTCAGTGTCAGTCATTCATCCTGCCCTTCCTCTTCTACGGATGTGATTCACTGCCTGCAGGTACCACTGGTAGAGGGAGGAGGGGTTGGTTTGTCTCAGTAAGCAGTTACGTTTACAAGAATTTGCCATACTTTAAGATACCTGGATGACTAAGATTTTGTTTTTGCTTGTTTGAAACAATTCACTATCAGTTGAGGTAGAGCACTATGTTTGTGTAAAACAACGGCGGTAGATGAGAGACTGCAGACAGAGGAGATTGAAATATCGCTTTCTACACGCTTATGATTGTTGAACGGGTGTATTAATAAAGTATTGGCTTTTTACTCAGGGAGGTTTTATTGCATCTACCTTCATGAGCATAGCTGCCATCAACTCTAATGTGTGTGGAGTATCTCAGCCTCTGCACACAGAGCAGAGGAGAGGCTGCAGGTTGATAATAAATTATAACAAAACATTAAAAAGTACAGATAAAACAACCAGTGACACCGGTAACGACCGTAATACATGGTTTCGGTAGCTATCCCTGTCTGGGCCCATTTAATACCATGTTTTGAGAGAAAGAAAAGAGTTCAGATTAATATAAAATTGACATAACTTTGATTATTTTGGAGAGAAGACAAATAAATTGATACATATTCTGCAGGAAGATGTAACAAGCATTTTCCGTTTCTTGTATTATTCACTCTGTGACACTATTAGGCTACACAGGCCATATTTTTATTATGATTCAGCATCTCACTGGAGTTTTTTTATTATTATTATTATTATTCTAGGCTAATTTACTTTTTTGGGATGCCCGGGTTAATTTGTAGCAGCACTCGGGTTTACATTTTTACTCCTACCTACTCTATTAGTGGATGCTCATGTTTTATTCACTTTGTGACGATACTAGGCTAAATAGGCCATATTTTAATGACTCAACATCTCACCGGAGATTGACTATGGGAATTTCCAAGCATTCTTTTTTTTTTTTTTATTATATACATTGAAATAGATTAAATTAAGTCCTAATATCTTAAAAATCTTAAAGTTGGAGGGGGGCAGGATTTGGGGGTGGAGCTGACAAGAGTTGTTCACACCTGTGCTAGACAGAGTCTTATACAATATAAGATTTGCATGCAGCATTATAATTAAACTACACTAGCAAAGATATTTCCTGTGTAGCCATTGTAGACAATTATCTGCTGATCTACTCCACATGTTGTGGACCTGTCCTTGCCTTCTTGAACTTTGGACAGACATTTTTAAATCCTTCGGGGATTTATCTGGCATGGACGTTCCACCTGATCTCTTTTACTGCTCTCTTAGCTAGACGCCTCATAGTTCTTAAATGGGAACATGTGTCCCCACCTACCCTGACAGATGGATTAGGGATGTATTATATCACAGTAAGCTAAAGGAGATTTTCCTGATAGGTTCACTGAGGGACTTTGAAAAAAACATGGACACCTTTTCTGAACTAGACTTTAACAGTTTTTTTTTCATGTAGGAACCCTATTGTTATTGTAATGGAATGACTTTGGGGATTGCACGTGGTTTTATGCCTTATCTCGCCAAAACTTGATGTTTGTATGTGGCATTGTAGCTCAATTACATTGGCGACTGCCTTTAATTGGGACCCAGTAGTTCGAGGCGACCAGGGTTCAGGTCCTGCCAGCGGCATAACAGACTTACCTGCTGTGAAATTCAGCTTTTACCTGATGGTATTGGAACTCTATACACATCACCTTTACACAACTTTCTGATCTGACCAAGCCATCTGTGCAGCATGTGACATACAGGGATTCACATATTGCTGCTTGCAGCGATATTTCATTTAATTTTTTTCTGTACTTTGAACTTCTCCAATATCTTTTTTGTATTTAATGGTCTCTTAATGCCAACGTTTCTTCCTGTTTGCTGCTCTGCTATAGAAACCAAAGGGAGGAAGGGGGTAGGCATGAACGATTTTGTGTAATGTTGGAGAAATTGTAAAACTTAATAAACAGATTTATATATAAAAAAAAAATGAATAAGAAAATAAGAAAACTAACCTAAACTTTGAAATTCAAGAGTATTTCGCAAAACATCAGAATCATTTTGATAGTCTGGCAAAACATTTGAAACACCTCTCAACATAATGCATTCCAGTTCAACATCACTGCGAACCACAAACTCAATAATAAACATATACTTAAATTAAGTTCCTCTATAAAAGTGTCAATCAAAATGGAACATTGTTAGTTTTGTAAAGGTAGAATTTATGGCTAAGCTGCTGTATTGGATTGGATTCGATTTTACTGGTGTTCCTACTAAAGTGGCAACTGAGTGCATAATTTCCTAATAAGAACAAAGGCGTTTGTGTGTATATTTTGTACTGATGACAATACTATCACTATGACTGGTTTAAGGAACTGTGAATCTGTGTGCCGCACATGGGTGGCAGGTGTATGAGAAACAGGAAGAACATCCAAGGTTTACTAAAAACGTTGGTGTAGAGGATAAATGCTAAACTCTACCATTTTGTATAGCTAAACTGAAGAAAAATAAATCCAGGGCCTTAAACCTGAAGGTCAGTTTTAATATAATATCAAAAACCAATTTCCACTTGTTTGTCAGATCCATTTATCAAATCCATTTAATACAATTACATCCTGTAGCCTTGCTGGTCCTGTGGGCTAGTATCATGGCCTCTCCTCACAAAAAATGAAAGAGCTGGAAGAGCTGAGGTGAGTAAGGTATACAAGGTTCAGAGGCAAGCGTCACAGGGTCACACTGTGGAGCTGCAGGAAGTACCAAATTACCTCTAAGTGTGTCTGCACTAGCAAAAGGAACCTGATGAGGGAGCATATAAGTCTGTAAGCCTATACAAGCAGAATGCAACTACCCGATATTGGATGGGGGCAATGAGTGAGAGTTGTTGCTACAACAGTGCCTAGAAAGTGATAGTGATCAACATCCAAAAACAGTGGCATACAAAATGTCTTTACTGCCAAATCAGTCCCACAACTCAGGAATGTAATGGTGCTATTAAATTGCAAGGGGTTACCTCTGCCATGTCACCTTTTCTAGCCAAGGCAGATTTATGGTCAAGCCAAACTATGTCATTATACATGAGCATGACTGTCCATTTTATTAGTGGTTACTTCATCAAAAGTCAATGCCTACAGGCCACATTCTCCTTGAGAATCAAATCGTGAGGGTCCCATAAAAAATTTTTTTTTTAAATTGGTAAGCATAGATTGTTGCTATTTATGTATGTCACAGTTTATGGGACTGCCATGACTTATGACAGCTGATGTAGCCAGCTATCATTTATATTGTGCATATGTTACATACAATATTATAGGGTTGACTGGAAATTACAGCTGGTGGGTATATCGTCATTTTGAGGTATATTGATAAGTTTTCAAATGAGATATAGGGTGAGACAATTGATTTTATATCAATATAGTCTGATGTTGTGTTCCATAACCCATTCTCGGCCCCCATTCTCTCTCTGCGTCTGCGCACAAACCCATCCACACTCAACTCACAAGTTCTGCTGCAAGATGGAGGGAGAGACAGCGCCAGCCAACACTACAGGATAAGGTTTGTAAAAAGAAATTCAGTCTGTTATTGCTGTTGAAAACAACACTTCTCAGAGATGGGCCTGTTTTTATTTAATATAAATTTCATTTTATACTTTTGTTTATTTATATGTTGATATATTGTGCAGTTGTATATTATGTTGTTGAAAACAACTGACTTTCATGTTTTGCAGCTGTATATTTTCAAACAGGAAAGGAAACCCTGTATTTGCATTTTATTTGGATAGTTTTGTTTAAATAAAACTGCCTGACATCTCACCTGTGACTTCTATTTACATCTGAACAGTTTAACCCACTTTTTGTAAGATTTTTATTGTCCATTGCCATTCAGCCTAAAAATGCCAAGGTATGATTTTGGTCCATTTCGCCCAATGAGGGAGATAGAACACACCATGGTTGTTCCAAGTATTAGCTGTTTTTTCTCTATCCTTGAACCCTATTGTTGCATTTATTGATTCGCCAAGCTCTTAAAATAATTTATTTTAATCTTACCAATGTTTCATCCTTATAATCAAAAAGGTCAAGTGACAAACATACAGTATCTCATCATATTTATTGTTAACATAATTAACACTTGAGCATGTTTAGCCTAATTCAATTTCTGAAGGACATCAGTCCTTGGCTGTGTTTGTACATTTTTTCTAATGTCATTGATCCTGATCAAAAACAGTGAGGCAGTTCAAAAGGCTCTTGACGGAGCTGCAGTGCTCAAGAGGTTCAAGAAAACATAATGAAGTCTCAGTTCTTTTACTCCTACATCCATGTGCAATCACTTTATTGTGCAAGTAGGTGGGAGATCGTAGTGGTGGGTGTGAGGGCTTTCAGATGCAAACTCAAAAAGATCAACCTGGTTGTAGGAAGGGGCTTTATTAGCCATGAGCCTAATGATGGCTGAGACTTGATAAAGAGATGAGAGACTCCAGCTGTGTTAACAACATATAAATAAACAAATTTTCATTCACTAATGTAAGCTGGTTAGAGGCAAAAGCTAAGGAATAGAAGTAGGAAAAAGTGGAAGGTAGTCATACCAATCCAAGGATGGTTTGAGGGATAAATTCAAAATACTGTGTGTGCTAATGAAGAGAAAGTAGTGATTACTTTATTAATCCTATATGAAACTTCTCAGTCAGTTATCTAAAAACATTGTCTCCCTTCTGAACAATTTTGGCTTTATATTGCAGAGCCAGTATTAAAGTTATTGTACACAGACACACTGTTTACTATACATTGATCAAATATATACAATGGCTAATGAAAAATTTGACTGGCTGACATTTGTTCATTAGTTTCTTGTAATGAACAGTATAAACAGACACCTAGAAGAGAGCAGAGTCTGTCCAAGTAAAAGAGTACCAGGTGATACGTACTTGCTTTGAAGGTGCTCAATAATATAATGCAGCAACTGGTGCAATGCTATTCTCCATTGTTGTATTTTGAATGCGTGTGATTAAACAAAACTTTTAATAGGTCAAAATTTTCCTGCAACCTTAGTGGAGTTAAGCTTTAAAACTGGTACCCCATATGAAAAAGGTTACTGACCACTGGCGTAGATTATTGCCTCTTTGGTCTAAAAGAACACCAAACAGCAAACAGAAAAGATGAGGGATGAAATATAAGGTGAGAGCCCATAAAATGATGCAAGACCACAGTCATCCTCAATCTGCCATAAACAACATGACAGAACTAGAAAGGCATTGTGTTGAGTGTTGAGAGGCACTGAGATCTTATTATACAGAAACTATGTACCCATGACATCGATCAGGAAAATGGCTTACTGTGATCAAATAAATCACATGTGTGTGTGTGTGGCGATAGGAGGTAGTGGAGTTTTAAGAAGTCAGTGAAGACTAAATGTTTGAGCTTAGGTTTTTGACTGCCTTTAAAGTGGCTCTGGCAGAGTATATGATAATGTGAGACAAACTTGCTCATCCCCAACCTCAGACAGAGAGAGCCCAAAGCAACAATTTAAATCTAAGAGATGGAGACAACCAAAACAAGACTGCCATGGATCTGCCTGTCAGTGTGGCTTAGACAGCACCAAAGAACATCCCATCCCCCTAGAAACAGAGTCAGATTTACTTTATACTGGCAAGAAATATACTTTTACTTCATTTCAGCATTGTGACACAAAACTATCCACCCTGTCCTTTTACTTAAAAAATAAAACTCACGATTATGGCCTGACAATGAACCCTAACATACAGGTATACATTCAAGTTAAATAAAGTGTACATCAAGTGGACAGCGATGAGAGATTAACAAATAGACAGTATGAATGTTATGGATTATATGTGAAAATCACATAACTGTCATTTCTTGTTAAGTATTTCTCCGATTTAAAAAAAAAAATGCTGACAGGGATAAACACTGCATCCAAAACCTGCCAACATAGGGAGGCGAGGGAGAGTTTTAAGAATACCTCAACTGAAAATGCATTTCAGTTGAATCATATATCTGGAGCAGATTCTTTGGATTGTGGAGAATGTTGAGGACAATGTGCCCAGACACATAATGCACTAGTTTAAATTATTAAGCTGTAAACTAGGGTTGTTCATAATTAACCGCTTAATCATTAACCAACAATAAGAACTTTTGAACATTTAATACTATCAGTTGAACAGTTAAAACATCCTGAGAAATCAGTACTATCCGAGCAGGCCTTCTCCTGTCAGAGCTAACAGACTACACACTACTAGACTAACCCCGCAGCATGTCAACATGCATGTCCGTTAACGGTGGATTACGAATGTCAGCTGCCGCTCAGGAAAAAAATTCTAAATGAACATCCCCAAAAGCCAAGAAGTTATATGGGCAACCAGACTTCTTAAAGTCCTATACATTTTTCTCACAGACAACTAAGGGAGCTGACAGCTGCAGCACATCCAAGTCTTTAATGTGCATTACACTTTCCTGGTTAAATGATCAGCACAAACAATCAGAAATTGTGCTGGAAGAAAATCTCTGTTTCTTTAAAAAGTCAACCGCGACATATGCATTAAGTCAATTGAGACATTGCAGAAACAACTCATAAATACAATTCTGCTGCTCATGGTGGGCTGAATCAAAAGATTATGTTTTGTAGAACTCAATACAACAGTTTAAACACATTCACTGAGATTAAAAATGAATTCAGTAATCAGGCTATGATGTTTTGTTCCCGTTGACGCATTTTCAATTTGCTACAACTATGATTCACATCTTTTCCTGGAATGTCTTCACAGACACAACCTCCAAGGTTCAGGGTATGTGAGCTGTAGCTCTTTGTTTTTGCTACTCTATACTTTTTCAATGTCTTATTTGAATCCTTTCATTTCATTTTATTAAAAATAATGTGAAATTTCAATTTATTTTCATGAAGTAATAAAATTTTAACTAGAGAAAAATAAGATATTCACAAATATTTAATAAAACATGGCCTATGATGATGACCCTACCAAACTGACTTTATGCTGTGTAATTATAAACAGAAAAATTTAGACACAACTGTGAGGGCACTTGTACTTAAGACATCAAGTTATTTTTCAGTGTCATAATCTTGTACTGTACCTGACAGGGTTGCTGGTAAGGGACACACGCAATGAGTCTAGACAGGCAAATAGGCGTTCGTCCATCACCCCTGACTTCAGCTCTCCCAAAAATTCCTGGGGAGATATCTGATGGCTGCTTCTTAAGGCCCCCTGGAAGAAAGAGACATGAGGCCAAAAGATGTTAAAAGTCGACACACTGAATACACCGGCAAAAAGACAGTGTCAATAGTCAAAAAGCGCAAAAGCACAAGTTTGCAAAAGTGCCCTAGGATTCCATTCCAGTACTGTGCATGTCCCTTTATAGACTTGAAAATCCATCTACTTGAACAAATGTCATAATAATAATCCGTGTTATATGCATACATGTATTTTGTTATGTGCTGTTCCGAGTCAAATTAGTATGTATATGTTCCTTATGTCCGTCAAAGTCAATGTGACCTCACAAAACATTATTTTTGATTTTAATTCAAGAATTCTAACAATGGGCATCAACAGTCATCAACACAGAAATCACAGCAATTAACTGATCTCTCACACTGCAATCTTCCATAATCTTTGATCACATGCAAAAAGAAACCATGTCAGGTGTCACATATACAGTAGATTTGGATTGTTTAGCTATTTGCTTAGTTATTTGTACTTGTAGTGCTTCCCTTCATGTACATTTTGTAGCTGCAACCCGCCACAGCGTCATATAGTTGCAATTACACAACTGTGCAGAGGAATTTTAATTTGAAACAAGGCAACGCCCCGAACAAAGTCTGAGGGAGAGACACAAAGAACAGAAAAATAAACGAGGAAGAGGGGGAAAGGTAGATTTAACTAGCTAACATTATCTCTCCAACCACCAGCGTACTGTGTGCATACACCACCGAGGTACAAACAAAACCCTTCACAGTTGGACTGGCCATCAGGTATACCAGGATAAATGCCAGTAAGCTGCCGCACTGTTGGGTCTGTGAACCATCAAAAAATCCATTAAGTTTTTACCAGAACACACAAGAACACACATTCCACCTTGAAAGTTGTCAGTAGCTGCCAGTAGCCTCTGAGTGGTACAGTGAACTAAATAAAATTTTCTACCTAGCTATCATTAACTAATAAAGATGAAAAGGCAGCAAAACATCCCTTCATCATTCACTCTTCTGACAGTTTCTTTATTTGTGATGCATTTCCAAATAAAAATACAAAGCCAGCCTATTAAACTTGGACAGCTTGTGCTGCAGTGCCTGCCGGAAAATTAAAGCTTGCTTGTAATATTCTCAACATGATGAAACTATTCATAAAGTCAGTCTAACATTTGATCATGTGGTCAGTTGTAGTTATGGCATAACCTTCGAAATGAGCTCTCCTGTGCTGAAAAGCAACCCTGGGGGAAATACAGACTTGCGTGACAAAAAGGTCACCCTGTCCTGGCCCCAACCACATGTATCCGTAATGGAGGGCCTTTCTAATTAAAATGTATCTGACCATAGACCATAGGAAAAAAAAACACCGTAGCTCCCCTGTCTAACAATCTATATGTAGAAAGACACTTTAAGCGAAGGTTTTCTGAGTTTGTCTGTGTACAAAGAAAGCTACACTTATTCAGTTTATCAAGCCAGCTGCACTAATGCCAAAATGTTGCATATCGTTGGGTACGTTTCCGATTCATCAAAGGCCTCAGAAATCAGTCTGCATCACTACCAGTAGGAATAAATAATCCCTAACCCTTACAGGCTGCCAAAACAATGGAACTATGCCCAGTTTGTCTCTCCCCTGACACCTTACGCCCCAATCTATAACATTCCCCTCAACAACTAATAAAAATAAAATTAGTTATCAAAATTTCCCTCAAAAAAGCCACTTTCATCTTCAATGATCAAAGAATGCGTGTTATAATGATCATAAGCACCTCTGTAGCCCTAGAAATGGAATATAGGCAGAGTCAAACCTTGAACCTTGATGTGCATGTTGAATGAGAGCCAGGAATCATTATCACTTCAGCTTGAAGACTCCTGTGACAGCAAGTGACTACTGAATAGCTTGGTATCCAGTTTGAACCTCTGGGAAAAGTGATTTTATATGTGCATGCCCCAGACCTCTAATTAACTTCACTACTGTTTTACTCAAGTGAGGCTCTGCCTCAGTACCAGATGACATATCAGTGCACTCATCTCCCAATCAGGTAGTAGCCTATAAATGTAGCCCTCTTCATTGACAACACCACCACCCTCCAGTGTTATCATCATGGTAAAAACATTTTTGCTCCACTCCCATGTTCACTCTTGATTGCAACCCTTTGTTGGCATCACCAGTGTAGGCTCACTTGTGCCTCATGTGTGTCTGCGAATAAGTGGTACAGCAGAAATTTCATCAATTACAGCCAAAAGAGTCCTGGGGAGATGTGATGACCAGCGTCCTGGAGAGATAAGATGACCAGCCTGTTTGTTTCACCATGAGTGCTGCTCATGGCAGCAACAGGCACACCTGGCTAGGTCTTCCTTTTGAAAGGAACATTGCTGGCAGCCTGGTTGCCCACTGCTGGCATCAGAGAAGCTGACCCACCTGCAACTCCTTCCCCATCATCTGCTGCAGGAGGAGCCCAGGGAGTGTCCTGCAGCCCTTAAAATCTCTTCATTTTCAACAGAAGACATTTTTCAACTTGACACAATAATTCGATGCTATTTCTAACTACAGATATAGTTATATGATGTATATTGTATGAAATAATCAAACTGATCTTCAATGCAATGGAGTGAAGTGGTCAACAACAGTGAGATATGGTCTAATTTAAGGTCAAATGAGTATGAATCGTCGTATATCAGTATCCTCTCATCACATCCCCCATGACCATATGGGAGAGATCCCATCTATTCATTCCCAGTGATTTTCCACTTATTTTACTCAAATTACTGTGTCTGGGACAATGATGATAATGGAGCCCCCCCCCCATCGCTTCCCAAACTGAGTCACCCCTTCCATTGGGTTCTCAATGTTATTCTCTTCACAACAGGACAGGGAAATGGAGCAGGGCCACAGTGCCCTGATCCTTCTGTCTCACTGTGCTCCTACTCTCAGAACACTTACTGTGTTCAGCCAAAACTCTGAGCCCCCCCTGAGACTTAAAAATGTGTGCTATCTTTGCAAATAAGAACACCTTGGAAATAAGACCACCTGACATTGTTTTTAATGACCACTGTTTTAAAGACCTATAAATTTTGCCATTGCCAGTGATATCCCAGGTAACTAAGACTGAGGAGGGCCTCAGTCTTTTGTGAAAATTCTTTCTAGGTGTTTCAAAGGCAACACTAACTAAAACACCAATTCCTACATAGTAGGGGCAATGCAGACAAATCAACACTGGGGTCTCCAAGAAGTACAATAGTTATTTCAAGACAACTACTCCAATGCAATGCACTGGCAAAGGTCAGCAATTATTTTGTGTAACAAAATACATGACAGTTGGTTCTCTACAAGACTATCTACCAAATTCGCAAGCCAGAACCACACTTGATTATGTCAGCAAGGGACGTACATCAATTCAGGATGTAATATTAAAGGTTAATTGGCAAAACAGTCTTGTGGTTGAGAAGGGTGTGTCAAGAAATTGGTTTGAGTTTTTTGGTGGAATGGAAACCTTCAGTGACTCAAGCTAAAAAAATTAAATAGTCAACAGGATAAATAACCCAGACTACAAAAAAACTTTGATCAACTGGCTCAACTGTAATAATAGCATACTTGTGCTATTACTGCACAACACAGTATGAGTGCATAAGGAGCTGATATTGATTTGAGGCAAATTATTACTGCAGCCTAATAAAATGATGGTCATGATTTGACCATGGTCTTGAGTGATTAAAGAATTGAAAGCAAAATTAAAT
Organism: Seriola lalandi dorsalis; assembly: GCF_002814215.2. NCBI lineage: Eukaryota > Metazoa > Chordata > Actinopteri > Carangiformes > Carangidae > Seriola > Seriola lalandi. The sequence goes on from NW_019525288.1 coordinate 2,529,282, forward strand.
CCAATCTGCTGAATATCTTACACCCAATGTTAAAATGTATTAACTCAGTAATTTGGGACATATGTACCTTATGGAAATACCTTATTTTAATATCCTTATTTTCATAACTTCCCTCTAAATATCCAGTTTACCACATCTTATATAGAATTTGATAAAACTGGTGTTTTCATTGATTGTAATTTGTTACCTTCTGGCCTGTGGCGGCATTATTTTATCATGCAGGTAAACAAATGTAGGCATATAAACAGGCTGGTCCCCATGGTAACTAGAGACAGACAGCCTAAGGCAACTTTAGAGGGATGTCTGGTTATAGCAAATATAATAATAAATGCAACACTTCAGCCACTGTGCCAACCTGTTAACCCGAACACCTTTAAAAAAAACAAACATATAAACGTGAATCTGAGTTTTTAACAATGCAATGCGAGGTAACTTGAATATTGGATATCTGTGATTTGTTAACAAGTGTTCATTTAAGTTAGGAGGTGCCCTCGGAGAGAGAAAGGTTATTCTCAAGCTTTTGTTACTATGAAATAAACAAAAAACACCTCAGGTAGGCTGTGCTTTCATTATTATTCAAATTAAGTATCACAAATTCAACTCATATTAACTATGAACGCGCTCTGGGGTAGATATTTAACGGAGTATCACCAGCAAATGTGGTCTTTCAGTAGATTTCTATTCTTAACAATAACAGAAATCAATGTAAAGCTTGGCCTTTTTTGGTCTGGGAGAGAAAGAATGGTCCATAGTTTCCATTTCTTTGGAGATTTGTTTTCCTCTGAACACTGACAGTTTTATCATCCTCTATAAAGATCAGTCTGTCTGCTTTGAGAGAAAAGAAAAAGCTTAGGGCTCATTGATGGAACTTTGAAGGAGGACCAATCAACCACAGCAAACTCACGTACACAAAATCTAACCATCTTCCAGTAATCAAAAATGTGCAAGGTAATAACATGAATATTATCATCCTAAATTAAGTATTTGTGTATTTTTACAAGTTACAAGTGTAACCACAGAGAGACAACAACAGCAAGACAAATGAGATTGCACTGGATTGTAAAGCAATATACCTATTTATGAGATTGAATAATCAAATTTAATCCTTCCCAGTCTGTGTCAGGCCAGGTGAGACTTATGTGATACATAATTTTTCATCAAGAAATACAAGGAATGATATAATATGTGCCCAGAATACAAGTGTATAATATCATATGTTCCAAAACTCACAGTTTTAGATGCAGTAAAGATATACTGGATGACCATTTCTCTCTTTGTGTTCAGGTCCTTTTCTCTCAAAGGAGTCTTTTTTTCCTCATTCAAGTTCATGTCCTCCTGAAAAGAAAAAAGAAAACACAGAAAGAGAGGATAAATCTTATTTGAAGTTTTAATCTGACTGCATATAATATATCAATTAGAACTAATTAATTAATATTCTTTCATTTTTATTTTGGCAATAGGATATACTTTGGTGTTTCCAACATTCACTATAGAATACTTAAGCAATATCAGCTTTAGTCAAAAGTGTTAGTGTAGACAGGGACATACATACTTAATGGTTTTTTAGCCCTAAATTATATCTGGAAGTAGCCCGAAAACTCCTCCACAAGTTATCTACTGGCTCATGCTGAGTGTTTTGGTTCTATGAGGGACCTAATAAATTCCTAATGAGTGAAAATGAGTAAACTCCCAGCGTCTTCATGGCAGAAATGGAGTGGACAGTCATTCATCAAGCCAAACAATATACTGTTACAGAATGTCCTTTTAGAAAACAGCAAGTCCAAACATTGAAAATGCCAATAGTGACAAAAAAATCTTACTTTGGTTGTCAAACTAACCACATCCAAGAGCTTAAATGCCAGACTGTGTGAGGATTTGACTGAAAACTGAAAAAATGCCTATTTTCAGAACCATTACTCAACAGAAAGCTTTGTCAGTAATTTTTTTTATATTACCCGAAAATAATTTTCAAAAAGTCATTATAATTCTTTCATTGAGTTCCTCTATTTCTATGTAAATATCATAACACATTCAAACAACATTCAAAATACAATGCCTTTCTTGTTATATTCAGTGCAACTCTTCTAAAATGGTGACTCATATCTTTACCACTCTTTTACATGTCAAGTTGCTCTATTATTTTTTAGAAAATGTTGTTAATATTGTTCAGTGACAAAACTACATACCATCATCTTTTCAAACAGAGCCAAGATTTCTTTTTCCGAGGTGATCTTTGATGACAGTTCCTCAAACTGATGTGAGGTGGATGATGAAGAAATAGACCAATCATTGGTATTGTGTTTCGAGTGTGATAAGGGAGGGCGCTCCTTCTTACTACCCGGAATCCGAATGCTGGCGAATCTGTCCAGCTGTAGAAACAGAGGAGATACAATTACAACAGAGAAAACGACACAGGAACTTTCTGGGGCCAAGTTGATATACATAAAAGCTGTGTTAGATTACTAGCATGTTTAGATAGTTAATACTCAGAAATACTCAGAGTAAATGAAACAATTAATGAGTTATTAATGGGTTAGAAAAACAATGCTATTAGTGTTAACTGTGTGAACAAAACACCTACACAGAACATCTGTTTAACACATGCTGAGCAAAACACTATCTAAATAACACGTAGAGCTGAAAAGAACATTAGTTAGTGAGAAAAGCAGTGTGTTCACTGTGATGTGAATGGATTCAGTGTCTGGCAATGAAGACCAATTTTATTACCACTCAAAGCAGACTGGATGATTTTTAAGTAAAGTGATGTTAGATGTTGTAGAGACTGACAACCAAGAAAAGAAAAAGCACCAATTTCTCAAATCTTACCACATCATCTGTGATGTTTCTAAAGGGTAATTGCTACAGGTGGGGGACAGAAAAAACAAATCAGGATACATAAAGCAACTGCATTAAATATTGAAAGCCTACAGTAGCATACGGCTAAATATTGTAATACTCTTTCTGCACAGATATATTTTATTGCTAACCCAAGAATAAAAAATCTTTTTTGAACAAGAGAATTCACAAGTTAAATCTGCGATGTTCATGTCTTGTTGTATTAGGAGAAAAAGGTACAGTGCAGTCTGAAAGGATGAGGGCAGTGAAATGATTGTGTTGTTTTACCTCCAGTCTGGTACATTTATTTTGAAATTCAAAAAGAAACTTATAGAGCAAAGTAGAGAGCCACGACAGCAAAAACTTGGAGCGCCAGTGTAACAAAAAATATGCCACTGTACTAATACTTCAAGACTGCACTGTGCTTCTTCAGTATTTTTTTCAAATTTCAAAGACAGACATCATTATATAAGGAGAAGAAGGAGAATAATGATGATAATGATAAGTCTAACGACCCTCCAGGCTTAGAGCCACTGCCAAATGCCATACTTTGTGGCAGTAACTCAAACACAAACCTGAGCATCCTGCTGTCACAACTAACCATTAACATATCAGTACTCTAACTAACAATAGTAGGATATGCTATTGATGTTTGCAGTCATCGCAGGAGTTCAACACAACTGATATCTGTGGTTTCAAGTGGCTATATCATTGACACAGTTTTGCAAGTGATCCTTTACATTACAATAATTAGTTGGAACTGCTGTGGTGTTACAATGGCTATCAAGGCTTTCAACTACAGATATTAATGGATCCAGAATATGCTAGATATCCAAACCACTGCACATTCCCCAAGAGCCAGTGCAATTATCACCAATTCATCACAAAACGAAAATCCTTTTGGGGCACCCAGTGGTTCAGTTTTATTAATCAAGGTTTAAATGTCTAAGCCCAAGAGTCATGTTAGTCAACATCAACAACACTAGTCATTTAAAGCAAAAATTGCTGCCTCAAAATTGCTTCTCTAACAAGTCCTGTTAGCACATTAAAAAGAAGGATCAACTTGTACAGTGGAAGAGATTTGGCATTTGGCCGGTTGTTATCTTGCCAAGTAAGTTTTGTGTGCAGCTTTTTCTGCTCCAGCAGATTTGTTTGTTTTTCTGTAGACTTCTTGGGAGGTTGCCACCTGTACTTCAAACAGGTAACAGAGTCAAAAAGGCCAACGGAATATCCTAATAAAGAATGGGGAGTCAATAAATTAACAGAAAACATTAAATTTCAAAATGCTGTCATAGTAAAAAAAGTGGAATAAAAAACTAACAAAGAAAGGTTAAGACTCCCTCAAGCATCAAAACTAAGATGAACCGCAACAATTAGACATTGACTACTCTGAATTATTTTACTTATAGATGAGATGTTAAAAAGAGGTCAAATGCCCTCACTAAGTAACTAGAAAATTGTCAGAATTAAATATCTAAGATATTATGAAGTAATAAACTTAACATTATAATTCAGCCTTCAACAATCAGGAAGAGGTCATTAATCATACCTAAAGCTAGAGGAAAAAAGTGAAGCTAACACCACCAGAAAAACCATCTTATTAGCATCCATCAACAATTTCGCTCCTACCTGTTGTTTAAGTCTTTGCTGTTCAGTTCTGCTTATGCAAAATCAGGGTAGGGATGCCCTGGAACAGTGTAATAAAATATAGTAACCTATTTCCTCTGTTGTGTCCCTGCAGGATTAATGGTATGCAATGCAACACAAAAATTGCAAATATAAAAAGAATGAATAGACACTGTGCCAGCTCCTGTTTTTTTTCATCAATTTCATCATAATTTATTGGATATTACGTTCGAAATTTTGCTCCTTGTGTTATACAGTCCAATAATGTGTCAGCAGCCTTTTGTGCCAGCAGATGCACTCTAGTGCACAATAGTACAAGTCTCTGCAATTATGTCATTGCAGCTTGTCTGTGGAACAAGTGTTTGCCTTTCAAACAGTAGGACATATAATGTAGGCTAAAACATGTCGGCGAAAACAATGTTGCCTCTTAATAATATCAAACAATCAGCATCATACAACATCACTAGAGCAAAGGAGCAAAGGGCAATGGAAACTCCACAACAGGGCAGCGTGCACACAACACAGCTGCAGAATAAGTGACAGCCAGGTAGCCATGCTGAGACCTGAATCCATTTGCTAAAAAGATAAAGTTCTTGGTACCCAAATCAAAAAATTGTCCAGCAGCTGTATAATAATTATTTACATTGGAGGATGTTAAAATCAATAACAGCATGACATCCCAGGAGTAAAAATGAAACGATTACATTATTAATCAATTAGTTGATCAACAAAATATAACTTTTGATAATCAATGAATCACTTTTTCACTTTTAAGCAAAGGTTCTTTGGTACTTATACTTAGATGGAAGAGATGTTGCATTTCTCTGATTTCTATCATCTATCGTTTTCTGGCATTTTGGGACAAAACGCCCAACAGATTAATCAAGAAAATATTTGGCAGATTAATCAATAATGAAAAATGTTCAGCTGCAGCCCTGCCCAGGAGCTAATTCGTATTTGCTTTTTTTTTTTTTTTTAAATAAGGAAGCAGTAACAATTCAAGGCCATCTCTCACCACACATCCATAGTCAGAATTTAAACTGCAGACAAAGGCAAGGCCTCACCTGAACTCCAATTGAACAATTCCAAAGCTTCAAACAGAGCAAGCAAAAGGACCCAAGTGACTAAGCAGAGTGGAAATAAGAAAAGCCTGCCAATGGGAGGTAAAGATAAAACATGACAGTAAGACTAGCCAAAAGGGGCGAATCAAGTGCTTTAGGTAAAAAATTCAATTGCCTGGCAACTATGAAACATCAAAAACATCAAATAAAGTTGTGGCTTACATAAAGCAAGCTACAGGAACAGTCAGTTAACCGGCAATGCCTCAGTGTTTTTCAAGATCTCACTATTGCAAATCTTTTATTTTAATGGACAAAATAGGACAGCCAAACAACAGTAATTTGTAAATGTCAGTGAATTCATTTTACTTTCCGCTATCACCCTGTTCATTTAATTAAACTCTGATAACATCTTTTTCAATTAACTGAGACAAGTAACCCACCGCTTGTAGAGAAAACGCTAATTTATAAAACACTGCACATGAAATCCACAACAGAGGAGAAAAAATAGCAAAAATTAAAGAGCCCCAGACCCAACTCAAACCAAGACAACATCCATAGACATTAGATTTTGAAAGCTTTATCTCACCGTCTATGGACCATTCATTAACTACACTGCCAAGTCTTCATTTTTTTTTGTTTTTTTAGGATTTCATGCAACTGCACACACCCAGAAGGGCTGAGCTTATCACAAGGGAAATCACTTTCACCAATGAATGGAAGAATGGACGCACAATATTAAGGACGAGCAAACTTTAAAACTATGGACTTTTAAGTCAAGATTTCTGACATAAAAATGCATATTTCCTGCAAAAAATCCTTCCTGAATAAGACTCGAGATAATACATAGTGAATAGTTGATTCAATTGATTGGATCATTTCAGCAATACCACCCAAGCCGCATCACAAGCAGTGATTGAAGAATCACTCAGCAAACTAACTTCAACAATTACAAAAAGTTATATAAAGGAATTAGCTTAGGTGGAAAAAAATTGAGAATTCATTAATGATTTCCTCCTCAATTTCAAATATTTTTAGGTTTAAGGTTAATAAAGTAGATAAATGAGGTGTCTCACTTATGTTCATTCAGTTGCTTATCTTATTTGTGCACGAAAACTCAGTAATATTGCCCATTAACACTAAAATCCTCTACAAAAATTAGTGATATAGAACAAAAATACTAAACATCCATTACATTTATGACACCATATAACCTGATCAGCGCTTAAACTGACAGCAAATTGATTTGGATGTGACGGTAATTTTTACCCTACTTAAGAAGACGAAAAATAGTAAAAAAAAACATTAACACAGTGCAGTTAACATGTCGCATCTTCCATTTTTCTTAATTTTTATAATGCTCTGCTAAAGCTCATGCTTGCACATGTGTCATTAAAGTGGCCTTCAATGATACATTTTTAAACTTTCTATCAATTATAGTTAATATTGTGGTATTGTAGTGCCACCTATTGAGATGACAGTCAACTAAATAAATCAGTACTTTTCACTGTGAAAAATGTTTACAATGTTTTTCAGTTATGTGTTATAATAATAGTTATATGTTATAAAGACAAATCTGATGAGAGAGAAAGGGACTAAAGGTGTCAGGACTAAGCTGTACAATCACAGGTGCATGGCATGTATGCATCTTTCAGTGAGAATAGATAACAAGATGTTCTTCGGTTGTGTATTTCTAACCGTTAAACAGAACAGAACCATGAGAAGAGCATTTTTTAAAAATTCAAGACAGCACGGCCTCAGTGTACTTAGCTTTTTGGTTAGTATATTAAAATGAGAACCAGAACAATAACTAAAACCTCTGTAAACCTTGAGTGAAAATGTGTAGTTCAACTCAGGTAAGAAATCTTTGCTTTTCGCTCTTGTTGACAGCAGTAAAAACAAAAAGTGCTGTCAAGAGTAAATCATCAGCACGAAAAGCAATCTCTGTAAATTTTCAGTGTAAACACAACACTTCCTATGCTTGTCATAGTAAAAGCTTGTAAAACTTTTATTTTCAAATAGCCATACTGCGTCTTGAGTGTGTGGTAATTCAAGTATCTTAGTGTAGATTAATTAGGTTTTAAATGGGTTAGAAATTTAACAAAATAATCTCAACTGTAGGTCCACTAACTAGATTTTTTCCCGGGCTTTCAGATATATCTCATAGTCATCATCAACAGATGGAGGTCATTCAGTTGTAATGATGATAGCTGTGTTATCGTCACAGTCAAGAGATAAAAGAATAGGGATCCAGAGGCGTAATGGTTGCCACATAAACTCAAAGTGCACAGGTCAAATCCTGGCCGGGTGGCCATTTGTTCTATGGCACACCCCTCTCTCTCTCTGCCCAGATTTCCGGTCTCTCTCTACACTGTCAACTGTCAAATAAAGGTAAAATGCCCAAAACAATAATCTTTCAAATAGAGATAAAGGGTGGTCATATGTGGGGTGTTCAAGGATGTCTCTGGCAACCTGTGTGAATGGTCTCCATCTAGAACAAACACCATTTTTAAACAAAACACAGCTAAGTTCCATACACAGGTCACATGATGACAACTGAGCCATCTCCATGACAACTGTGTGAACTCCATCCCCAGATCACAAGCATGAACTACTGTTCCAGCTCCAGCTAGTAAGTAACCTTGCGATAAAACAATTTAGCCAAATAATATGTCCAAGGTCAAAAACAACATTCAAGCTGAAGGGTTAGAAGTTGGTATGAATCTACATTTTTATCCACACTTTTGTTAACTGACTGATAACAAGGAACATGTTTGGGTAAAACACTTTGCTTTTTGCCATTTTCAAAACATGACCTCAAGGACTCTTAATGTGTTATCAGTCCTACAGAGGTTAAATGCCTAGGATTCCCCTACAGTCATAGTTTGTAGTCAGGGAACCATTATGACAAATGGCCATCACAAGTTAACATAGAGCCCAAAGCAGTTCTTTCATATTGCTCATACACAGTTTTTGTGTCTGTCTGCCTTACCCCCATTCAGACAGACACAGTGCAATGATGCAGGTCAAACAATGATTTGACTTTGCAGCCCTGCTTTCAACCAACAGTGAACATTCATCTTTCTCAGTGAACAGGTGTTTCTATTTGGGATAGTAAATTTTAGACATTTAGCCAACATCTCATCAGTGGGAGTGGATAATAACAGTCTGGCATGAAAAAACATTCCTGCACAGACCTTTGCTACAATTGTAGACTAGAATCTCTGAATGGTGGACACAAGGAATTAACTAGCACTCTCATAAGAATGGGGTCAAATACAGGTTGAGCGTGCATTAAGTAGATCTGTGTCATACACACGTCTCCCGTCTGAAAGGGTGATGTGTGTGTGTGTGTTATGAGTAGCAGCCTGACTGCTTTGAAAATGAGACCCCTAAATGAGAACCCTAATAATGGTATTGGTGTTCAAATAGAATCATCTCCCTAAACTCCCAGAAGAATACAGCAGACAAATGACACACAGACAGTCTGTTGGTCGGGTTATAGTAGTAGGAAACACACGGATTAGTGTAAGGGCTAAACCCTGTGCTAATTTTAAGCTTTTGATTTCCCATATGCAAAGCAATGTCCACAAACAGTCAAGGTCACTGTTCCCAAAGAAAACTCGAACATGAAAATATTTCATACTATATGACCTTTCTTAACTGCAGAAGTGAGTCTGTAAAGGCATTTTCTCCATGTCTCAAATACATTACACACACAGGCAAAATATCTCCACGTCTGTTCCATTGCTTTAGTTTCCAAGGTATATCATTTTAAGTCATTACAAATAGAGTAAAACAATCCAAGTTCACTTTCACATACCTTTCAAGGTTGAGTCATGCATCTATTCACTCTCAATACCAAAAAAAAGTTACGACTGTTGCAGCCACTTTCCTTATTTGTTTTGCACCTTCATGTGTGTCTGTGCTTGTGTTGCATCCATGGGTGGCATCAGAGGTAAGAGGTAACGTTATACAAAGGTATCAACCACAGACAACCACTCATCTACCATACAGCTAAAATGAAACAAACATTTCTATTTAGTCTGCTATACTTACAAACTTTGGTTTGCGATCTCCTTCATCGTAACATGATGCGGTGTGGTGGGAAGAACCCTTCTTCTTTTGAGATTTACTGTCTCGTCCGGATTCAAACCGTTGACTATAACTTTCCATGATGTCAAGCTAATGATTTCTGCGCAAGCTGATAGTTTTAAAGATGCTAACCTTGTAATGTCTCTAACGTTAGCACAATTCTAAAATAGTGAAGGGCGACGCACGCAGAATTGTCTACATTACCATTTGTGTGTTGAATTGGCCGGACATCTAACGCTGGTTAACGCATAAGTGCTAATCTTACCAGTTTGCCTTCTCTAATCTTCACTCTCAACAGTCCGTTTAGCTAGCTAGCAGGTTCGCTAAACTATCATTCACTGGCGGCTTTACTTAGAGCTAATCCAATTTATGCACTGACACGTAATGCTTGAATTTCCGCTAACGGCAGACATGCGGTATACAACACAACGGTTTTCTTCATTCGACAAATTTTATCCGTCCATGAATTGAGAGCTATATAATAATTACATGCAGTAGGTGAAGCGTTAGCTGGATAAATTTTTGTGGCAGATATTTTTTGACAACCCCGCGCAATGAGGACGTCAGCTCCGCGTGTTCAATCTAACCAATAGCCTCCGCTCTGCCACAAAAATTCAATCGTCATTGGTACAGCCCCCCTGTGTTTACAGTTGAAAAGGAATTTTATTGGCCGCAGTGAGCTGTCAATCAGAGGTACTTCTTGTTAGAGTTGCTCGTTTTATTTAACCTGGGCCTCCCGTAGTGACTTAGCTGGGTTTGCAGAAGTGGTAACACTTTGTATGCAATCATGCTTGTCATGTTGGATAGAAACGTTAAAAACTGTAGCTTTAACACTACAACTTACTAGACGATTCAACCTCAGAGCACATTTGAATGAATACAAACTACTAACCATGCAACTTGCCAGAAACAAACTCAACATATAGGCATCCAACAAAGCTGGTGAATGTGCCCACTTTTAAAGGTTAACTCACACCTTAAAACTGCAAACTTCCCAAAGGTTTACTGTTACATAGTTGCACATCATGCACTGTCAAATGGAATGACAACTTTTTGAGATTGCACACAAGATTATAGATGAGAAAATCACCACCTCATTATATTAGTATTAGTTACTTGTCAGTTATACAGATACTTATCTGTATACTTGAGACATTGATTTGTCCCTCTATCTCCCCTTCCTACAACATCATGTGACCCTGTCTTCTTGTGCAGGCTTTCATGAGAAGCTTGGAGGCAACATAAATTGATGGTGGCTGATGCTGCCTTTATTTTTTTGGCTGTTAAAGGCTGTTATAAGCTGTTGATTTTCAGCTTTGTTTGGCAATTTAAAAGTAAGCCTACAGCTACAGTAAAATCCCAAATACCTTGTCTGATGCAAACAGCAATGATCTGGTGTGATGCAACAAACAGAAACTTTTTTAAGATCCTTCTCATGTGCTTCTGAAAACATAATTTGCTCTCCGTGTAAAGCCAACCACTATGGAACATTTAGTTCCTGTTGGTAAAAAGCATTAATTATAGAATTCATGAATTGTGTGAATTATTGACAGTGAGCCACATGATAATAGAGATTATTCTTGGTGGATGCTCTTTGTAAACTGTTCTACAGCTGATATTGTTATTCAGCAGTTATGCTTGAGCATGTGGAACTTCTTTCTTGAGAAAAATAATGTTTACTTAACCTAATAATGGCAATAGGGAAAGCCACAAGTAATATTAACCTTTCCACTGGCTTTGTGCTTACAGACAGCTGGGATGATGCCAGTTCCTCTTAAAACCTCAGCACTGGAGTCCAATGATAATTAGACATGTGTAATCTACTGACCGTTACAACTTTGACAGCCGTTGGTTTGATTGAGAGGTTTTTTTGTTTTTTTTTAAAGAATCCCAGCCAATGGCAAGAGCAAGTAGCCTACAGTATATTTTTTTAAACAGACAACAGGTCAGGGATTTCAGCTGTCTCTTGACTCAAGTGTTGTATTTCAAGCATCAATATTTTACAAGTGGAGCAGCATTTCAGTATTACTGTCAATCTGCAAGAATGGGACAAATTTTCAGTCACAGGCAAACTGGCATACAGATGGGGATTTGTGTAAGCATGGCTTGTGAAAACAAATTTGCCAAATAAATTTTGAATTAAAATTGTTTATTTAAGGCAAAACAAAGTCAAATGTTTCCATTGAATGACACCTTCATCTATGAAATCAAATCTGACTTTCTTTGAATTCAACCTCTTGAAATCTTGTTATCTTTAAAGACCTTTAGTTCTTGTTTCCCTGAAAGGCTGTCTGCGTGGCTGCCAGCAGTGTCTTAACACTCTTCATCTAGCCAAACACAAGCCTTGTTGTGCCTCACTAATCTTTCAAACAATGAGATCTACACTTCCAAATAAGTCAAAGAATGCCCACAGGGATATACATTCAAAAACCCCAAGAATAGAAAATCCATCTGAGTGAGTTTGAATGTTTTTTCTACTTGGATTGTGTGTGATCTATTGGCACAAGTATTTCAAGACAACATTGTCAGAGCATAAACAAATAAAACATGAACAATTCATAAGATTAGAGTACTGGTTGTTTAAATGAGCCTCAAGGATAATCAGACGTTTTTCTAAAACATTGTGCCTTAAAGTCCCTCAATTTATAGACAAGAACATTTTAAATGTTTATCTTTTTATACAAGATTTTGAAACTTAATCAGGCAGGGATGTTTTATGTATTTTTATAGTATTTTGTATCCTAACAAAACTTTACTACAGTGGTTGTGCCAGTAACAACACATTTCAGCCTTATTTTAAAGTCTTGCACTGTATGCAATGAATAATAATGCATACAATCTGTTTTGTATATAACAGTTACAAATCATTTGAGATATGAATGTAGAAGTAATGTAGAAAATCTAGCCTTCAGAAACCTCTCTTTACCTAAGCCATGAGACGAGTGTTAGAATGAAACTTTACGGCTCTGACTCAGAAAGGGAGATGCTGTCCTTACAATGAAGCTTTATTACTGGATGGGTCCATTTCTATTGCTGGAGCTTCTGAGTAGGAAATGCAATAACTCTTGTGAAACATTAATATGGATAGCAGGCACTGTTTTAACATTTCAGTGTGCATATACTGCCATCTTGTGGTATCAATTAAAATCACTATCACTACATTTGGCCTTGTTTTTTCTCACTGACATAAAAAAAACCATGACACATATCATTTTCTTTCACTGGTCTTATACAGTACACATTGTCATCTATCCTTCACAAATTCTTGTACACATAAACCCAACATTTAAATCACCTTGGTTCAGTGTATGGACATAACACACCAATTCAGACAATTTTGCTACAGCACCATTTAATTTAACAAGATGTAAGTCATGTAGACATGTTGAAGCGGAGTTGTCCCTCACTTGTAAGTTGCTTTAGATAAATGCATCTGTGTAAATCTGAGTAAATGTAAATAGTATATGTATATAATGTCATAACACTCTGTGAGCTTAATAGCCTAGGTGAAAACTGTTCACAACTAGGTTTATTGGCTGAATTTGAAAAAGCAACCTTCCCAAATGTAATTTGTTGGTGCTTTGAACAACACAAATGAATTTCCATTCATCTCAGTTGTATTTCAGTCACAGAAAAAAGTTCAGATCTAAAACTTGTACACATAAACCTTATATGCAGGGCCAAGCACCAAAAATGTACTTTGAACAAACAAAAACTTTAATATTAAACTCTGCTGTTAAATACCCATTGTGCTTCTTGCCCTGTGTGTAACTGCCATTCATACAGACATGGAAATAAAAGGGGGAGACCATAGTTTGTCTGTAAATTCACTGATTGTTTACTTACTCTGTATATCAGTCTAACCAAAAAGAGATTCTAACCAAACAGTTATTTCTACCACACTTTCAGCTCACTGTCCAGTCAGAGATGGCCTGGTGATTCAATTTGTCAATGAGGTCTATATTCTTCTCTGTGTCTCATGGTTGTTGATGGAGCCAAGGCTGGTTGCAGGTGGGCCCTTGTGACCAATCATATTGATGGCCCACTTGGACTGATTGTACCAAATTGTATGGCCCAAAGTTTGGGCCAAGAATCAGTAGAGATGGACACATTGAACTTTGCTGGGACATACCTACAATCTAAGCAAATAGTTATTAAATTTCTTCCACATTTGACTCTTCCATCCAGCCAAAATTGAACCATGAACAATGTAACACAGGGTATTATGAGATATAGATTATGAAAAGTGCACAAACATAATCCCTTTTCCTTCTCGTGGTGCCAAAGTATTAGTTAGTGCAGTTCTACATTAATTTAAAGTACAGTACAGTGAGCTATGTCCCACATGCATTTTCAACTGTCTGTTTTTCCCCAATTCATATGTAGGCCCTATACAATTTACCTGTGATACAGAATTATACGGTGGTCGTGCACATTGACAGTATATAACAGAACTACTCATGATGCAGAAGGCAATGTCGGGTTTGCTCACAACACTCCTCATTGTGGGATATAAACTCATGTATAGGGCAAGATTTGTGAATCTAATGGGAATCAGTTCACTTCTGAAAAATGTGTTTAAATGTGTGTGTGTGTTTAAATGTAGGCTATTCTTAAAAGGAAATTATTTCAATCCCTTCTGGGGCCATTTAGCTTTGTTGGCCTGATTTGGACTGGGATTGTCCCAACTAAGCCTAACAACTAGGGGTGAAAACTGAGAGGTAGCATGAGTGAAATGTCCTCAGATGCAATTCAGTCTAAAAAGCCAACCAACTTATTCATGAATTCAGAAAGTCTTCCAGTAAGAAGAGTTTGTCCTTTATCTTACCTACCACCCTTTCGGACCATTGAGATATCTTTGTCTAATCTGACTAAATCTCATAAAAGAAAAATTTGTTTTTAAAAATCGAACAAAAACGAAACAGAAATTTAAATAGTGTTTTGACCCTCTCGGCACTCCATACTTATAGAACGCGTCTCAATCGGTGACGTATGTAACGTAGGGTCGTTGGGTACTCACTTTAGCGAGCCTTATCGTTGTCAAGAGAAAATATGCATTTCAGAGGCAGATAGTCGTAATCCACATGTGCTCATTGTAAACCCACTGGTGTTGTTATTTACACATCTACGGTTTGCACGAAAATGACCGATTTGACAGAATCCCTGGCGAAAGAGGGCTGGTAAGTAGCATGGTAGCTAACGTCAGTGAGCTAGCTAACTTACAGGGGTGCTTACTGAGATTGGTTTTGGCTAATAATACTAAATCTTATATCTTTACACGAGGGTTTCGCAATGTTTTCAAAGTACATACGACCACTTTAAAATGTGCGGATTGTGGCAAGTTTATTGGTTTACCTAAAGCGAAACTAAGGCTCACTAACTAAGTAGCTAGCGAGATAAACAACGTTAGCCAGCTAACACACACTTAGCATGCCACTAACGTCATGCAAACAGTTGGGACTGCAGTTTGTGTTAACTGTTGAGCAGTAATAACGTTACATGCAGCGGTGGTCAAAGATACTAGTGGAGACACTCATTCCAGCGCCGATCTCAAACAAATGTAATGCTTTTGAAAGTCAGAACTCGTTAGCAGCACACATTACTGTACAATATATATAATAGCGCGGACTGTAGCCCACCTTCGTCTACAAAACATCCAAATGTAACTATATACCCCTTCTAGCATTTCTCAAAGGATAAAAAAAATCCAGTTAGTGATGTTCTATTATACAGTTGCGACTAAATTCAGGGACATTTAATATTGTTTCCCAGGTTCTTCATTTTTTGGAACATGATATACTCTGTACAAAAATGTTGAGGGCGCTCTGTATCATTGGTCAACCCGCCGTAAAAGAAAGTCTTAATAATATATGATTGTGTCTTATCACGTGGTGAAACTAGTTTATTTTATTTTTTTAAAAACCCATTAAATTCGAACGTTCTTGTTTAAACGCCATGTTTCATGGTTGATTGAATTTTGTTTGAGACAGAAGAATTATCAATCAATATAAATTAAATTATGATTTAATTGCAGTGTGTATATGCTTTGTAGAAACTTTTAAATGTTTTAACATTATTGTGGTTTAACATGTTCATGTACTGCTTGAAACTTCATCATATTTGTCATCTTACAGGTACCTCAGTGATGAAGGCATAGCAGAACTGAAAGGCTCTGCTGAGAAAATAACACACAGTGACATTATTCGTATTGCTCTCCACGTAAGTTTTAATCTTGTTTTAAAGTTTTGTAATGAAGATACTCTATTCAACAGTGGGTTTGCACTGTGAGAATTGTTGGATCTCTAATAAATATTATTATTGTTATTGAGTACAGACTAGTCTATTTGAAAAGAGCCTTGAGATAACTTCTGTTGTGATTTGCTACCGTATGAATAAAAATTAAGAGTAAGAGAAAGAACTGTTGTATACTTATGTATACACCTATCATACATGATAATGAAGTCCCATTTCTTCTACCCTGTTGAAAGTCTTGATGCAGCATATTGAAATAATTGCATTGTATTTGTATTAAGAGAAATTCTATTGAGACATCAATGAAGAAAAAGTGGAATTCCTTTTTTAGGTTCATTGGAGAAATGAACAAGCTACGTTTAGAGATATTGTCAGCTGCAGTAAAGCAGGATTGTAAAAAGGATGGGTGACATTTGGCATTGGTTCCCTGTTCCAGCCAACAGAAATCTGAAAGGTGTTTGCAGTATGGAGAAACATTACAAGCATTGGTCATTGTTTTGGTTACAAGGACATATACAATCCTATTGGTTGTAAGTAACTGTGTTAAATATTAGCAATGATTTATGATTATGATTGAACACAGTAATCCATATAAATAAATATTACACCACATATGTTCCACCCTACAATAGACTGTATAGTACTGCAAATTTGCCTCTAGTGCATGGGCATGTTAACTTGCCTGCTTCAAACTGGCTTCATGATGTCCATTTCTGAGAGTATAAATGAAAGGGCTCCTCGCTAACATGGCAATGAATAGCATTAGGCAGATTTTTTTTATTGTGAGGCACATTCCAGTGTTGGAATGTATGTAAGGTAAACTCTATTACATTATTTCATTTCATTATGCCCTGCGGATTATTTGTTATTCATTTTAAACTAAGCAGTATGTCCTTTGCAGAGTGATCTTAGGACTACTGGGAGAAAATTCCTACCAGCTGATATCAATAGTGGAAGAACTGAGAAGGTGAGTGGTGAATAAAATCTTATATGGCCGTTTCAGTTTCATTTATGAAACTTGGTGGGAAATGATGTGCTGTTTTTCTTTTACAGCTGAAAGTCACTGCAATGCAGGCTCAAGTTGACAGTTGAAATGCAGTTCTTATTAGTGCCACTAGATGGCCCCAATACACTGACAAATATAGTTCAAAGAACTGCTTCTTCACCTGAGAAACTGGAGCTGAGCAACTGTTAAGAAAAATGGTCTAAATAAAACATGTAATTACAACATATATTTTCTTTTGTGAGCTTAACCATGGCTCCCTTCTGGCTCGGAAAAAGGTGGACACTCATAGTATGTCTGAAAGTATAAGTGCTATTTGAGATCCTGAAATTACATTACACTACTATATACACTACTACAATTGCTTTTTTTTCATAACATGATCACTGTGAAATTAAAGCTAAGCCATGAGGCAGTTCAGAGAAATCCATAAACCAATGCTGACACAGGTATGCTAAATGAAAGAGTTGTTTTTAT
The DNA here is from genome assembly GCF_002814215.2 of Seriola lalandi dorsalis. Taxonomy (NCBI): domain Eukaryota; kingdom Metazoa; phylum Chordata; class Actinopteri; order Carangiformes; family Carangidae; genus Seriola; species Seriola lalandi. The sequence continues at coordinate 2,546,628 of NW_019525288.1, forward strand.
TAATGCGTTAGTTTTTGTGCGTATTTCGCTTTTGCAATCCTCCCCCACGTGCTGCTGAATTGCCGTCCAAGCCATAACTCTTTTGTTGTCTCCTGCACATGGCCAGTTGGAGGGTCCATGTGTTCTCCAGGTGCAGAAGGTCAGGAACATCTCAGCTCCTAAAGACCATGAGGAGTCCCAGGGCGCGCCACGAATGCTGCGCCTGCAAATGACAGATGGGCACACCACCTGTGTTGGCTTGGAGTTTAAACACCTGTCTAAGATCAGGTATTTAACAGTTTTGTTGCATGAATTTGGTTGAATATATTAGGCTTGTTTTTATTAAGATCCTTGTAATCTGATGCTTATTATTTAATATAAAGTATTACTAAAATAGATAAATGTATAGGAGCTACAGAGATGTAAAGCAGGGTGTCTTTTAGCCAGTTCCTCATATATTAAAAGCAAATGTGTAAAATTCTGCACACACACCCTTCACCTCCTGTCAACACTCACCCCACCACATGCCTCAATTTTCCCTTTATCTGCAATTTCCACGTGGTGGCAGCTGATCTAACAATTCTCAGCCTTAATTACATCTCCATCCCAGCAACGGTGGCCTTGGTGACTGCTGCCATGGTGACTAGCCAGTCTGTACAGGTGGAGTGGCCAGAATGTGGGCCTTGACTTCCTGATGGGAAGAGAGGAAAGAACAGAACAAATCCCCTCTTTATGAGCGGCACACACACACTGGCTACCAACAGCGGTGGTTAGTGTTTCTATTGAAAGTGTTCGCTTTGGTGTGCATGAGGCCATAAGTGAGTGGCAAAGAAGGATGAGATGGATTACAGGACTTTTCAGTGAGGGATACTGGTATAGAGGAATGACAATTAAGCATTAAGTAGCAACATTGATCAAAGGGTGAATAGTGTGTTTGTTGGATTGAATGTATGTGCTTGTACATGATTGAATCGAGGATAGAGAGTGCCTCACTTCTGCATTGGCCACTGTCGTGAGGCCACTAGCATCCATCCCAGAGGTTTGGAGTGAAATCCCTAATTGTTGCTTTGGCATCCGGCATCAGTAGCTGGAAATCCCTCTAAGTCCCTGTGCTTTCCTAATGACAGAGGCAGAGGCCTTATCAGGCCTGATGAGATAGAGGGGCTTTTAATTTACCGTGAGGATGGGTGAGCAGCTGGGATTATTAATAGTCTCTCCTAGCCTCACCACCCACTCCCTGGCACTGTCATTATAAAGTGGTATGGGAAAGGCAATAGGGTGTTGGGCTCAGTATATGCAGTCATCACGTCTTAAGACCTTGAATCTGTTAAATATTTGATAGTTGATTGGACATAAACATATGAAGCATCCTTGTGTGAATGAATTTTTACTGTCTTTTCTTTGTTTTTCAGTCTTAACACCCCCCCTGGAACAAAGGTGAAGCTGCTTGGTATAGTCCAGGTTAAAAATGGTCTTGTGCTACTCGATGACTCAAAAATCTCTGTCCTTGGAGGAGAAGTTGATCACATGGTGGAGAAATGGGAGCTACAAAGGGTGAGGGTCAATTTTGTCATGATGGCTCAGCTACTTTTACTAAAAATATGGAATTCATGTGTTGGTAATCATTTTAAATCTACGCTAGAGGCCACCCCCGGTCTGTCATTAGTCTTGCTAGCATTATACTTTTTCTTCAATTTTAAGAATGATCTCACTTTGCCATTCAACCTGCAGAGTCTGGCCAAACACAGCAGGAGTAACATTGGAGCAGAAGGTGGACCACCTCCATTTGTGCCATTTGGTCAGGTGAGGAAAGATTATATTTGTAATAGAGCACTTGTCAAAGCAAAAAATGCAAAGTGCTTGCTTGATATAAATACTGGAAGAAAAACAACGTACCAGAATTGGGAATAGTTTCTGAAAATGAGATTTGAGCTGTGATTTGAAAGAAGTCAGGGGTACTGCTGAATAACAATAACAGCTCTCAAATATATGCAAGTAGCCAAACCCAGGCCCGGCTCCAGGAGTTGGCCTTGATGTCCCTTTTCTTGGCAATGTTCCCTCTGATCTTTCTGAGGTAATTGTTAGAGTCTTCATGAATCTTTAAAATGCATGACTGAATTTTAATTTTGCTTTGTTGTCCTACCACGCACCCTATAAACAGTTCAATGGCAGTGTTTGCCCCTCCTACAATATCTGCTGTGCAAGTGTTGCATTTGTATTAAAATAAAATGCTGAGGTAATTGGTTGAAAATCTGAGAAAAGATTAAATGATGAGCAGGCACCCAAAGTGCATCATCAAAGATAAATAATATGCTCCAAATTAACACTTCCATCACATCATCACATTGTCAAACATTTGGTATCTATACGAAGTATTTAATTTGAAAATAATCATAAGTGCTTTCAGGAAGTATTAAACCACCTTAATTTTTTCCACATTTTGACATCAGGCTATTTACAGAAAATTAAATATAGTCCATATAGAAAATACTCAGCCTGAGTCAATACTCCCTTGGCAAGGATCACAATTTCAGAGAGGGATACATCCAGATCAGCTTGACACTTGGATTTTGAGATTTTCACCCACTCTTTGCTCAAGCTTTGTAAAGCTGGAGGAGGAAAATTTGGGAATTGTCATTCAACATTCTCGAGAGTCTCAGTGTAGCTATATTTATAATGCTGGGTCACTCTGATTTTCCTTGGCTCCATGTTATATCAGTCAATAAGTTCCACTTCTCTCAGTTCCTGCATTCTCCCAGTATGAAGCTGCCACCTTCATGCTTCACAGCAGTAATTTCTAAAAGTGAGAAGAGTTGGCTGGTTTTCACGGGACATTTTGTTTCTCCTGAATAGTTAAATTAAGTGCCATCTCATCAGACAATATAATTATTTGCTTAGTTGATTTTCACCAGTGTTTGGTATGCTCGAGAGCACTGAAAGAAAGTAGCGTTCAAGTTTTAGTCACCAATATTTACATCAACTATCACTTAGCTTGGATAATCTACATAGCTCACAGACAGTCATCTTTTGTAACTGTTAGTTTATGAATTGGCAGTAAAAAATCTCAGTGGTGCTGATCTGAAAAAAAAAGCAAATAAAATCCAAATTATCTGCATACCTAGCTACCACCAGAAGCAATTGTAATAATGTCTTTTTGGTTGTAATTGAGGTGAACTATCCTCTTGACATCTAATACATTTGGCATTTTTTTAATCAGCAGCCCACTCTCCTTCTCTTTAGATAAGTCACCTCTGGCTTTTTAATCTTGCCGCCTATCACTTTACCTTGCTGGGACTGCCAACGCAGCAGAAAGATGGTGAACCTGCTCATAAGCGAAGGTCTTTGCTCCAGTCAGTTGCTGACTTCTCTGACTGAATCATCACTCTCTACAGTCATGAAACGGCTACAGAAAGTGTTCAGTTTCCATCTCATTCCTCCCAAGTCACTGTTGATATTTTTTGAAACTCAGTACAGTTCAGTTTCAAAACATTAACCATGAGCTGGGAGCTCTGGGATTTGGGAGGTAAAATTAGTGTATAATTTAAACACCGCAGGTAACTTCAGCGTAACTCTAATGTAATTCAGCAAAATTTGGGAGTTGTTAAGCACATTGATTCATTTCTTAAGGGACTATACATGATTTAGGAGGATCTTTGAAAACATGTTCTTACTCTCTCTGTTTGCTCCCTATAGAAATGTGCAAGGAAGGATGAAGTAGACAGCAGAGAACTAGACCAGAGGAAGACCCTGCAGACTCACAATGTGGTCAAAACTACTGACGAGAATGATGAGTTTGAAAAGCAGCGGACAGCAGCTATTGCTGAAGTGGCCAAGACCAAAGAGGTACGTAAACCCGTACCAAGGATCGGAGGCTTTATTATGTCTTATGGAAATGGTTGTGTTGACTACAGGTTACTGGTAATTGCTTGCTTAGACTCACAATACATTGTGTATTATAGATTCAATCTATTATACTGTTAAACTATACTATCATTGTCTTGCGCAACAAATTGTAATTTCTTCAGATAGTCTATAATTTCCAGCCTTTAATGTTGGACATTTGATTTTCAGGAGCACTCTTTTTGCCACGTTAACAGATTTTGCTGTTTCTCTTTAGCAATTGCAATTTTTGCACAAGCCATTTGATTTGGCCCCCATTTATAAAAATAAATAAATAAATAATAATACATGCTCGTTATTGGCATTCACCTTAACCCTATTTGCCTTTGACATTAAAGTAACTCATCAAATTAAAGAAAGTCATAATTACATTGTCAGCTACAAAGTTCTGCCTCTTGTGTTGGCCTTTCTTTGTTTTTTCCTCTTTGTTTAGCTCTGTTCATCCTAATGTTCTTTTTCCTGGCTAGGGTCCCCGCACGTTTGGAGGTGGAGGAAATGCAGGCAGTAATTTAACCAGCGCTGCTTCCTCCTTCCGTGGCAGAGATTCATACCAGCAGAGGAGACGAGAAGACAGGGTTGAAAGAACTGAGAGCAGACAAGATGGAAACTACAGAGAGCTGGTGAGAAGACAAACGTGGTCCAGACCTGTAGAACAATTTAAACCTGTGTTGAAATGATGGTTTTACCCTAGCCCTCACATTACTAAAGCCTCCAATTACTGTGACAAAGTAATTTAATTGCTGGAACTTGTTCTGTGTTTGGGTTCTTTGGTCTGGACTGAAGTTTTATTTCATGGCTCATAGAGTGGGTGAGACATTGATTATGATATTGTGGAAATCTAAACCAACTGGAGCTCTGGTCAGGTTTTCTAATCAAGTGGCAGTCCATTTGTCTAGCTTTGTGTAGTGACCTTCCAGTTTGGTGGCTAAACTCAGCCAGCTTTGGGCTAAATACATAAATAGGATGGAAGAGGATGCTATAGTGTTTGGCTTTGGAATGCATTAATGATGGTGTGAAACTTGAATGCATATTATTCCAACCTAAAACAAAACTTACACAGTGACACCCGTGTCTGGGCCACTAAAGATTATTAAAATATTTATTCAAATATTATTTTGCCATGGTTTGTTTTTCTCCGCTATCCACTCAATCCATCTTCCTCTGTTCAATTCAATCTTGCTCCTGTGTCTAATATTACATTACGTTCTGTGTGTAGGTGGATGAACGTGCTCTGAGAGACATCATGGAGATGGGCTTTAACAGAGAGGCTGCTCGACAGGCTCTGATGGATAATAACAACAACCTTGAGGTGGCACTAAACAGCCTACTGACTGGATCTTCTGGTAGCAGACCTGGCCCTGTGGTAGCTGAAAACAAGCCCCAACCCAGAGGTACGTATGTACATACATACATAGATAGATACATACACACCTGCCCACTGTGTGCTTTGCTTGAAAAATTGCCCATAGCCTGAAAAGGTTTCTACCAAGTAACAGTGAGGTTTTGGGGAGCGATATGGAGGTCCTCTTAATGCAGTGAAAATCACCTACAGCCCAGTTAAAGTTACACAGTGGCGGTTTT
>NW_019525288.1:2552588-2584306 GCF_002814215.2 Seriola lalandi dorsalis
TTCATTCTAAACTGCCTTGGTACCTCTGTCTGGCCTACAACCATCAAGCTTTAAGTTTCTACTTGACGTGTTTCAGGAAGAGGCACATTTCATGATATTAAATATGGGTGATGTTGGTGTACTTTTTCAAGCCAGTTCTCAACAGTACGTTAACATGGACAGACATCTGGCTATAGTGAGCTGAGGGGAATTATTCTCTGTCTCTGAAATCAGCGCTAGTGTAGAAGACCAATGCAGCACTGGGCTGTAATTGAAAGTGGGCATGAACACATTTTTATATACTGTATATTTAAATATTTGGTTGTGTTTGACCAAAGTTCATATGGTTTGGTGATTCCATTGACGATATTCTCATCTTTTATTTACTACTGCTCCCTTCATGTTTTTGTTGATCTTTTTAGTGATCTTTAATCATCATTGAATATGGGTGTGTGGTATATAGTAATATGGTCTTTTCAATATTATTTATTCTAATATTGTTTTGCCATAATGTTTTATTACAATTCCCTGTTTTGGTGTGTTTTCTCAGAGTCAAAGAGCCAGGCACCTCAGAGACATCATGAGAGTAAAGCTAATTTCTCCAACTCAGACTATTACTCCAAAGACACATCTCAGTCCAAGTTCTCCTCGCATTATGACCACAGGCAACAAAGGAATGACAAACCCCCTCGCTTCCATAGGGACACTGATTTTCCGAAACCTGGCCAGGAGCCTCTCTCTAACTGTACAACCTCCCATACATCAGCTCAAGCCCAGCAGTGGAAGGGCCAGGAGCGATGGTCACGAGGCACATCAGACAGATCGCAGAATGACAGGAGAGAGACACGAGATGAGCAGATTTTTCCTCCTTCCTTCCCAACTACTTTCACACGTTCAAAAGAACCTCAGCAGCAGATGGAGTTTAGTGGCTCTCACCACCAGCGATCCAGAAACGGAGATGGTGGTGGTGGGAACATGGCCGGACTGTCTCACAGGAGAGGGGTAAAAGACAATGTACCCACATCTAAACTGACTAATTCTGCAGGCAGTGAGGTGGATGGAAGAGGAAATAATAGGCGTACAGAGAGAACTGAAGAACCCAACAGCAGGAGGAAGGGGAAGAATGACCGGCCAAACTCGGAACACTTTGACCGACAAAGGGATAGCGGGCCTCCAAACTTTAACTTGAGGGGAGGAAGCTCAGGGCCGTCCCAAGAAGTGGGGGGATCACGCGAATCTCGAGTGATGACAGGGGATCCTTCTCATTTCCAAAATGGAGATATGGAGCACAAAAGAACTGGGCCAATCAAGCCATCAAACTCAACTTGTCCCCCCAACAGGGAGCCGCCCCCAAAGAAAACCACTTCTAACAACTCAGGACCTAAAAGAAGGTCAGGACAAGGCAGAGGTCAAGGTCCACGAGGTCAAGAGAAAAGTCATATTGTGGAACACTCTTGGAAACCTGGAGACCAGTGTCTGGCACAGTACTGGGAAGATAGCAAGGTATGTCATTCCTGAATTGGTAACATAGCAATAGGTGGTAGTTTTTGAAATATGTTTGCATTCAACTTAATGTATGCTTAGTTAGAGAAACTTTGCTGAAATAAAAAGAAAATTATATACATGCACAAAGGAGCTCATAATGTGAGATGTAAACTGTCTGCAGTAACTGCTACAAATTGGACAACAAATTTGTGACAACATTGAAATAATTAACAACTAAATCTGCTACAGGGACAATTCACTGACATTCATTGTGGAATTCTAGAAATGTCAGATGTCCTTTTCTTTGTCTGACACTTGTTTGACAGTTAGCATGTTAAATGGCATCAAAAAATAATTAGTGCTATTGTGACTCATTTATCTCTCAGTCAGTGTTGACAGATTTTGGCATGTTATAATTAATTGATGTAAATTTGTCTTGTCTTGACATGTGATAATATTTGTATTAAAATAATAAGGTTTCTGTTTTTGTCTGTGGTTGTGTGTGCGTGTGAAGTTCTACCATGCCAGAATAGATGCTGTGCATCCATCAGGCTCCACAGCTGTGGTTGTATTTAGTGATTATGGAAATTGCGAAGAGGTCCTGCTGCATAACATCAAACCTGTTGCTGCTGATGTACTGGTAAGGAGAAAGAAAACCTATCAATCACAGAATTTATTATTCATCATTTTAAAGATCAGAATGTGTTGGTTAATATTAAAAGAAAGCAACTAATTAAACTGTATTCAAGTGGGTTGAGGAAAGGTGAGGAAATATGATTGACATGTAATCTGATTACCCACAGTAACATCACAACCATATCAAATGTACAATGGCAGGAGGAAGATGATGGTTACTACGACAGTTCACTAGAGTTTCGTCGTGGGGGAGATGGACAGCCTAGACGCACGAGGCCCACACAACAGTATTACCAGCCACCCAGGGCACGAGATTGATGTGTCTGCGTTTACACTGGCAGGTAAATGTGAAATTGTGGGGTTTTTTTTTTTGTTTTTTTTTCATTAATAATCAAACATCAGTTTGAACAATGTTCCTATTTTTATGTAGAAGATTTGTATTCATAACATTCTTGTTTTCTTCGTGGTTGGAGTCGTGAATTATTTAGTAAACGTGAAAGTATAGACTAGAAATATTTGGAGGCATTTCTGTAACCTCGTTTCTTGCATTATTACCTGTATATAATATGCAATAGAAACAGTTGCCAACCACAGCTAAAAAGAAAAGAAAAAGCTCATGCTCATTTTATGTAGAAATTGATTTTATATAAGAATTTCAACTTTCACAGCTTCTCCTGGTACCAAGCATTGTTTCAAAAGTTCTTACAAGATGCTGTCAAATTCCAAACGTGGTTAATTTTGTGCATTGATTTAATAATTTTCTCTTTTTTTTTTTTTTTTTTCTTTTAGCTCCATCCGTCAGTGTGCTTGTCCCACCTCCTTCCACGACAGAGATTATTTGACTTTCTGCAACAATCCAGAGTGCTTCCAGAAACTTTTAAGTGTGCACACTGTCAGGACATACAGAACTTTTCAAAGGGCTTGGACCTCATGCAAAAATGAAAGAAAAACTGACATGAGCACTTGTTGTTTTTGTTAAAGACATATCTACTGTATATGTTGTGAAGATTTGTTAAATGGATGCATTAAAATAAACAGTTACTATAGTATGTAGCTGATTTGTTGTTTTAATGTGTTTTATTTTTAATTAAAATGATGAATAAACTAATGGAGAGCAGAAAAAGAAACCTCTCCAGGGTCTTTAGTTTTATTTTTAATCTCTTGACAGTAGTTACACTTGTCAGTTAGTGTTAGTTTATCACTTAATTAATTTGAGTTTGTTTTGACTGATAACAACTCATTTACCAAATTAGCTAAATCTATTGTATTTTAGATCTGTAATTTCTCCTCTCGTGAACAGACAGGCAGGATGACTCCATAGCAAGCAGCTGAAGCTCATTTGTTGTGCTCCCTGAAGCAAATCCGAAGGGTAAGACAATCTCTTCCCCCCTGTAATAGAGATGGTTACATTACAGAGATATCATTTTGCACAATACAAAAGGGACTCTACCCAGCTCTTCAAGCACTGCACCCACACACACCAATGTGCTGGCTGTTTATGGACCTGTGTTGCACGAGAGACAAGTTTTACACATCAAGAAATAATCTCTACCTCAGCTCCAATTTCACTCTTACCAACAGTAGGAGACAAATGGACAATGCACCAAGGTTCAGCAGAGAGGTCGCTGTGCTATTCTGTATCACTGGTCCAAAGGATGTGCTTTATTTTCCAACTGAGGCGCCAAGTGAGCATAGATGAATAATTAACAGCTGGTAATATGGAAACCTATCCTTTAGGGAGGAACTGAAAGTGAAGCTCTTGGAAGCCTTCCTGGGTACTGGGTACACACCGGCCAGATATTTAAAAAGGATTGATTTTCAATCAGATAAACAGTGATATTTCGGTAGGAGGAATTAGGCCCATTTCATATTGAATATTTGTGCCATGTCCCTGTGAAATGTCACATGCAGCAAATATTGGGCAGAAGCCCTGTGGTCCCTTAATCATTAGACCCAGAAATTGTAGTGTTATGTGTGGAAATCGTGATGCTGTGGGTTATAGGGTCTAAAGTGTAAACTGATTCTTATCAAATAGAAACTCCTATGAAAGTAACAGAGAAACTCAGGAATTAAACAGGGTGCTTGGAACACTTTTTTTCTTTTGGTAAATTATCAATATATGTTTATTGTATATTATCTTTGTCAAAATGCTTTTTCAGTGGGGTTTTAAAGAAATCAGTTTTCAGGGTGTGAGTGGCCATGATATTTATGAAGCCACAATTAACGCTGAATGGATGAGCCAATGTAAGTGTAATGTTAGCGTTGCATGGCATCTTATTCCTTATTAAGAAAGTGTAACATGAAAAGAAGAGAAGAAAAGATGAAAGCTTGTAGAACAGATTAGATTGCATCTTGTTGTACATGTTTATGTAACTGCACAGTTGATGCAATCTTGTTGATGCTGTGATCAGAGTAAATCTAAAGCTTCAAATGCTGTGTATGATTTTCTGTGACAGATACACCCTTGGTTTGCGCTCATTTATCCAGCATACTACAAACAATCTTATGACTGGATTGTGCATGAAAGGATTTACAGTGGGAGTGTTGGGGCAGCAACTCACTTTTTAATGTTTGGGCTTGATAGGTTTGAATACAGCCAGTCTGATTGTATTATAGTAGATTGTAGTATATTCTATTTATATTGGATTATGAGAGGGTGGCAAGATTGCTCTGTGGTTATAGCTGCCACCTCACAGAAAAAAGGTTTTGTGTTCAAATTGACAAACATGTTCTTCCTACAGGGAACTGGTGACTGTAAAATTGCCTCTAGGTGTAAAAGTGAGTGTGTGTCCTGTATGTAACCACCCATGTGATAGACATCAGATCTGTCCAGAGTGTACCCCACAAAACACCTTAACGTCATGATCACTAAAGAAATAGCAATCAGGCTGCGATATAGTGTTCATCCCAACACAAATTATATAATTTCGTAGTGGGTTTATATTAATTTCCACTTGGTTCGTTTAACTCGGATGTACCATATGTTAAACAGGAAAATATCCAGGGTTACTGGAATACAAGACTGTTCAGTTGTGCTCCTCTTCTTTGAGAAGTCAACCAGGAGGTGCTTATGCTGTGGAAATCAAAAGCTTTTGAACATCTTCTTTTCTGCCTCTGCATTCATTCCTGTGCCACGACCAACAGGGTAACATACACAGGCTTATTTGGTGGAACATATCTGTTTATTCATTGTTAATGTGCTTTTGCTGTGAAAGTAAATTGTTGTCAATTCTAAAATCAGCATGCTAACATGCTCACAATGACAATTTTCCCATGCTGATATTAGGTGGATACCGTTTACCAAATTGACCATCTTAGTTAAGTGTGTTAGCATGCTAACATTAGGTTATTAGCACTGAACACAAAGTACAACTGAGTCTGGGAATGACATTAGTTTTGCAAGTACGTAGCTGTAATCACCGATGTGATTACAATTCATTTTGAGGGGGACACAAATGTCTATCAAATTTCAAGGCAATCCATCCATTAATTGTTGATGTTTTGGACTCAACAACACAAATCTGAACCTCATGGAGGAACTAGAGGAAAAGTCAGGGCATCACCAAAGTCATTAGGATTCATCCTCTGGGGACCATGAACTTCTCTTTAAAACGTTTAGGCAATCTATACAGGAGATGTTGACTAGAGCAAAGTGGTGCACCAAACGACAGACAGAGCTGAAGCTGGTTGCTTGTTTCTTCGTAGCGTTACGGGCCCTCTGCTTGGTTTCCTGCTGTGACTGCACTTGTCTTCAGGGCTGCAGACCAATTGAAGGCCTTAATCAGCATGCATGGGACACACCTGGGCCCGGTGTGTCCCATGCATATAAGCAGTCTCCTCACCACACACACACACACACACACACACACACACACACACACACACACACACACACACACACCCACCTACCTCTGCAGTGTGGGGTTTCTTTGTTTTTTTTCCCTTTGTTTTTACAGCACAACATCCATGCAGCACATTTTCACTCACCCACACCCTACATGACCTTACAGAGTCCTCTCATCTACTTTATGTGTTTATTTTGATCATTTTGTTGTAAATAAATTAGTTGGTTATTTAGTATACCCCTGTGTCTCCCATCTTTTTGTGCAGGCTAAGAGCCGGGCTTGTAACAGTTGCTTTCTCCAGGCCTCTCTCAATCTGCAACCTGATAACCTTCAGCTACAGGAGGAATGCTTTTCTCTCCTCGAGAAGGGGGAACAACTTTCTTTCCCACATTAACATCCCCTTTGCTCTGCCCTTTTCGTTTCCCACATACCTGCCTCTGCTCGTATCCCCATTCACAGCTGTTGACCATTGTCTCTCTGCTTACCTGACCCCTCGCCCTCCTTCTCTCCACCATGGTACCTTTGTGGCAGTGACATCTGAACCCTGTGATCCTGTTAAATACGTCCTTTCAAACATAATTTCTACATCGGCCTCAACAACCCGGTCCTTTCTCTCCTTCTTGTGGATGAGAAAAGGGAGACCAGCGAGAACGTTACATTAAAGTGACATAAAGGCATATTTAGTACCTGGTGAAACAGAGAACGGGAGCAGCTGGAATGAAATTTAGTGTGATACCTTTTTGAGAAAGGACTTTTGTCTCGGATGCATCAGCTCAACCCATCATTCAGTCATTTAAGCTGGTTAAATTACAAGTTACTTCAAAGACTCTGCACGTGGAAAAATGTATGCACATGTATTCTGGCCCTGTTGTACTTCAGTGTAGCACTTTTATTACACCTGGACTGGAGGAATGATTGTTTCTGTGTTAAAAGAAAATATGCACTGAACGAAGAGAATATGATCCATGAAATAGGTCTCTACATATCTACATTTTAGCACTATAATAACATCAGACCATTTCTTCTCAAAAAGTCAGATTTGAAACCAAAACTCTCTTGATTCCAGTGCTTGGTTGCCGTACAAAGACAACACTAAAGGAGGAAATGGCTGCTTTAACTACTCTTAAAAAGATTAAAATCTCAGGAAATTGTCAACACAGGATATTGAAAGGATATCGAAGGGGACTAAAGGACCATTCTTTCTCATTTTATTCTTAGTTGTGGAAGGCCTAGGGTTGTTGTTTGCATGTGGGCTAAAGAATATAAAGTCAAACCACCATCTGGTAGATGGCGAGACAACTAACATGCAAAACAAGTGCCGTCATGTGTATGCTTTGTTCGATCTCTAGGAAAATCACATTTGTTTTGCAAAGCCTAGAACTTACTCACATGGGTGAAATTATAACAGCCATAGTGTTGGAGAGGACACATCCAGCCTTTGCATACGATCTAACACCCTGCTGCTGGACACAGAGCGAGGTAGTATATTGGATTTGAATTTGGTTTTGAGCTTGATAGACTTTGTGTTTTAGGTATGGAAAACTGGATTTTTAGTTAAATTAAACGTAATTGTTTTATGTAGGTAAAAGTCATGGTACATGATGGGACTACAGTTCTAGACTATACTTTAGTTCTATTTAGACTTAAGCATCTGCATTTCTAAGTGCTCATGAAAATAGCATGTACTGTGTATGCTCAGACCTCTATGGAACAAGCAGCATGACTTCTGACTCCATTTTGATTATACAACTCAAATCCCAATATGAAATGATGCTTCATTACATGTCATTACACCAGCTTTCATCATTGGGAAACGCGTTGTGGTTAGTGGAAGCCTCTGTCATCTGCCTGTCTGAGTGTTTCTCCAGGTGTGGTGAGACTAACGCACAAAAAGCAGAGAGAAGAAAGGTGCTGTCTTTCCAACAAAACTTATTCTACCAGTTTTGTGATCTGGAGCTAACCCCAAATGGTGTGCGCTTCACTGAGGAAGGCCCATGAAATCACTGTTGTTGTTGTGGGTGATAGATAAACAAATAGCTGTGGTTGTTTGAGCAGTCAAATGAGCAAGGACCGCACTCTGACGCTGCTTTAGTTTCCAGCAATGCTTACAGGCATTATTTCTAATTCAGGGAACTGATTCTCCCTATGGTTCAAATGCAGAGTGCCCATTTTATAACGTGCTAAAATATATAGAACACAAACTGAGATTCACACTTATTTATCGCACTTACTTTTCACCATTCTTTTCACCTTTCCCACGGTGTCCTCATGTGCCTGTCTTAAACCAGATAATTGACGTCTGAACTCACAACCCTTAAATGTATTATAGGAAGACTGAACTGTGCTGTCAGATAGTTAATTAAAAACACTATTCATGAATTATCTTACATCTTGTGTCATATATCATTTAATATGATTGCAGTATATTTAATCCTATCGCCAGGATCAATTTCTCAAATAACTCAAAAATTCGTGCAACGATGCTTACTAAAAAGAACGTTTGGCCAAATCTCAAAATTCAGTGTTATTACTTGGACTGCAGCTGAGAGGCTCAACACTTAATGAGCAAGATAGGTGCTGCTTGTCAGAGGTAATGGCTGTTTTCAGTGTGCAGCAGACCATGGCCTACATGGGTCATTCCTCAAACATCCTGCCAACATTTGTTGCCAAGCACCCCTTTGTGTTACTCATAACACATGACAATATAATGGTCAAACGGGACCAGTTAGTTTGACCACAGACAACGTGGTCTAAGGGTGGATGATGAATCAGCAGCTGTTTATTGATCTTTACCATTACCACATATGGGTCTATGCACCAAAGCAAACATGGAGTAAAGCACCTCTCAGTCACTTTTATGGACCCTGTCCAGTTCCACCTAATGGCTACACGCCACATGAGAAAGAACTATTGAGTCCAGCTTGTGTAGCTGCCTTTGTTTTTGTTGTTTTCAATTGCCACTTACATACAAGACCTGTGTTATTTTTGTTATGTCATCTGAGCCTAAGCGCTTCCAAAACAAAACTACTCATAGTGTGGTCATGAAGATGTTGTAGGTGTTTTCTCTGATGTTGGCTGTGAAGCCAGTAACTGATAAAACTGTGTCTGCAGGCACAAAATACTGCAGTGGTGCATCTATCCACACATGGGCTTCTTTTGGGGTCATACACATCTGTGGCTGATAGAGTTGGTTGCGCTGTCGGTTGTCCTGAGTCCAATTCCCCAGAAAAGACATACGCACTCTTTTAAAGAGCAGAGCTGCCAGTCTGAGCATCTGGTTGCTCCTGGTAAGCAGAGTGCTGACATCAGACAAGACTGGACACTGACTGAATTAGCTGATCAAAGGCATCTGAAAATCTGGGCAACATTCTTTTCATAGCAGTAAGAAAGTTTTTATGTTTTGTGTCAGAGGTTGAGGGAGCACGTTTTCTTCATTTGGGTGGTGCAGTGTTGGAATCAATGTGTTACCCATCTGTTCTGAAGTATTTAGTCGTGCATTTGCAAATGCTGTAGGTAATATAGGAAGATTTAATTTATCAATGAATATTGTATTAGTATGGATTTTTTGTAAAACTAAGCCAAATTGTTAAATTCTTTTGCTATTCCATAACAAGACACAAAAATGAATTACTACAATTAGAAACGTTATTTTTTCATCTCCGTCCAGTTTAACTGTTAAAACAGATGAACATTAAAAATATCAATTCAACTTCCATCAAAGAAGAAGACAGATCAATCAGCCTAAATCTTACTTCATTAACATTGTGATCAAGAAAGAGACAGAAGTACATGAACAGACATGGGCAGAGTTAGAAGTCTGCTACACAGCTGTATGATTCAGTCAGCTGCAATGCAAAAGAATGAAAAATCTTTGTCTTTCCACGAAACAAAAACTTAGCTCTAGAGCATATCAAAACTTAATTATATTTATTCAAAGATAAGGTCGTTATGGATTAATGTTACCACAGTGTTACTCTGTTGCCCTTGACATTGGACTTCAAACAGAAACAGAAAAAGGTGACTGTCCAGTCGGTCAGGCTGGCTAAATGACAAAACAGTGACTTTGGCTTGTGTTATGTTTTTAGGTCCCATGACTTTCCTAATTACTGTATGTTGTGGAGGTACTGGACTGTGAAGCACAGATCTCCTTTTGGCCCTGTTTGGCCCGTTGGCTCCTTTCTGAAAAATGAATAGTGCTCTTTGATTTTAACAGGGGAACATGGATTTTTTTTTTTTATCTAAAATTATCCTTCTTTTTATTTTATGATGCTGTTTCAAAAGAGCTTTTACAGAATCATACTAGGAGGTTGTCAGAGCCTTTGCTGAGGGTGGCACTGAATTTTGTTTTTGGTCAACTAACTGGAGACTCTTTCACAGCCTGCCTCACTGTGTAAAATGACAAGGACATCCAGCATGACAGTAGGAAGGTTTGCAAAAAAGCTTTTGTTCTTCTCTTGCTGTCAGACCCAATTCTCTCCAAGCCTCACCAGCCCTCTTGGAAAGGATGCTATCATCCAGGCTTGTGGATTTATGTAGCTAGAATATCCTATTTAGCATCACCCTTTGTCACCTCCTTCGGCAACAGACAAGCGAACCTGTGGCAGTTTGGTGTTTATTCATGTCTGTCACTGCGGCATGCTGCAGTCGTTTATCCCCATGGGGGAACTGAGAGACCATGTAATCTGCTGCTGTTGTGAATTAGTTTCTCACATTACTGAAGATTCCTCCCTGCTGAAGGTAACCCTGGCTCTAAATGAATACATATGTCTTATAGGCAGTGGATAACTCCATGTCAGTCATCCGTTATTCTCTATTTCTGTAAAGAATAGCCTTGCATTCTCTCTTAACATCATCCATCATCTTGACAACATGTTCACCTTTGCAGAAGGCAAGCAGAATTTTTTTTATTTTGAAGCTGCAATTCTAACGTCAGACGTGTGGATGAAAGCTTCCTCCTTCTAAAGAACGTTTGGTTTGCAGTTTAAAACTTGAGAATGGCCCATTTCAAAAAGAGAGCATGCAGCTTTGTCTGTGGATCAATCAAGACCTTGTAAACCTTCTCTGATTTTGTCATCCTGTTCTCTCTCCACTTCCCTTTTTTCTCTGCCTTCTCTTTGAGAGAATTTCTTCAGTTTTTTTTTTACCCACTTCTGTTTCCTGAAAGACAAATGCATTCAGATCACATACTTTACGGCTGTTTGGAAGAGGGTCTGGTTTCTCCAGCTGATTCTAGTTGTGTGGGGTGTTGGATGGTGAGGGCTTGTGTACATCTGCTGACTGGAACTGTGTGGGGATGGATGCCAACTTGAGCTGTATGGGGTTGGATGGTGAGAGCCTGTTTCCATCTACTGACTCGCTGCTGGTTTGTATTACGGGATTGGAGATTCTGGTCTAAAAGAAAGAAAAGCTGGAGGATAACATTTTGGTCTTCAGGTCAGCTAGTTTACACACAGAAGGTGTGCGGGGCCAGATTGGGGCTTGGTCTTCACAGTGGGACCAGTTGAGGCAGTGGCTTCATTTTCTTCCCTGCTGTCTCTTTTGCAAAAAACAGTCCACGAGATTTCCATCTTGTATGCTCAACTTCAGAATCTTTTGAACATCAGTGTTGCACAGAATTTGGATGTCACGCAGCACATTTCTCCTCTTGCTGCTCTTTTCAAGGTAGCAGTATTTTGTGATAAGTTGGTCCTCGATGCCTTTTCAGCAGCTATGTGCATGAGGTGGCATGCACAACTGACTAAGTAGAAATGGGGATTCTCTGCCTTTATAAATGCTGTGACTCCTCTACAACTGCTAACTCTCAGCTGCAAAGCTAACAGAGTTGGTGCATGGTATTCCTCATCATCCCCAGTTTCAAATATTTCATTAGCATTACAGTATTTTGATTTTCTGGTCACTAAGGTTATAGCAAAAATAAAACTGATGAGCATGACATTCATTTAAGTGACTTTTATAATGTTATGAAGTTTGTGAGAAATGAAAATAGAACAAAACCTCACTTAGTTCCAGCAGGTGGATGGTGCACAGAAGTTCCTACTATGGTGTAATTCAAAGTGAGTTACCTAAACAGCCTAATTTTTGCAGGAATAAAAAAATCTCTGTAAATACAACCTCACGAGCTCCACCATGCACAACCACCAAATTAGGGTCCAATGTGTCATCTGTGCTCATCGCAGATAAATTTGTCTGATGAAGTATCTAAAATCCCTTAAATCCCAGGATTAACCTGTGGACAACAGAGATTTGCATTCCAGCTACAAACCCATGATCAACAGAGATGATGAGTGCCATAAGGCTTCTTTTCCCCTAAGAGGCTTATTTATAATGGAGGGTTATTTAATTCTTCCTGTGTCTGGTTATGTGGATTTTACAGTACAATTGTGAGCATGTGGCAAAGGTCAAAGGTTTTGCTGGAGGGCAAAAACAAAAACAGGAGAGCTACAGTATTTGTAATGAAAAAGTAAAGCACTTATTTAGAGATAACAGTCACATAATGTAAATAGAAACCAGGTCCATCTGTAAATATTAATACCGTTCACCAACATTTTTTTTGGTGGTATCCTACACAATAAGTCTAGAGGTATAAATGTTTTTGAAGGCGTCAAATAACTTTTTGATGATGACTGATTTAACATCTTGTCATGAATAAATCCTGACATCATTTAGCTAAATTACCCAGAGCAACATTTATACATTTAAAAAGCTTGATTACTGCTTTCCAAATGGCTTCATAAGCTATTTAACAAATTTATTTTTCTTTCATATTTAGTGGTATTCTTCTTTTAGCAGGAGTGAGTAGATTTGCTGTTGTAGTATCTCTTTCAATCTGACACAGCATCCAATTGTGAAAACAAAAGAAAAAGCTGATAACTGTTTGGTCACCTTCAGACCTCTTGCACGAGTTTATACTTAGTTCATACTTCTGGCTTCTCAGGCATAACTTGGCACTCGTTGCTAGTCAGAGATGTGTAAAATTGCCAACACAGAGACAGAAGGTGGAAATGAGTACAATTCCACATACACACTTAGTTATTGCCCTTAGCTACTGGTAAAAACAAAAAAGTCATGATCCTTTGAACGTTTGAAAGTTGACATGAATGTTTTAGCAACAGATGATCTGCAACAGGAATTAATCAGTCATGTTGAGTTGTCTGTCTGCTTACTGTGTTCCAGCTTCAGGGGTAAAATAAGACATTTATATGAAATGTAGTACTTGTGAAATTAAAGTGGACTTATTTATGCTTTTCTTCATTTTCACTTTTTTGGATGGTCTGCTTATAGAGAGTTTAAATAGTATTTTTAACAATTCAAAAGGTCAAAAATGATTAATTGAGATTCAACTGAATGTTGGTTGAGTGACATTTTACAAGTACTCTGCAAACTCTCTAGGTGGACTATCAAAATAAATTGTAAACATTTATATATATATATATATATCCATATTAAACGTGGACAAGTATAATTACTTTTTTCTTGGCATCCTTTTTGATGCTAGCAGGAGCAGGTGACAGGTAGTAAATTTAAGCATGTATGTAAAAGATCATCTTATGTTACTTTAACTGCTCTAACCTTAAATAGGCTGCACTGAGTACAAAAGGATCTTGTCCCTGTGAAACCATAATGATTACAATGATCCTCAGTGCTTTTTGGTTGATAATCAGGTTTCTTAGGAGGCAAAGGATAAAAATTATATCCATTCAAATTACAATAATGTATTGCAATGCCATAATACTGTTCCACAGGATTTGCATTCATTTCCCCCCTGTGTCCGTGGTTGAGAGCGATACAGATCAACAATCATCATTGTGGATTAACATTCACATGCCACCATTACGCTTGAATGTAGTGTAAATGATAGTTGCATATGAGTACTTTGAAGATAATGTTAATCAAAAAGAGAAATAACGGTGTTGGTCGTTTTATTTTCGAAACCTCGAATAAAACGAGCGTGCTTAATGATTGTTGTCTCTCTCAGCCAAAGATCAAGTAACATCAGCTTGTTATATAATGCCACAAAAACTGTTAGGGAGGAGTTTAGGGTGGATGGATTGACATACAAAGCATGTGACATCAATGCACAGTTAGTACGCTGTTACTGTTCTAACTAATAACCAGTTTGTTGTTGTTGAGGAGAAAAGAATATGAGTTAAATTTTCTGCACCCAGATTTTAGTTGCCAGCCCTGGGAGTCCAAACAGTGACTAATTGCCCCAGTTTTGTGCATGCATGCACACAAAACATTGAATCAAAGAGTCTGCGCAGACAAGAGCAGAATGATTGGACTCTAAAGTGGGGGATTTGATGAAGAACCACTTCAAAAAAAAAAAAAAAAAGACTCAAAACAGTTAAATGTGTTTAAATGAGAAACAAAGATGAAACAAACCCTTATGTACAACATGGTAGGTTCCATGAGGGAACATAAAATCAGCTGAACTGGTGCCATATGGCAGATGAGCACTGGCTACTAAAAGGAAAACCTGAGACCAAACGCACCACGTCACAAACACTTATCTCTCTTCCCACCTGTTCACCTGCCCAATTTTCCTCTCTGCAGGTCTTTTTGTCTCCGTCTGTAAGCCCTCAGTTTCCTTGCCTGCGGCTGTCAGGTTAGAAAAGACTAGCAGACTGCAGAGGGATGTGTTCCATTGCCCTATCATTACCATTCAAGCCATAGTGTGTGTTAGCACTCTCCTCTCAGGTGAATTTTGTCTTAGCAGCAACTCGTATTGCCTATAATGAAATTAGCATGAGATTTTAAGTATGTCAAGTTAGTTCATTGCCGGTGTATATCTCAGTGTATGTGTTTGTGTTATGTGTGAATGCAGAACCCTCCCTCTGCTCTACACCCACCTCCAAACATGGCTTGCCTTTTCAAACACAATGTAGCAGATCAGTGATCAGCATCAATCAAAGGGGGCAAATGAGAGAGATGATGATACACATTTATTTTCCCCTGAAAAACTGTTGCACATCTTCTTCACCAAATCAGGTTAACAGACTTAGTTCCCCTTGACAGAAGAGACGGCTTCCTGAAATGCATGAGTGGCTGATATTAACAAGGGGCACTCATCTGGCACTCCATTAACTCAGCCTGATGCTACAGCAGACAGCCAAGCAGTCAGACCATATAGGGCAACTCCCTTTAAAGCCTTTTACACTTCTTTTCTAGAAGTGAAAGAAAGTACATTTTACAGTGAATGGAAAAGGGCTTCATAGTCTCCTTAAATACTTGCTTTTCTCTGTGTGAATCATGCTGACATTTACAGCGTGACTTTTACATAATGAAGATGATAAAATCTAGGAGAAATGTTCAGATTTCTTATACAGGAATAGCAAGCACAGTCTGACAGGGATATTTTAGGATATTTGAACCTTTTCACTATATCAAGTCTCTTAAAGCTTATTGACACAGCACACATAATAACTAAATCAATCAACATACGCAGTTTCCTATCTTGACAGTCAGGGAGGAGTACACAATGAATAACTGAGTAAATAGAGTTGCGTTGATAATCCCACAGGAGTCCCTGAACACAATAGAGCTGCCGCTTGTATTCTGTGCACTGGTTATTCTGAACATCTGAGGTGCATATGAAAAAACAAAACAATTTACATTAAAATAGAATTAAAATTTTGGTCAGTTTTGCCTCCTCCCCTCCTGATAAAAACCATTTGATGAGCTCTGACTTTTACATTTACAAGTACTTGAGATTAGTAACAGCAGGTGCCTCATGTATTCCCCAATATGTTGGTTAACTGGAAAACATAACAAGTCCTTAAAACCCTCTGTGAGTTCAGGCCATCTGACATGGCCTAAGAAATAGTGGTCTGTAAACCCTAGCAGTCTTCGAAAACACAAATACTTTGCTTTGTAGTGAACTACCAGAGAAAATAATTTCATTAAAAATTCTTTACTTGTTAGTTAGTTCCCTTTTAGAAATCTGTTCGCTATCTATTATTTAAACACAAGCATCCACCAGGCATAAATACATGATTTTGGAAGCAAACCAGTTCAGCAGTTGGCGTGAATGAACGTCATTGCTTTACCGAATGGCTGCTCACATTTCAGTCAGGTTTTTTTGGGGATGTATTGGTGGTGTGGGTGTGGAGAGACATGCCCCGAAGGTAAGTGGCTTGACTTTCTGCTGACTTTGGCACATTATGCATGCACAACTGAGAGATCATCAACCCACAACCAAACACCAAGTATTAGATTAAAGGGGACTTTTAACTTAAATGTAATGTAAAAATAAAACGGAAGCACAGGTTGCCTCTTGTGAACTTACCCATAATAAATAATGGTTAAAAAAGGAAGCACATAATTGGAAAAGAAAATAATAAATTATCACTTTATGCAAATGATGCAACTGTGTTACTCAGACAAAAAATCCTTACCACTGCCGATGAAAGAAATTCAAGAATATTGTTAAATTTCAGCAGATCCAAGATTTAAACCTAATACTAAACACAGTCTTTGAAAATATAGGCTAAACATACAGGTTGATGTGATTCTGGAAATCTGACATGACATGAATTCCTTTGAAAACCTCTCTAAACTTAAATGACAAGTCCAAAGTTTGTGTATGTTGACAGTAATTGGTCGTTGTAATCATTGCTCCACTCCATACTGACTGTGAAGTAATGCCTTACTCACATAACCAACATCTCCGTTCTCATATAACCAACAACTCCACTGTAAGAAATAAGGGAAAAATCCCAGCTCTGTGCAAAAATACAAGCTAAAATTTAGCTGGAACTATACATTTATGAGGTCTCAGCAGTGTGAATTGGCCAAATCAATGGTTCACTACAATATGTGAACTGTACATCAGTGAAAGTAATGGAAGAAATTACTACATAGCAGCCCTGCCAACTGAAAGTGACTGGTTCATGCTTGATGTTAACTGTATCAGTACACTTGAGGAATGAAACCAGTTTATGTGTCACTTGTGCCAAACTGATTTAGACTGAATGACAAGACAAGGTCTTTCTACGATGGTGTGAGTGTTTGAAGCCTAAAGATAGAGAGATGTATTAATTCAAGTGATGCCAACAAACTATTTAGCGGTCCAGATGTAAGATGTGTGCATGTATTATAGTATCACTGTTCATTTAAAGATGAATTTGTTAAAAACTCACCTGTTGCTGACTACCCATTAACACCAACAATGTAGGTGCAACATCACATTGTACCATTGGCTCAAGTTGTTGAACCAATTGTTGTTGTATTGAGACCTGGTTAAAAACTGTGCTGCATTTTCATTTTCTTCCTGACTTGTTAAAAGTGCAAGGAATTTTTACAATGAAATGTGCAGCCAATACAGGTTTGTCCTGGAATAGTTCTTCTATTGTTCAGCACTGCACAAACATCAACAAATGATCATTTTCAATCCTGACTCCCTAATTAGGCCCATGACCTGTCAATTATCCACCAAAGGTGTCGCCAAGGGAAGAGCAGCGTTCCACATTTGCAGGATGCTATGTCTATGTCTGTTCAAAACAAGGAAGTGTTCAACAGTTACTGATGATATTGCTTACAAGAAGACATTGTAGAAAAATTAAAGATACAACTGTCTTGACTGGATGGTTGGCTACTCGCAATAACATGCATTATATTTGTGAAAATGGCTAAATAAATTCTGTTTTGCATTCAGTTTTTGTAGATATTTTCCAAAAGATAATTGTATTTGAAAGCAGACAATTGTATTTTGTTGAGGAAAGAAATGACACATAGAAATCAACATAAGTTAATCCAAAGAAATGTAGAATGGAATGGAAGCAAAGCGTTGGATATACTATAAATGATTGAAATACTTAATGACCATCTTGCTTTAAAGAATACATAAAAAAGTAGACAAAGTCCTAATTACCAGCTCTGAGTAACCGCATGTCACAGAACCTGGTCTAATATGGATGAAAGAAAAAGTTGAACAATGTTAAATTGTTAATAAGTGGGTCATGCTTAGTGTCACTGTTGGAACAGACTCCCTCAAGATGTTTAATGATGATGGCCTTGGAATGAATTGGCTGTTTACCAGGAAACTGTTGTACACTGACGCAGTGGTCTCTGCACACAGGCTAGTACATTAGTACAGTCTGGGTAATGTCTCACTGTGTAATAAACACATGAAAACATATTTCTTATCAAAAGCAGAAGAGTTGGCTAGTGCTGTTATTACTTAGAATAGTGACCCTTTTCTAGTTTATCCCATTGGTACCATAATCACAATATAATTTGGTGACACCGTTGAAATAGGTAATTAGAAAATCTTATTTTTCAAGTATACATTTGCATCAAAAACACTAATCTTTGAGCAAAATAGTTGTTTTTTTTTAGGCCATGGGAACAGGAACAACATCGTCCAAATGAACTGCCTTAGGGCTGGGATCGGAGACAAATACAATGGCAGGTCGGGATGGTATTAACTGTTCGCAGTTGTGGGGAAAAAATAAGTTGCTCGGAAATACATTGCTGCAGCTAATTCTCTGGAAGCCCCTCCGTGTTTTGCTGGGATGAAACTGGATGAAACTGAGAGAAGAATAGGGACGGAGGAAAAAAGGAAATTAGTAACGTAATCCACAGCAGGATCAAAAGAGTGTGATTGTATTATATTTTGTTGCATCACAGCAAATGAAAGATGTTTTAGATCAAAGGCAGTGATTTTCAGTGGGAGAATATGGAGATGCATTATTGAAAATGGCGAACAAAGTGTGTGTGTGTGTGTGTGTGTGTGTGTGTGTGTGTGTGTGTGTGTGTATGTGTGTCGGGAGGTTGTGGGGGTCGTATTTGATGTCATAACTTGGGAAATGTAGCCTCTCCTATTCAGCAGACCTGTGTAACCCAACCTTGGCCTCTCATTGTGTCTTTATTTGTTTGATTTCAAGGCAGGGACATTACAATAAAGCCAATCTAGAAATGGGATCAGGCTGTGGCTGATGGTAATTACTTGCTGTCTACACCATTAAGAATTTAATGTAATTTCAGATAGAATTTCCTGCTTTCCTGGACAGAGAGAGAGAGAGAGAGAGAGAGAGAGAGAGAGAGATAGAGAGAGAGTAAGCTGCCTGGCAACAGCATGTTTTTGATCATGCCAATAAAAGCATGTGAACTGAAAAATAAAATGACTTGAGAGAGTCTGTGGTCACTGAACTTCACAGAGCCAGATGACAGTGAAAAGTAGCAGATTCTACTAGGAGAGAAACATGCCGCATATTTAACTGCACAGTGACTGCATGTCACACACTAGAGGGCACATTTTAAAACAACACTGAATGTGACAAATAATTATCTTGACATAGCCTGTTATATATAGAAGACGCACAAGCACACACACTCCTAGTAAACACCTGTTTACTGGTTTTGCAATTTTCTTGTTTTCTGTATCTATTCATTTATTTTATTTTAATTTAATTTAATTGTATTTTTTTTAAATGGCATTATCCTTAACCTTCAACAATATTTGTTTAGCAGACATTTGTGAATGTATTAATAAAGTAAACTGTATCTTATAAAGGATCTGTATGGGTTTAAGAAGAAAAACATCTACAAGACAAAGAAAACATGTTTGGAAACCAGCTTGAGTTGCCAGGAAGTGCATGACCCCCCCCCTATGTATGACGTCTTATAGTCTTAACACCTCCTCTGCTCGAGAATGATGTATTTTTAATAAACTACAGATAATATGAAGTATGTAAGACTAATCCCCAGGGTCACAAAGAGTTGAAAAACCAGATTTAAGCCAATTCACCCTTCCTCTGACCATTCTGCCCTAGTCTGAAGATGGTGGACTGGCTGTCAGTGGGATTAATGCAACAGGAGGTGATCAGTCATGTAGAAAAGCTGTGGAGTGTCTCTGTCTGGGTGACCCTTTCCCAGCTGTTTCTAGCTGCTATATGTGAAAGTGAGATGTATCTAAATGACACTCTTGAAGGTTAAAAACAATTAACGTTGAGGTCAAAGGTCATGGTGAGGATTATGTTGGATAAAAAGATGTAGAGATAATATATTTGATACTGTACAATAGACAGTTGACTCACTGACTGCAGGACAAATTGCAAGGACAACCAACACACGCAACAGATTTTTGTACTCAGCAGTCAAATCTGAATTTTGCAGCATTTACCACTAAGATGTGGATACAGCTGAACTAAGAAATAAAACAAGGTGTGTTTCATTATCATTCTAAGCTTAAAAAACTCACTATTTCATGGTTCCCAGATGTTATAAACTAATGATTTTGGTGATATCCTGAATGTTTAGCTAATGCCACCATGAGGTTGACATTTGTGGTTTTAAGTAAAATATTAACAACTACTGGCTTGGTTGCCATTAAAATTTATCATACACATTCATGTTCCCTTCAGTGCAAATTGTAATCGCGTTGCTGATCCCCTGATTTTCTTCCTGGTGCCATTATATGGTCCAGATTTCACTTTGGCTAAAGAACAAATACTTGCAAAAACATTCCCATCATGCTCAGCTGTACTTTTATCTTTTGTGTTAGTAAGCAAATATTATGAGTCAACAGTCAACATGTTAGCACTGTCATTATGAGCCTGTTTGCAGTTTATGTTGTTGCTGTAGACCACACCACTACAGAACACTGCAAAAAACAGAAGGTGTCTAGGAACAGAAGGTATTTCTGCTGTTTTGTATCTGTATCAAAATGCACAAACTGTTAAAAAATATAACCACAATTGCTGGTACTTAAATTTCTAACCAACAAAATAGAGAAAAGGGGCCTAAATTATTAATAAAGCAGAAATAGTGTACTATTTCATTGATGAATTTCTTATTAATGCCTTGTTAATGTGAAAGTCTCTGCAACCTGTGTGGAAGAAATGTAAATGTCATGATCAAACCTCACCATTTATTAACTAGAACTATTGTTTATTATTGCACACAGGAGCATACTCCATCATTATAACAGCTGGGTTTAAGCCCTAATAGGCCTTAAGAGCTTGTATGACTGTTGTGTGTTTCCTGTTTCAACAGGCCGAGGGAAAATGACTAACTGAGTTGGAATGGGTGAAAAAGAAAACTGATACAGTGAAATAAAATCCCCATTGTTATTTCTGCAATTAATCATATGCTGTAATTGTTTGCTCAAAATGAAAAAAAAAAGTAAAATTGTACAGACACCTTCTTAAATTCTGTGTCACTTGGCTGCAAGCAACCATTGCCTGGGCAGCTGACTTATTTATTGTAGGCAGATATGGAATGCACCACAATGTATTGATTGAGTATTGATTCTGCTTGACAAATGGGGAGCTTTGATCATGACATACTGCAGCACCTGGCTTGCCAAGGGTACAGCTTTTTAGTCTGTTCCCACAGAAGGAAAAAATACAGAATATAATATAAATCCATATTTTTTTTCATAGAGTTTTCTGGATACTTTCCTAGGCAGGGAAGGCATTGCAAGAGTATCCACAAATATGCCTTAATCTTCAGATAAAATTTAATCTGAAATGATTATGAGGGCAAACCTTCAGAGCCGTTTTGTCAGCAACTACAGTGCTTATTTTATTGTTTATTGTTTTAAAAAAGGTGAAATTATCAATAAACTAAACTTAAATATTTCTTTCTTTCTTCTCTCTCGCCCTCTCTCTCTCTCGCTCTCTCATGCACACACATACACAAACACATTGCAGGCATGAACATGCTTACACGGTTTGTTCTCTTGATCTCAAACAGCCTGACAGACAACTTCTCAACCTATTCAAGATGTTGACCATATTGCAAGTCCAACTGCTCTTCCAAGAAATGTGTGTTGCTTGTAAATTGATAACACACGTCAGTTACAGTACACTTATTCTATCACATAATGCAAATGGAGCTCATTTCCTTCATATGTTGAGTTATTTTGGTGTCATTACAAAACCTATATTATTACCTGTCTTGAAAGACATTACTGTGCGCATATACATGAATGATTATCATCTTTCAGCCTATCTGTGTAAAGCCCAGTTTGGCCAGAGGTGATTACTGTGGATTATACTGAGCTGTTTCTAGCTCCTGACGTGCTCTGTGCTTACATGACGTGTCTCAATCCTGAAATGCTGATTATAACTTGAGAAGCTGCATGTGTGAAAAGATTTCTCAGCACTGGTTTGTTTGCATGCTTCTTGTTTTGTAAGAGCCAAAGCCGAACAGGTTTTAAAGGACATATGATACAAGGGAGTTCCTCACTTGGGAGTGTGCATAGTTAACAGGAACACAAAGAGAGTTAAAGCCTTTCTGTCTACACACCTTTCATAGCAAACACATAAGCAGGCATAGGGCAGAAAAAAACCAAAAAACAGCAGCTTTGTAAGGCAGAAGGCACTAGGGGTTCATGTGGTGGAAGAAAAAGCATCAAGACCACTTTCACAATTTCTTGGGTGATATTTCACAAGGTTATGGTTGCACTACGAGTACAGTAATGACCAATACCACTCAACAAAGGTGAGAAATATTTCTCAGACTAAACTGATTTGACTTCCAGTGTTTCAGACAGGAGCAGCTGTAGCTACAAGTCAGTGCCATGTTTTTCGTTTTAAGTGTGACTCTGGGTGTTAACTCACCAGCTCTGACCTTTGTAGGTGATGACAACAACACAGGCTCTCTGGCTTTTCATCTTTAACTGTTTCATCTTTATCTGAGGTACAGTCTGGTTGATAATTTCTACACCAGATTTAATCTTGTCTGAAGAAGATGCAATATAAATTTGACCCAGTTTGACAATGTAATTAATATTTGTATCAATATACTTACTACACGTAATGATTCATACACTACTGAAAGATTTTCTCACTGAATAGACCACATACCACACATTTGAGGGATATTCACATACAGAATAGCAGAGTTTGAATCACAAATAGAAAATTCTGAATTTTGTGTGTTTGTCAGTTTATAATAATCCAAAGTATAGGCCCGTTTTCTTGCTCTGCTTTCAAAGAGAATCCATATAAATACAATTTAAGCAGCATCAGAAGATGTGTAAACTAGATTTAGCTGTTGTTTGGTGATATTTGTGTTCATGAAACAACCTGACAACCAATCTGAGAGTGGATGCTAAAATAGATTGCACCTTCAAACCTTACTAAATGTCACATTTGTGTATATGAGATCTTATACACACACTTCTGAAAATTCATGCAGGTGATATCAATACAGAAAAAAAATCCAAAGTATTATAAAAAATAAAGCATCTTTAATAGTTACTTTGATTTTCTTTCACAGATACTTAGCATGTTTTCACAGACACATTGAAAATTGCATGATTGTATAGAGGAGGATGACATATGTATCTCAAAGCAGATGTATGACAATGAAGAAACAAATTATTTAGTGTGAAAATATGGGACTCTTTGCCATGCTGAGATGGAATTTGAAGGTTTTATATACAGTACACCATCGGTCGGCTTTCACAGGAAGTAGGGCATGTGGTTACCAACCATGGCTCTAAGACGTCACACAGAATTTTGACGACTGTTTTCAGATTCCGAAATGAATTGCCATGTTTGTTATGCCGAATGCTTTGACGGCATTTGTGCATAGTGTGCATAGAATTCAATGTATATTGACAGAGTGAGCTCTCCAAATATAACAGGATGACCCTGCTTTAAATAAAGTAATACATTTTGATTCTTGTTTCTACCAAATTTGAAATGTGTTTGGTTACTTTATTCAAGATGTATCCAACTTCCAAGAGTAATCACTTCTTTATGATGTTTGTAATTGTTACAGTTGGTGTAAAGAGATGAAGAAAGAAACATTTGCTGTGTCTTGAAATGTGTTTTGTCTTTTTCATACCAATGCAAAAGTTTTATATAAAGTTTTTTGTACAATATTTACATAGGACCTTAGATTAAGTTGCTCTCATGACTTTGTTATAAAGCTGTTAGTACTTTCACACCAATATTAATTCATTAATTACTTTGGTTTTCTGATACTTTACATATGCGTAAGTGTCATGGATCATAGAAATGATAAAAAGTGGAACAGAGGACGGTACTGTGTGCCCTTATCAATGACAGAAACTCATGGGCATGTGGGTCAAATCATAATATATTGCAAGTAATAACATTCATATGACAAAAGCAAAAAGAGCAACCTCATGTAAGAACTACACTTCTTACAGTGAGCTTTGTAAACATTCATGTAAACAGTGGTGGTTTTTGGAGGCGTGGACAGCTGAATATTAGATGTTGGAGATCTGCCTGAGCTTTCGGTTCACAACCTGCATTGAGTCATCCTTCATTTTTAAAGGTATTTCCACTTCTGATCTTTTCTTTCTGTGCTTTCTAAACCTCTTACAGCATATGTAAGATGTCAGTGTAACAACCAAGAAAAAAAGCCCCAGACATGTCACTGAAAGAGCAATGAGGACAGGCTGACAGGGGAAGAGCTCATACCTCTCCGGCCCCTCTGTCATTTGGCCAGTGTACCAGGGCCTCTCCTCTATCTCTATGTCAGCCTCTCTGGTCAGCAGGCTCTGGATGTAACTCTCATTGCTCACTGTTTCATTGACAAAGAAGTTAACCATGACAGTTGAGTAAAGTGGCTCAGGCTGACCATGATCACTGACCTTCACCAGAAGGCTGTAGAGGCCCCGGTTGCTGAGTTCCCTCTTTAATGTGATATTTCCTGTTTCTGGGTCTATGGCAAATGACCCTGGCTCGCCACCTTTCCTCTTAATGATACTATAGGCGATCACAGCATTCATGCCTGTATCTTTATCCACAGCGTACACCTCTGTGATTGATGTTCCTGGTAACGTATTGGGTAGCACTAGCATGTAGGACTGATTGGACTGAGGGAAGAGGACAATAGGCGGGTTGTCATTTACATCCAACAACAGCACGGTCACCATGGTAACACAGGAAAGCGTGGGCTCCCCACCATCGACGGCCTCAATCCACAGCTGGTATGTCCCTTGTTGCTCCCGGTCCAGTGATGTCTTGGCCCTCAGCGCCCCCCGCCCTGTGTCAATCATGAAGATGTCGCTGCCGTTGAGGATGGAAAGGGCCACCCAGCCATTTTCCCCAGCATCAGCATCCGTCACAGAGAGGACACCGATCTCACCGTACCCTGGGAAGTTCTCTGGCACGAAGAAAGTAAAGTCCTTATTGATGAAGCGGGGACTGTTGTCATTGCGGTCTTGCACGCTCACCACCACAGTTGCAATTGACTCCCTCCTGGGTGTCCCCTGATCCACTGCTCTCACTATGAACCGGTATGTCTCTTTCTCCTCACGGTCCAGTGATGTAGCCACAGTCAGGACACCTGTCACACGATCCACAACAAAGATCCCGGGGGCGTCACCTCCAAGGAGGTAGATGACTTCCCCTCGGCTTTCGCTGTCCTGGTCCGAGGCTTGGAGCTGGGTTAGAAAAGTGTTTGGTGGATTGTTTTCCTCAACAGATATTTCCAACAGAGACTGCTGAAACACTGGTGCGTTATCATTCTCATCCAACACCTGCACCTTCAGGAATGTCTTGATGACAAGTCCTTGAGTATTCTTAGCAACCACAATTAGCTCATATTCCTTTATCTTTTCATAGTCCAAGGGCTCTGTAGTCTCCAGCAGGTATTCATTTTTGAACAGCTGATAGGGACCAAGCCTGAAGGGACCAGTCCCTTCCAAATAACAGTCCACCCTTTGGTTCATATCAATGTTTTTAACAGTAAAAAAAGCAATTGGAGAAAAGGCTGGCTCAGACTCCTTTATTGTGACTACCCCATCTTTTTCTGGTGCAATGTACCGAGGTATGACAGCAGGGGGTCCAGTGACAACTTTGATGATATGGAAAGTAACAGTGGCGACAGCAGGGATACAACCAGGTCCGTTAGCCAGAGCGGTGAGTTTGTAAAATGTGGCTGTGACAGTGTTTATTTTCCCTGCTAGCTTGATCACCCCAGTGATTCTGTCCAAATGGAACAAGCTCCTGGTGTCCCTTGGCACACGTTCACTGTAAGCGTAGCTGATCTGAGCATTAGCACCAAGGTCAGGGTCAAAAGCATGCAAACGTGCCAAATGTGCCCCTTTGGTAGCATTCCCATGCAGAGTGACATTAATTTGTGACTCTGTGAATTGGGGGCAGTTATCGTTCACATCTGTGATGACAATTTTTAAAGTAGCTGCGCCGAGTAGAGGAGGGGTCCCTCCATCCTCTGCAATGATATCTGTAATGTATTCAGACTGTGTCTCTCTGTCCAAGGCCTCTGTCACAATGAGGAAGGGTGTGAGCTCTCCTCCCTCATTCTCCTCAACATCCAGTGTGAACACACCAAAGTCGTTAACCAGCCAGTAGGTCTGCACTCCGTGAACACCCAGGTCCGGGTCAACTGCAGACTGCTCCACTGCATAACGAGCGTTGACGGGCGTGTTTTCAGGGACAGACATACAGATCTCATCCACGGGGAACTTTGGCCTGTTGTCGTTCACATCCTCAATTAAAATCTTAACTTTTATGAGCTGAAAGTACTGCTGAGGCAACACAAACACATCCAGCGAGAGGACACATCCCTGTCCCTCTGCGTTATCAGGACAGAGGGTCTCTCTGTCAATCTCTGTAGCAGATGTGTGAAGCTCCCCCGTCGTATTATTTAGATTCACATACTGTTCACTGACCTTCTTTTGCGAGAGACTGAATAAAAAGGGGGGCTCAACTGTGAAATCCAAATTTAAGTCTACTCCAATGGCCCCTATGAAGGTCCCCCTGGGTAATCCCTCCTTTATCTTATAGACGAGCTCTTTTGCTTGGCTGAAATTTGCAAAACAGGAAAGAGGGCTGGTGTAAAGCAAGAGGATGCACAATCCCTGTAATACAAGATAATTAAAGATAATACAGTTTAATGAGAAAGTTGCAGAATAGAATGAGGTATTACTGATTATGAACATTGAACATTATTATTTTATTATAGCTGATGCAGAGCTCTGGCAGTGGCAACCATGAATTGAACTGTAATCATTGCAACTACTGTAATGCTCATTATGATGATCACTGTAGCCAATCAATCCATGAAATTAGATTTGTTAGGACATTAAAGTTTATTTAAGCATAAAAAAGACATGATAATTAAAACAGTATAGTGTAGAGGTGGGGGGTGGGGGGTATTCATGTCTCTGCCTAAGTCATATAACGTTGTATTTGCAGTATCATAAAAGGTAATTGCAGTTCTCTTAAAGTGAAGTTTGTCTGTAAACTTACCCATATTCCTCCTCTTTTGCTAAGGCTGGGGTGTCTGCTGTTGAACATGTTTATGTCCTAGTCCAACACTTTCCACTTAAAGCAGTGAGAGTGGCAGTTTAAGTAACCCAGGCATTTTGAGCGTTGAGCAGTGCAGACCTCTGCTGAGTGCTATGGCTTATTGCTATCTGACTTGAACAAGTCATTCATCCAAGTGCTGGCTCAGGACACTCCCACCATATGCAAATCAGTCCCTTGTGCGAACCAATGAGAGCCCATGTGCACTGGAAAATCTACTTCACAGATTTTATTTTCACACATGCTATCAAAGCACATTGACTGACACACACACACACACACACACACACACACACACACACACCTGCACTTTTTTATACACACCCATGTTGTCACAAGCAGCATACCTTGTATTGCTGTGGTAGAGTGAAAGCACATGATTAACAACTGGGCTTATAATAACATGGTAGACTAAGCAACATGTAAAATAGCCACTGCCCAGAGATTAGTTTAATCCTGCATTGGTTAAAAAACACTACAGAAAAATGCAAATGTATAATGATGTAATGATGCTGTAGGCTATTGTGTTTCTGATCACAGCTGAACATTGATTTTCTGAATTTATAGTTAGATAGATAGATAGATAGATAGATAGATAGATAGATCGTATATAGCCTATACTGTATATCAATTAATCAATACAGAAATCATGAAAATATCATAAACAAAGACAGCAGAGAGGTGATCTTGCCATCATAAGTGGTGATGTGGTCTGATTCTGGATTGAGCCTTTAACTAAATCAACCCCCTAATCCCCATGTGTTCTAAATGCCGGGCCAGCTGTTTGCTGGGATTGGAAGCATACTGCTCAGAGAAATTGAGTGATTGAAGTTCTCTGGTGGATGGAGACAGTCACACACACTCATTTTGTCAAATATTGCATTAGACCTTTGCTGTCATGCCTCATCATAAAAGTCTAGTGGATGGACAATACTGAGGCCTAAACTTTATAATACAGTTCTTGCAGTTGGTTTCTTATTCGGTGAGAAGTGTTATATAGAAATAGATCAAATTTCTTGTAGTTCGATGAGGTATTTTGCATGATATACAATGCATTTCAGTGACATAGCCAGACAGTATATTGATATGGATCATTTCCATTTCCATCTTGCATCCAGCATCCTGAGTTGTTTTAGTCCATGCACTAAGCTCTGAAATATTTCTGTAAACACAGACTGTAGGCTCAGTAGACTGGGAGGCAGCAACAGATCAGGGAAATGAGAGTCATTTGAGAGCTGCCTGCAGAGTGCAGACGGTGTGAGGTGTTCAGCTGTTGATCATCAGTGAAGAGTCAGTCTAGAAAAGAACAGTTACATTAGATGGCACAGTAGAAGCATAGTTATAAGTATTTAGCTAATTAAGGTCAATTCATTCGCTTTATGTGCTCACATTGTTTTTAAAAGAAAAAAAGCAGCTAATTGAAATATTTTTTGCATGAACCTATATTGTGCACGACCAAGATGGTTCATGTATTTGCAATACAATAATCACATTTAAGATGTAATTATTTTGTATTTGAACTAATTTCCATTCCACATTTTCCCTGTCCCTCAGCCTGTTGCTATGATACTGAGACGAGCTGAGAGCTCACAGATGACAGGTGACAAGTGGGGACCAACAGGCACATAGGTCACCGTATCAGGTTAACTGACATATAGAATCACTGGCCTTTGTGTTACAGCTCTTTGTCATGCAACTGCCACAGAGTAAATAATGTAAAGCCAACCATAGCCTGCAACGCCTGACACATTTAAAACGTTGTCTCACACATGCACAAGCTGTTTTATGATCCAGGGCCCCATTTCACCAAATTTGCAACATAGAAGTTGTGATCTGCGATATGAGATCATCTCCACTCCTGCTAATTTTGACACATGCAACCTGTCAAAACAAACACCATTCTTGTGGCTCATGCAAGAGCATTGGGAAGCCCTGTATGACTCACAGATGTATCTACAAAGTATGAACCAAAGTCATTTGTGATGCTGCCACCATGTGTGATGTAAGCAGTATCTTTATTGCATCACTGAGTTGAATGAAAAAAATGCTGTGGAATGCATCAATTTCAAACCATCTTGACATATTAATATTAATTTGTGTTACTGTATCTTGTATTTGTATATGTATTTGTATACTCTACTGATTCAAGCCCAGCCAGTTTGACTTGATTGGATTAAGACAGCAATACCCTGGTTTCTAATCTGGCCTGTGATCTTTGCTGTATCACACTGATTTCTTTAGTTTAATCTCTATTTCACTCTCCTTTTATTTTAGAAAAAAACATCCTAAAAATATTTGAATCTGAAAAATCTAAGTGGTTATTAAATAACTTTTTTGATTTTATATCCTCTGCAATATTTGTAATTATTTTCTCTTTAAATTTCTAATGACCAACTCAACAACTTGTCTTGGTTTTTTTTTTAGCTTTTTTTGTGTGGATTCTCAAAGTTAACAGTCAACATTTAAAATGTGTTGGCCAGACAAAAAAACTAAAAAATCTACTACTACAAAGGTTGAATGAGGCCAAGAGGCAGTATTACTTTGGTCTTAATTACATCATTTGCTGCTCTGAGTCTGTGTGAGATGAAGCAGCGTAATCTCTGCCCAGATTTCCAAACAGATGTCCTGTTAACCTTGGTCTTTCCTTTTAATCAAAGGACCGCTAAGCTATCTTGATAGCTACAAGACAGCTCCATGGCTGTTAAGTCAGTTGAACATGACCACACAAAAGTATCACATCAGGAGATACAGTAACTTGAAAACCTCTTTTTGGAGCCTGTGTAGAATCATTTGGGGGGCTGTGTCAGGAGGAGCAGTGTCCCAAAAATAACATCTTGCATGCATCTGAACAAATATACTTATAAAGAAAAAGATTAATAATAAATAAAAAAGACATGTGATACTTAGTTCTCAATGAAGTTTCCTTTAGGGTCATACTGTGTAATAAGTCTCACATTGTCTAAGTCAGTAAGTCATCAGTATAATTGTGTAGATGCTTGAGAACACTGGGGAGCTGAACTATTTCCAAAGTTTGAAGTCTGATGTGTGATATATTGTATGTGACATTAATGCAATACAAACTAATTGTTGGTCAAAAACTGTTGCACTCTCTTTTGACTAATTACTGTAATTTTGAAAACGTCAAAAACCAGAAGCCATTACATTTAGTTAGTTGTTGATCCAGCTGGAATCGCTGCTTCTATAGCACTATACAGTTCCAGAAATATGCATCACAGCTGTGTGTTGTTAGTTATAATGAAATATCTGTAGAATTGCCTCTTGGCAAATCAATATGACACCCTCAGAAATACTTGTTTTATACCATCTAATTAATCAAACCGGCATTTCCCGTGTTTATCACAAAACAATAATTGCTGCAAAACTGAGAGAAGATTTCAGTTTAATAGAATACTACACAAAGCACTGTTCAGTAAGCCATATTCAACAAGCCAGAAATCCACTCATATTTTGTCAGTCAGAGTTGAGAGTGGGTCATGGGAGACCGTCCTCATGGTTCTGCTTTACTTTGAAATACCTCGATGCATAATGGGCAGTATTAGCATATAGATATTCTCTCTCGACAATGTCCCACTATTGACTTTTATTTCCAAGATGTGCACAAACAGGTGGCTAGAAGACATCTATCTATCTATCTATCTATCTATCTATCTATCTATCTATCTATCTATCTATCTATCTATCTATCTATCTATCATGGAGCAACATTTTCCAGTTCAGTGCACTTGTGTGGTGTGTGCATCAGCCACACTGCAGCTGCATCCCTCACTCTCAAGGGGACAGACCTCAGTATTCCCCACTGAACGAGTGGCCATCACCAAACACTGGCAGAGAAAAGTAGACTTTCGATTAGTTCAGCCTTTTGGAAAATGGGATGGAGTGTAAATAACTGGGACAACTATTTTCTGCGCCTTTGTAGAGATGCAATGAACTTTTCTTTGTGCAAAGCGTGCACTGATTTCCTTTTAGACTAATGTGTAAAGTCAGCCATAGCTGTTCTTGCTCTGTCACTGCCACCTACTGGTTGAACTGATATAAAAGAAAAAAATAAGTAATGTTTCACTCACACATACACAGTGCAGTATAGTGCAGTATCTGTGTGTCATATTACTAGCTCAAATCCATAAGGCTTTGCTGGTCTGTTTCTAGTTGGGCGCAAAATGCAATTTGGGGCAAAATCTATAGTTGTATTTTCACTAGCCCTTGTCCTACAGCAGAATTAGATTTGTACAAATGTGATAGTTGAGTCCAGGGCTGCAAACTTGTAAGAGTACTTACTCAAGTAAATGATTTGTCATTTTCTTCCTGTGGAGACCCAATTTTCTCATTGACAAATCTGTGAATAGTACAAAGGAAAATGCTTAAACTGTCTCTGCGGCTTGCCATCACGGAACCAATCTTGGTGTAAAATGGAGTTGGTCTAACATGATATTATACTACACAATTTCTGAACCCCAAAGGTCTATTTCTATTAAATGAAAAAAATACTCACCCCCCC
>NW_019525288.1:2584326-2610284 GCF_002814215.2 Seriola lalandi dorsalis
CCCCCCACCCACACACACACACACACACACACACATCCCCTGCTGCTCCTCTCCTCCACTGTTTTCCTCCCATCGGTTTTCTCTCTTTCTGCTCTTGTCAACTGCTAAAGATGCATCCTGGCACAAATGTGAGAAAGCTCATCTGGAGGGGTGAGGCAGAAACAGGCAGAGAGTGTAAAATAACATGAAAACCTTGTGAGCTTGTGTTTGATAGGCACACAGACAGACAGACAGACAGGCAGACAGACAGGCAGACAGACAGACAGACAGGCAGACAGACAGACAGACAGACAGAGAGAGCGATGGTAAGATAGTACGAGAGTGATAAACCTTGGTGTGGTGTGAGTGTGCCTTTGTGCCTCTGCAGGTGCAGGTTGGACATATCACTGAGAACAGGTGCTGTGGTAGAATGTATGCCCCTCACAGCTGCAGCCAAGGAGATTACTAGCCAGGCTTCCAAGTAATGAAGTTTCTATCGATTGACCCACCACAGGTTCTTGTTTCTGCCTGCTAAAAGTGTGACTATTTCAAAGCTTCAATTTGAGGTTTTTGAGTACATCAATTAAGGTATAAAATTTCAACAAGGGGTACAATCTACTGATGGAAAATAATCATATAGCAACTTCATATATTTCCATAACTCAAAATCAATTTTTGCTTATTTAATGTTAGAAAAAAATCTTTTTTTTTCCTTTTTTCTTTTACTCTGGAATCATTCACAAGCAACATTTCGTGTTCACTGCTGTTTTTTTTTCTCTCTGTGTTTCTGTTTCTGTTCTGTAGATGTGAGAACACCTACCTGTGAAGACACACACATAATTTGAGACCCACTACTTTCAACTCCTGACACAATTATTTAAATGTCAAACAGCAGTTTCATCCATCATAATATTTAAACACATCATGTAAATTGCAATTTTCAAGTATATTCCTATAGATTTTCATAAAACTCAAGTCAAGTCAAGTGTTTTCTCCAACAGGAAAAATTGTGTATGTTTCCTACCTATCACAATGGTGCCAAAAACACACACACACAAACACAAACACAGTACAGATTTGAATGAATAAACCTCAGTGTGTATTTTCATATCAAATATTAATTTGTGTGCAGTAATTCTATTAATTTCCCCTATGACCAGGCAGCAGGATTACTGAGTGTCTATAGAAAATTAGAAGGACATGGGAAACCAGCTGAAGGAAAAAGGCTAAAATCTGTACTGTTGAATCAATTATTTAAATTTAGTTTTCCGATTTGCACAAGATGAATGGGAGGATTTTATAGACAAAAAGTCAATGTATAGATTTGTAAGTTACCTGTTCTGTGTAAATCTGAGGTTTATGTAAAAAAATAGTGCCTGGTTCCAAAAAAAGAAGAAAAAAAAAGCTGACATAAATACAGCTTTATACTGAACAGTTGGAGAGCCTACAAATCAAAAGAAGCACAAGGTGTGAGGTCATTGTCGGCCATCTGTGTCAGGGGAACTATTTTCTCAGACAAGGGGGAAATTTCATTTCACCTTAACAGGAGACATCTACTGGGAACTGCTCAGTTATAGCCTTGGTCATCAACAATGATGGGTTCTTAATAGAATTCTATTCATGTGGGTAATATGTGCATACACACTATATATAACCTTGTTGCACTTAACATGGAATTCTGACCTTACACCTTACAGTACACAAAAGTGATGAGCAATGGTAAAAAAGCAAAAAAAAAAAAAGCCATTTTGTCACTGATGATTGATTTAACTGATTTAACTGTATAAATAAATGTTAGAATAAATGTGGTGCTGATTGATGAACATGCTGCAGTTAAAGAAACTGCCTCCAGAGTCACATAAGAAGATATAACTCTCTTGTTTTTGGTGCACTTCAATACAAAACAAAGCCTCAGTGGCCACTTTATTAGGAACACCTGTTCCACTGCTCGTTGATGCAAATATCTTATCGGCCAATCACGTGGCGGCAACTCACTGCATAAAGACAGACAAGACATGGTCAGGTGGTATTCACATCAAACACTTGAGTGGGGAAGAAATGTGTTCTGAGCAATTTCGAGCGTGGCGTGTTTGTTGGTGCAAGACGAGCTGGTGTCTCTGAAACTGCTGAATTCCTGGGATTTTCATGCACAACACCGTGTGTGAGTTTTTAGACAATGGTGTGAAAAACAACATCAAGTGAGCAGCAGTTCTGGAGGCAAGAACACCTTGTTAACGAGAGGTCAGAGGGGAGTGAGCAGACTGGTTCAAGCTGACAGGAAGGAAAAAGTAACTCAAATAACCATACGTTACAACAGTGCCCTGCGAAGGAGCATCTTGGAACGCACAACATGTCGAAAATTGAAGTGGAGCTAGAGCAGCATTGACCACACTGGGTTCCATTCCTGTCAGCTATGAGAATGAACCTCAGGTCAGCAGAGGCTCACCAAAAGTGGACTGTAAAAGATAAGAACAATGTCGCCTGTGACATGCGGTTGGTAGGGTCAGAGTTTTTGTGTTCACAACATAAATACATGCAGTCCTCTCCTGTGTCAACGCTTCAGGCTGGTAGCGGTGATGTAATGGTGTGGGGAATATATTTCTTGGTCACACATCAGGCCATTTAATACCAACTGAGCGACATTTAAATGCCATAGCCTAGCTGAGTTTTTTTTTTTTTTTCTGACCAGTGTAAATCCCTTCATGACCACAGTCCACCGATCATTTAATGGCTACCTCCAGCAGGTTAGCAAATCACAAAGCATACGCCATCTCAAGCCAATTCCAATAACATGACAATGAGTTCAGTGCACTCCAACAGCCCTCACAATCACCAGGTCGCAATCCAATAGAACACCTTTTTGGATCTGGTGGAATGAGAGATTAGCACATGAGTATACAGCTGACAAATCTGCTGCAACTACATGATGCTATCATGTCAACAAGAGCCAGGAACTCTAAGGAATTTTTGTAGCACCTTATTGAATCTGGAGGAAAAGACTCCAATCTGGATCTTCAAAAATTCAAAACAGAGCAAAACAGAAGAACCACAGAATTAAAACAGGAAATGAAATAAATGTCCTTCGTGTCAAACCATGGTAAAAAAAAAAAAAAAAAAAAAAAAATGCAGTGTCTTGAATTATGTGCTTGCGTATTAT
Source organism: Seriola lalandi dorsalis (assembly GCF_002814215.2). Classification (NCBI taxonomy): domain Eukaryota; kingdom Metazoa; phylum Chordata; class Actinopteri; order Carangiformes; family Carangidae; genus Seriola; species Seriola lalandi. The sequence continues at coordinate 2,587,463 of NW_019525288.1, forward strand.
GTGTTATGTGTTTGCCTGTAACTGAGCGAGATAAAGAATCAGGCTACAGTAATACAAAGTGAGGCTCAACTTACGTAACAAGAAAATAACATGCCAGAGGTTAAAGAAAAAGTTAGACCTTTGAAAACATGAGAAATTGCAGTGTTGAAAAGAGGCACAGGGCACAGCACCACTTGTGTGTCTTTCATGGAGATAGACAGAATAGTGGCATTTATCAGAGAGACATCCCTGAAAGGCACAAACCCTGATGGTGACACTGAAAAAACAACTCAGTCAAACACAGTAGAGGCTGGATAAGCATTAGATGGTGAACAGTTTGCTTTGTATTTGTTGCACTTCTTTTAACACGAAATAAACAAGAAATAAATGTACCTGCTCTAGTTAATCTAATTAAAATGAAAACGTGTGCGACTGAAATGTAACAGTTATCATTAATGCAAAATGGTTTAAATGTCACTAACAGATCCCCTGGGTCTCTGACGGAGAAAAACAAGATGAAATAACTGCTCTCCTGGCAGAGGCTGGGGGTCGGTGTAAATTCAAAAGAAATTTCACCCTCGAAATAAACTGTGTGTCTGTGGCCTTGTAAAAATATTTTGATTTCAGGGGGAAAATGTTTTACATTTTAAATGTACCATTTATACACATCATATAGAGGATTGTCAGCAGTATAAATTATTTTTTGTAGGTGTGGTTCAGATTTGTCAGCCACTTATTTGTGTGGAGGGTTCAAAATGTTCACACATTCTTCACCATAAGAATAACTCAGATTTTGTGTGTGTGCACGGGTGTTAAAGGCAGCGTCTGACTGCTGAGCAGCTGAACTATTTCTAGGCTGTGCATCACGCAGTAAATACCCGATCACATTTCTCATGAGAAACGTGAACGTTAACATGAAATGTGACTCTACATAATCTGCATTGTTTAAGATGGCAGGCTGGCTTATTTCACTCTATTTTTGTTTTTTTTCCCAGTGCAAACACATGTCTGATGCTGAATCACTGGTGTAGTGTGTGTGTGGTATGCATGGTTTGGAATTAATTAGTCAAATAAATGCATTTATTTTATTAAAATTATTCATTAAAATCAATTTTCTGCAGCTATGTCCCTCAGTCTGCCAGTTCTTCCTGTCTCTGCTCTTCTGAGTTTATCAGTGCTTAACATAGTGCGGTGGTAAAGTACTCCTCACAAGAACTCTGAGCCGGAACATTGACATTATAGATTGAATCTCAGTAGGAAGAAAAAGAGTCGAACAATGGACTCTTTTACCTTTTAAACATACTGCACATCATATATATATATATATATATATATATATATATATAAACCCATTGTAAGCGCTCTTTCACTCTGTTTGCCTTGTATCTGTGTAATCAGTGCAGAGTGTGCAGATGCTATTATGTGTTTATTTCTCTATTATTCTAACTCAAACAAAATGCTTGTGTTTTAAATGCAAATATTTTATATGCAAATAATTTGAGAAAGTCTGTCTCGTTCGCCACATGGCACCAGTCTACTTCTGCCGGCTTCAGTTCAGAGATGGGTTTACTGCTTTTGATCTCCACCTAGCATGAGAGGATGGTGGGTTAATGGCTGCTATGTGCTCATGTGAAAATATCCAAAGAAGGATAAAATGAAAGATCACAAGAGATAAAGTTCTGAAAGAGTGTACTAACCCATGTAAACTATGCATAAACACCCGGGGGGGAATTTGCATAAATGCTATTCCAGATTTTCAAAGGTAGGAAAAAAACAGCATTTAGGTGCATTTACCCTCCACTATGCCCTTGCAAGGGTTTCTGAATCGATGTCCTAAAGCTTGGATTTTAGGTTACTATTTGCCACAGTCACTTGGTCACTAAAGACGCAAAGTTCAAATTGGAGGCAAAATAAAATGTTGTCATAACATCTGTGCCTAGGCATTTCTCAAACACATCACTTATGCACCCCCTGACGGAGGGGTGTTACTGTGGAGACAAGCCAGGGGTTTGATATCTTACCCTGGCACGCTCACATGTTGGCACTTCTATTAATGTAACAACTCACACAAGACTGGCACGTGACCTCAAGGTCTCTTGTTGTGGCTGTAACAGAAAAAGCCCAGTAACAGTGGCTGAAGTTCCTCATAGGCATCATTACATAGGGAACAGCTACTAAACCACAGTATGAAGAACTTTTCCTGAGCTTTGCACCCATTCAAAAACTACTCAACTCTGATTGTCATAATTTGAACTGGTAGGTTGTTCACACCTCTTCTTAGCCTCCGCTTACACAAAGGTGCAGTCAAGTGACTCACTGTGAGTGAGTCACCAAAATACCAAAAGGGCACAGATGAGAACTAACAGTGTGCCACTTAGCTGGAGCACAGCCCCACCCCACCGTGCCCGCAATGCACCCATGGAGGTGAGATCATTCCTGAGGGCGCAGCACTAAATTCGTCAGTTAAAAGCAACGTACTGAACGCGGCACATCCTTGTGCAGAAGGTCAGCACTCTGATTCGGCACATATATTTTATTATGAAAAATAATACATATGCATTTATTTCCTGCATTTGGTTTTGCAATAAGATTATATACAAATGTTCAAATCAGGGCCTCTCTGTCCTTACTCAAAATAAATTGGCACAAAAGCCTGCAAGCTGCCATTTAATAATGCGTGTATAGGCATTGTTATGTACCTAGCTTAGGATTGTCTTCATGATTTTCTCCCCCTGTTTGTTGAATGTTTTATAGAGACAGTTGTTGTATAATGTAATTCCCAGTAAAAGCAGATACAAAACAACACAGGCTGAATTATAGAGATTTCACCAGGAAGACGTTTGAAGTCACTGTACAGCACAGCTCCAATAATTGGAAATGACAAACCTGCCCCAGCTGTTTGCTAATGCAAATGATGTGCAGCGATCCATCATTGTGATGCTGTTGTTGGGTTGTTTTTTATTGAGAGCGCTGAAGTAGCCTGATGTGACAGTGTGAGTGAAGATCCTGGGAGACAATGGACTCGCTCAAGGTCAAATCTGACGAGACATTGTGGTAGAGCCTATCTGACTGTCTGAAGGCGGGGGGGGGGATAAATACAGTATGTGCTTCCTGCCCTCTGCCTGTATCTTTTCTTTCCTCTCCTCTGTGGTTAGCATGCTGAGTATGGCCCTCTAAGATACATTTTGCTTTATATGTTAGATTGCTTAATGGTCTGCACTTAATGGCTAACATTTGTGCTGTGGTACGGAGGCAGCTGCATTTGCACAGTATGCTTTGCGTTCTTTTTTTTTCTGTGCGTGTTATGGATTTGAACCAGAATGGCAACAACCTGCACTAAACAACACAATTCTATGCCAGAAGGCTCTGCAGGTGATGTATGAGAGTTATGAAGAGGATGGAACGAAGGCAGAATGTGGATCCTCTGGTGTCCTTTTGATGGCATCTTTATTACCTATTTGTGACATTAGATCGAGAACCCAAGAAAACTGCCAGGGATGAGAAGGCTGTGCATTTGCTTTTGTATCTTTGTGTGTGTGTGTGTTTGTGTGTGTGTGTGTGTGTGTGTGTGTGTGTGTGTGTGTGTGTGAAGCAAGTGAAAGGGGAAAGAGAACAAGAGAACATAGAGGGCAAAACAGTTGGTGGTACTAGAGACGGTGCAGAAAAAAGCAAAGGTTAAGTAAAGATGAATTGGACATGATAACTAGAAAGAAGACAGACAGGAAGTGGAGAGGAGGTTGGGAAGGAATGGGGCACTTGGGAGGACGGGCATCTGATGAAAAGGGTATTTTCTCTCCCAGGGGTCAAGCTGTCAGAGTGACTTGGTGGCATTTGTTGTCCCACCTTTCCACTGTGACCTTACATTAAGCCAAGGGGAAACAAGAGACAAGCACACTGGCTTGTCATCAATATCACATCTGACACCATCTCTCTCTCTCTCTCTCTCTCCCTCTCTCTCTCAAGAAGACACATGCCAACCCATCAGTCCATGATGTGGACTTGGAAAGCCATACTGCATTTTGCAAGCTCAGGTTTCTTTGCAAAATTTAAGCCTGGAAGAGCAAAGTATGGGGTGTGTTTAATTGATGATGTGACTCACGTCCTCTCTCAACTCCACAACCTCAAGAACAACTATTTCAACTATGTGTCACAGCTATAAGATGAACCACGATGTAGTAACTGCTGCATGCCCATTTCGCAAATGTATTCTAAAGCTAATTTCATAAACTAATCTATGACAAGTTTGACATTTCAGGAATAGCTGCCTTGTTGTTGTTTTTTTTTCATTTAAAAATCGTAGGTAAAGGCCAGTGACAGACCAGTGAATGGCACATTCTGCCCATCTAGTGTAGGAAAGATTTATACTGATGTCTGAATGACGAAGAGAACTGTCAATCATCTATTGTACAGCCTACCTGAAATAAACACTGTCTGTCTCAGGCTTGGATTTGAAAGGATAAATCTTCCTGACCTATAAATATCCCGAACCTGTTAAACCTCTGCGGTCATCATAGACTACAGAATGAAATGATCAATGTGATTACTGATTTCAATACAGTTATCCATATTAATGAAGAAAATCTTCCCTGCATTGCAATCTTCATCTAGAAACAGATTTATTTTAATTAGGTCAGTGAAGAAAATTGATCAGTTCTCCTCAAGACTAATGAGATGGTTACTGCCTCCACCAGCTTTCAAACACATCTCTCTCTCTCTCTCTCTCTCTCTCTCTCTCTCTCTCTCACACACACACACAGCTCCCACATTCTCTCCTTTATTAGCCTTTGTTCACGTGAAACAAAAAAGAACTTTGAAATGATGAATTCCCTGGTAACCTGTCTCGACTGTCCTCCCTCTGTGTGATTGTCAGCATCGTTTACCCCCGCCATATTTTCTCACTTTGCTAATTTACCCGCAAGGTGAGAGGATGCTGGGAAGCTCCTAAAAGTCCTCTGGCTCCAGATGTCTGGACCAGATGTCCCATTATTTCTGCAGTGGTCCTGTGATTTTATTTTTATCTGTTTCCAGCTCTTTGCACCTTTACTAACCCCTGCTGCAACACACACACACACACACACACACACACACACACACACACACACACACACACACACACAGCACTCATACAGCACATATACCACAATGGACTGTTGGACACAAGCATAGGTATGCATGCGAGCAGTGACCACAACATCCTGTGAGATTAGCCCCATGTTTAGGAGTTATCAAAGCATCTCCTAATTAAAAGTTAACAAATAAAAAGTGTGTATGCTGTATTTACCAACTTAATTTCCCATATGTTCTTTTACAAACTTCAGTGTTAGTCTTGGAGAATGTAAATGAGCCTACCAATTATACCCTCTTTCACCCACCCTATTAGACAGATGACAACCTGACACAGTAACCATGGCACGGTCCTGTTGTTGTCATGCAGTGCACAGTAAATCAGCCTGAGTGACCACAGGCTGTTGCAGAGCCTGAAGCATTTTGAACTGGTTGCGGTTAATAGTTATAGTTAATAGTGCATCTTTCTTTCTTGCACACAATAATATGGGTTATACAACAGCAGTGATACCAGTGATTATGCAATGATTATACCATTCTGAAATGGCTTGGAAGTCCATTCACATAACACTATGTCTATGTTGTATTTAATCTAATAAGCTGCTTCATATACAACTTAGTTCAACTGTGTAACTGACAAATGTTTGTAGGGAGATTTCAGGCCACAGTCCCTGCATCAGCGTCACAACTGGAGAGTAATTCACTCAGCCTTCAGTCAACAATCTAAGAGATAGTTGAGAAAATGCTTCAATAAATCCAGAAAATAGAACATTGTCAGTTTGAGCATGGCATGCTTTTTTTAACCTACAATTTATATTACAGTATCTATATTACAATACATTGTCAGTGAAAAGAAATGTAACCCTTTTTAAAATACATTAAATTACATTACAATTCATTAATTGTGCTGATTCACTTCTCTTCAGTATATTTTTCCTGGTTTTATTAATCACAGTAAGAACATTTAAAAACTCTTAACTGGTGGAAACCACTAGGTTTGAACTTCTGCTTAAATAAAGCTGAGTGTTGTTGCTACGCTCAGTTTAATTATACAGGATGCAGAAAATGTATTCATTACTTAATTATTCATAATGTCAGTAATTTGATTATCATTATTATCCTTTCAACTTGTATGTTGAAAATGTCAGGAGCCCCCAAATAGATTATATAAATCAATGATTTATTTCAATCCATTTTTTTTCAAACTTTTTTGATTTATTTTATAATAGATCGAATACATACAGTATAACACATAAACTCTCAGTATCGCAGTCTTAGAAATCTCCCATGAATCAATCTGCAAGTCTGAGAAAGTCTGGTACAATGTGCGACATATTGTCCTTGGTGTAAGTGTAAGGAGGACATCAAGCTGCTTAAGAAACCGTAATTTGTGTCACTCAGCAGTCATTTAGCCATGAAAAGATGTTTTTGCTCAAAAAGCAAAGAAAGGTATGGTTGAACACACAAAGCCTTTCTACACAACACACACTAATGTGCGACAACCCCTGCAGTGCACAGGTGCACATCATATTCCAGGAGCTTAAGTTTTTCATTGTGAAACATCTTCTTAGATGAGCTTCTTGATCATATTGTAATGCAACCACCTGTAACTGATGATCAGCATCCTTCAGTGACGCTGCTCCTGCTGGGCTGCTTGCCACTAGATGGCAGTGAAGCACTGTGCCAACTATACACCTCGCCATTATGTGTTTGCTGTTGTCACTGTTGGTTGGTCCTATCTTATCTTTTCTCAGATCCTTCTTTGCTATTGTAGCACGGAAAGATAAAGCCTGCCAGTGCAGACCGGTATCATTTAGGGATCTGTTGCTGCTGACAGCACATGGATAGTTGGAGCAGAGATAGAGAAAGTGAGAGAGAGGGAGAGAAGAGGGAAGTGAGAGGACACAGAGAGGGGGGAAGCAGAGGAGAGATAGAAGAGAGGGGTAACAGCAGCAGAGTAATTGGCCTAAGACTTGCTGCTAATGCAGCCTCATCTTCACTGTATTCTTTCTTCAAGCATTACTCCCCCCCTTCCATCGTGTTAACACACCCTGTTTCTAACCACGCTCTCCACTTTCCTCCTTTCTCACCCTCCCTCTTCTTCTCCTTGACTCTCTCTTTTACCACACTCATTCAAAGCACTTTCTGTCCTCTTTCACCTTCTCAAGTTTCTTGTCCCTCTCTTCCCACACTTCCTTTCTCGCCTTTGCATACAGCACCTCTTGGTTTGTCTTCATCTGACACCTCTAGGGAATGAACATCAGGGATGAGCACCTAAAGGTTGAAGGGCAAGAGAGCTCCCACAGGGACTTCTGTTCAGCTTTGACCTCTTTGTGCTTCCTGGCTATCAGGTGGCTGGAAGAGGGACAGTGAAAGGGCTCAACATGGTCAGAGCAAAAGTTCTTCATAATTTAATGAAGCTGCTCTAGCATACAATTATGAGTTATGAATGTTTGCTAAAGATCGACTCTTTACTTATTTAATTTAAAGCTCAAATCCTGTATATTTTTCAAAATAATTGGTTTCTTGTTGATATTAATCATCTCTGCACTCTCAAACACAAAGCCAAGGCTCTAAAAGCCCTGCTACTCTCCTGATTCTGTGGTCACGCAGCTCCGTACACCCAAACAGACCAAAGATATTGCTTCTGAACTACAAGCTTTTGCTTTAGAAGCTAAAATGGTTCACAGCAAAACGGTGCGAACCAGCAGCTCACATTAGCAAGGCCACATGAATGCAGCAGTGTCCTCTGTAATGTGAGAAAGACACTAAAAGCTCTGCAGATAAAGGGGGTGACATATTCAGTGATTGTGCTTTATGGCACTAATTTACAGCGCCAACCATCTCATTCTCTCCTCCTCATCCACCTCACCAGAAAGCTTTTGTTTACATGTAAGACCTGCAAACTACAAGACCAATTTACAACATAAAATAGCCGTAATGTTGTATGCCAAGACTGTACTGTACATTAGGCTATTTTATGGTAACAATAACCCACACCCTTGACCCACACTGAACACACTATTCTACTCAACCTACACTTGCTTTGGCTGCTCTGTACTGTTACAATAAGCCATATAGTCTATGTGATGCCGGTTGACAAGTGATTTGTAGTCTGTACATCTTGTCATAAACATTTGAATAAGCATAGAGATGCTACAATCCTCAACGCTGAGTTGCAATTTAAAGTGGTTTATGTCTGAAGGTAAAAACCTGGCAACCAAGTTTTACATGAAGAGATTTATTTTTGTTTTTGTTTTACAATGATAGTGAAAATTAGAACAAAGCAATTGGAAAAAAGCTGTAAAAGGCAGCACTCCAAAGTGTTAAGATTCACATTGTTCTATGTTCTACCCCCCATCACACACACACACACACACACACACACACACACACACACACGTGCGGGTGCACACACACACACACACAGACATAATTGGATCCTACACACTGCTCACAAGGGGGGACCCATCTGGAGGGGATGTTTATGTGTGTATGTTTGTGTGTGTGTTTGTGTGTGTGTTATAAGGTACATTTCTCTTGCAGTCCACCCTAAGGCCCTGGGCTACATTTGCTCCCATCCATCAGCCAGATGAGCTGTGTCCTTTTAACATTGCTGACAGCATAGAAAAAATAAACTCAGACAATATATTTATTTGTAGATTAGGACCCAAATCAATAACCCCTTTGGAGACGAGGGGTAATGTTGCTGATGGAAACAGACGGTGCTGAAATTAGAATTTAATAATGACAACTTCGGATTTACTCAACAAGGAAAAAAAAAAAGTCCCATTTACTCAAAGTCCACTGTCATCACCTTTTGTTGTTATGTACTTGTAAAAGTGTATACCTCTGTGACGGGTAGAAATATATACTGCACTACACTGTATGACAATGTGAAAAACAGTGAATGTAGGTTTCTATTAATGTGTGTGTCACTTGCTGATGTGGATGTACACACATCTCTGCTGGATATGTGGCCTAGTGTGTATTTAGAGGGCTTTTTTCCCGCTGTCACTCTGCACACTCTATTACCTAGTACAATTGTTACTGTTTGTGCTCAGCCATCTTTGTAAAGGACTGTTTCTTGTTCACGTGATATGTTTGTGTTTGCAAATATGTCTCTAATGTTGTTTGTGTGGGGGGCCAAACAGTGTTAATCAGATGTTTACAACCATGTCTTTTCCAGTTAAGGCTGAAAATTGCTGTACAAGCTTGGGAGAGCACATTACCTAATTTCCAAATGAAACCACTCTTTAGATGTGCACTGCCCCACGATTCTTTAATATATCGGGTGTGCTGTTTGACACTGATATAATTGGGTATTACACCACATCCCTTGAATGAAAAGTCACATTTTAAACTTACATTTATTTTGCAGTATTGTTATTAGTATTTGATGTGAGAAAGACATTTCACAGCAGCATATATGATAGGAGTTTTACAAACATGACAATCGCACAGACATCCAGTGACATTTAAATTAATTAAATCAAATTAGATTAAATGCAATTATGACTGGCAGGTAGGACATCCATCAAAATATTTGAACATTCTGCTATTCTACAAATGAGTATTAGATAAGCATATAGTGTATGCAGGGCAAAAACAGTCCCACTTCAGATATAGCTCATGCCTCTTTTTCAGAGCTAATTACCGTATACTATTTCATTTCCTGATCACACCATGCTTCTAATGAAATGAAAAACAGACAGTTCTGTCAAGGTATGGCAGAAAAATCTCCATACCCCTAAAATGCTTCTCATTTTTTCCTTTAAAAAAAGCTATTGCCCACCCACCATGCCAGGCCTTCCACACATTTCCACCTCAGTGGTGCACACCAAACAACTTCTCTCTACCCTGCAGCCAACAGTTGCTGATGTGCCTCTATTTCCATCCTGATTCCCATTTGCTTTCAAGTGCCACCACTTCCCATGTCTACGAGTCTGTCCATCTCCCTGGGGGGTACGCACATCTCCTGAGTCTCCCTCTATTCCTCTCCCTGTTTCGTTCACCAGACACTTTCTTAAAGGTCAGGCACCAACAGGGCCGTAAAGATGGAGGGGGGTGGAAACAGAGGGGATGAAGTCGTACCTCCAACTCGTAAACAGCCCAATCACAACCTGAAGGACAAGCGTTACAACGGTGAAGCCAATTGGTCAAGTGGATTCAGCCATGACTGCCATCAACTAAAATAGATGCATGGTGGCATAATGGGCATGGATGGATGGTTGGCTCAGTTGGTCATGCATATTTGTGATTTGATTGTGCATTTGTGCTTACAGGTTTGTGTGTGTGCGTGTTTGTACGCACAGGTAAAGGGTGACAATTTTCTTTTCAGGGCCATTATTGTTGAAGCCTCAGAAGAAAGTGCACTGAGTTTCCAGGAAAAAAAAAACAATGCAATGGAAAGGAAGAGAGTATAATGGCCCTATGGTAAATAATTTTGATTTGAGGTGTGATTGTTCTTATTGAAAGGTGTCTCTAATATACAGTAAGCTATTGTATATTGTATAATATACAACATCTTTTAAAAAAATTTGAAAAATCAACAAATCTGACACTGTGTTAAGATAAAGTTTCATAAAGCAGGTGCTCATTATGATAGAATTCTGCATTATAATATACCTGAAGTCAAGGGGCAAACACCTTTATACAGCCATATAGGCCGACCATAGACCAGTGATAGACGAGTAACAGGCTGTGGGCCAAATCAGACCCTTCAACAAAAATATTTGACCCCCAAGTTTGCATTAAAACTAAAATTAAAACTTAAAACAACTGCATGATTTTTCATAAAACTTCTGTAAATGCAAGGGCCATGTACAGCACAACACATATGCCCCAATAACAGCAAATAATTATCACTGATTTGTCTCAAAGAAATAGGTCGTGCGTGAGAAATTGTTTGTTTTTTTACAGCAACAACAACAGTACGTTGTTAAATGAATAATAAATAAATGAAGCAAGTTGCTATTTATCATATGTGGATAACAAGTCAATTACATTGCACACCACGCATGAGACTTTTTTTTGCCAAATTTTTTGCAAATGATTAATTTTAGCTTTAACTTTATAATGTGTCAAATTAATGATGAGAAAATTACATCTGCCACCAGAAAGTGGGGTTCCTTCCAATAATAGCATAAATTTTAACCAAATTCTGAGAAAAAAAAAAACTAATTAATGCTTGTTTCCATCTACTGCTGTTATGCAAATATTAGAAGTTGGTTCATCAAGATAAACAATTGGCGGTGCCAATTTTCTAGTCGGTGCCATTAAACCAACAAGATGACAAAATGGTGAAAAAATAAGAAATTATGATGGAATTGTGGCGTTTCTGTGGGGTTCATGTCTTAATATGAGGAAGTATGTAGTCTCCTCATCACTCCATGCAGCTCTGTTTTTGTCTGCCACCTTTTCATCTCTTCAATGGACATTAGGGTCACATGATTGATGTATGTGATGATGAATTTGCTCAGCCTCCATCTCCACAGTGCCACTAAAACTAAGTTGGCCCTCCAATGAACAACACTGAAAAAAACGACCAAGAGTTGAACCTGATTGTTGACCCCTGCTAGGTTTATTATACCAGAATTCCTTTATACTGTACAAGAATGTACTTTTTTTCATTTTCTTCTCACTGAGATGAATGAAATACATTTCAGGCACTAAAAGTCAATAAAAGTTCAACAAAGGCACCACTTGTCATAAAGACAAGTCTGTGGTTTACCCATTTACAAGTGTATCGTTTGGTACTTCTCGACCAGGTTACTCTACGCATTCCCCTTGAGCGCATGTGATCATTTTTCAGCTTCTCTCTGTTTTTATCTATTCCTTTTACACCCCCTCTTTGTCCTTGTATCTTATTTTATCCTTTCAGCTCTCCCTCTTTATTCTATAGTTATCCTCTTTATCATTCCATCCACCCTTTTCCTCCCATTGCATCTCCACATCTACAGCTCTGTTCTATTTACCATCGCTGCCTAGTTTCTATCTTCTCTCTCTCATCCCTTCACGCCCTCCAGCCAATTTCCCCACAGTCCCCTTTCCAACATCTAGTTTTCTCTCTATATCACCGCTGATCTACCTTTCATGCTGGGCTCCTACATGGTCTGATGCCCTCCCCCTGTGTTTATGCTGTATGTGTGTTATTTGTATCCCCTACCTGCCATAGTGAAACTCATTGCTTTGTGTAAGGCCCCACTGGCCGCACCCAAACCACTCACTATGCTGGCTGTCACAGGGGCCAGGCCACTGAAGATTACCCTTCACTGAGCAAGTAGCCTCTCTGCAGGCCTATTCCCAGCAGATGTGGCTAATGCAGCCTATTATCACTGTGCCCCCGTGCTTTCTCGTCATGTCTCTTTTTCCACTCTATTTTATTCTTTTATTTAATGTCACAATCTGGTATGTGAAGGTAGGTCATCTCTAGTAAAGGCAATTTGCTTTTTTTTTTTTTTTTTTATCTGCTGTGTTTCAGTGTGGTGTACATTATTATCACCGGCGGCTGTGTGTCACCTTTTGCATGACACAACATAAACACATACACAGACATTAATTTGATTAATTTACTTCTTGGATCTTTTGGTGATGGCTCCTTGACGAATTGTCCATTATATCTTTGTAACAGGTTGCCTCTATTATTCAAAATGAACATTTTGACATTTATGACATATTTTTTTGTACATACTACATTGCTATACTATATTATTTATCTAGTATTTATCTTTGGTAAAGTTTTAGTATTTGATATTTTCATTTCTTTTGTAATGTCCACTTTGCTGCTGTAACACTGCAAATTTCCACCACTGCTGAGGGACTAGTAAAAGACGATCTAAAAACACTGTGTATTGGGATGTCGACCTCCATCTGAATATCCACATTTTTCCTGTGTACGCAACGTGGTTTCCTTTGTTGTTAATATGTTATTGTTTATGGCATATTTGTAATGTTTTTGGTTTCAGATCACTCTTATAATGGACGTTCAACTCATAGGCCACCAGTTTAAAGGTCAAATGGAGAAGGTCTGTGGCCTTGACAAGCCGGCATTCAAGCTGTGTTGGCCAGTTGGTCACGGCACCAAGGTTCTGCTGCTCACATCACCCTGCTACCTCCTCCCTGTATCTTACAGCTTAAGCTCAGAACACTTTAGAGGACATGCTCCTCTTCACCCTCACAGATGGCCAGTACTTATCTTCACATCGAACCTCCTCTAACTGAACCCATGAATATGATGTTGCAAATGTCATATCCTGTTAACAGGTGTTAACTAATGCAGCTGAATCAAGATGCCTTTGTGGTGTCTTTATGCTTTGCCAGTAATTTTGAACTTGAATCAACTACATCATTTTAAATCTTGATTAGATTCAGCTTTATTTACCTCTGAGTTTGCATTTTCAAAGTCATATATTCCTCCATGTTTACCTTTACGTCACTTGTCCTTTTCCCTATGTGTCAATCAATGAACTAAATCTGCCATCATTTAGGGGCTTAATTGTTGACATGAAATTGTTTCCCTTGTTTTAATTTAGAATAGCGACACCATGAAAGAAGCTATTTCAGTCGATGTTAAGAGTACAGGCCTACCTTTAATTAGTGGCTGGCATTGAGTTAATTATGGTATTCCCAGCTTGCTGATACCCCCCCCCCCCATTCCACTCTGCCAACCCCCACTATGAGACTTGTTTTGACTTGCCCTAACCCTTGCTAAATCCTACTAGTTCCCAAGAGGTATAAGGTTGAGAACTCCTGGCACCTCTCCTTATCCGGCACTGGAAGCAGTATGAGTACAATGCTGCTATCACCGTTGCTATGGCTTTGAGTACCTATGATAAAATGTTTGTTTTCCCCAGGGAGGTTCAGATGCCCTAGCACATAGCTGGACAGCGAACTCCCTTAGATACTGCTTTACCCTACTATTACAACCTGTTCTTAGCAACTGTTGCCACAAAACAGCTGAGTACTAAGCATAATCATCCCAGGGAGACAGGGATATGAGGATCTTGTTCATGTTCACATCCCTCTTCAGCAACACAGTAGCAAACCTAATTTAGTATTTTCAGTGATAGGATGAGAAAGGAGCTAAATTTTATCCAGTGTATCTTTTGCTTGGGGACCAATCCACAACCAGGCCCGGGTGCACCCATGCAGCCAGACCACATCTTGCTCTAATTTTTCTGACGTCCTGATGGCACAAGGGGCTAACCATGTCTCCAGACTGCTCCAAATGAAGTGACTTCAAACCATCACCAGACCATTGGCATCCCTCCCTCTTATTTTTCTGGTGTACTCTGCTGTTATAATTGAGGACATGATTGGTGGTTATTTCGCCCCTACTGAGACACATGGCAGGAAGCTCTCTCTCTCCCACTTCTCACTAAAACATGGGATTTCAGTGAAAACGGCCACTAGATAAATGGTTTGCCATCACAGTTTGGATATTGATGACATCGTTGTAACTTCTAGATGTGCAAGATGTGCCTTTTTTTTTTTTTTTTTTAATGAGTAGCATACAAATAAAACAGGCTATAATTTCCACTAGTGTCTGGCCGGCACCATTGTGCTGACTTGGATATATTTACTGTACGGTAATAGATTATATCAACAGATATAGGAGACTTGGGCATGTGGGCATAAGTGAAATTTTGGGACCAGGAGAATCTGGTTAATAGACTGTTTTTCTGTTCACATGGCCACTGTGTTTCACATGCATTCAATGCAAGTAGGGCAAGTAGCAAGATACTGAAACCATAAGCAACATGACTGCTGAGTATCTCCTGATATTTATGAGGTTTACAAAGGACCTGAGGCCACTTATGACAGATGTTAATGTTCTGTTTAAATCTGTGTGTAATGAAGATGTTTGAGGGGCTAGTAGATGGAGTAATTTGTTGCAATGACACAGTGGTTATTTCACAAGACATTTATGCCATGCCAGTTTTCAAAATATGATGCAAATCTTTTCATTTTGTCCTGCAGATTTTTTTGAAGTTGTCTTTCTAATGCATGATTATGCCAGGAAACGACTTTCCATCTGGTGCAATTTGCATCAGGGCATATTGCAAAGTTAATTGAATTAATGCTTTTAAGTTGTTACATACTGATTAAATTATTGTGTATGCATGCATGTTCGTGTTTGTGTGTGTGTGTGTGTGTGTGTGTGTGTGTGTGTGTGTGCTGGGTAATGGTTAGGGACGCTGCCTGGTGAATGCTAAAACGTAACACTCCTCCGTAAGCCACCTATGGTACTGGTTGGCTGGTTAGAAATGACAAGCTGGCAGACAGCAGATGGATTTAAAGTGTTCTCCCTCCTCCTCCTTTGCAGTTTCTCTTCTCTCTCTTTATATTTTTGTGTATCTGTCTCTCAGTCTGGCAGCTGCCTTCATCAAGTCCACTGTCACCACGCCTTCAAGCTCACTGCTCAAATCATCTCTCCACTTCATGTCCTCTCCTGCAGGTTCCTCTCATTTTGTTCCAGCTCATTCCAGCTGCCCCACCTGTCAAACGTTCACCAACTTCATAAATAAATCTTTACTGCTTAGAATAACAAATCTTTATTAAGTAAAAAAAAAAAAAAACGGATTTTGTGACTATTTTTATATTCTTGCTTCAATGCTGAGATTTTCTTTAATGATTCTGTTTCATTATTTCTCATTATGATTATGATATATATATATATATATATATATATATATATATACATATGTATATATATGTTTTAGTTATATGTTTATTAAGTTTCAATGGGACAATTGAATACGGAGGTTCTAATATGCACCTGTTACACTCAGCTCTAAACCCTGAAGTGCAGTGCAGGAACAAATAATTTCTGTCACTTTGCAACTAGTTGCAGATGTAACTTGATAGCATGACAAATCACACTTCTAGCTCCATTTTGTAGGGTTTGACATTATGTAGTAGCAGTAATAATACAGCTTTATTTATCATATAGACCTAATAAATGCACAGTTCTCATATACAATTACCTTCATTTATGTGCTAATTTGTGACATTTCTCCCTGATACAGCTCCGGAGTCTATAGTCTTTAATTTATCGGCCTGGAAACAGGGTAATTAGTGTGAAAGGCTATTACCTGCTGCTCGATTCCCCAGGTGACTGCTTCGACGCAGGTTGCAGGGATGATGACATACCCCAAAAAGGACACAGTGTGAAACCCACACTTCTCAGCTTTTAAAAAGAGTTGCTTCTCTAGTAGCCTCTGGAGAACAGTTTGCACATGCTGAGTCTGCTCCTGCTTAGTTTTAAAGAAGATGAGAATGTCGTCCAGATAAACAAAGACAAACTTATTCAGCATGCCATGGGGTACATAATTGACCAGAGTCTGAAAAACAGCAGGAGCGTGGGTGAGACCAGATTCATAATGACCACTGGGTATATTAAAGACTTTTTTCCACTCATCCCGCTCCAAGATGTGGACAAAGTGATATGCATTTCTCAAGTCCAGTTTAGTGAATACAGTGGCCCCTTTCACAGTTCAAATACAGTCGGAATGAGTGGGAGGGGCTACCTGTTCTGTTATGTTGTTCAGTCCAAAAGTGTTATCTTTCTTTTCCATGAAGAAGAATCCGGCTCCAGCAGGAGAAGAGGACAGACGGATAATGCCTGTTGCCTAGGATTCACCAGAGTACTTCTCAGGGAACACAGAAACCCCGGGTGGAGAGGTGCCAGGCAGAGGGTCAATGGTGCAGTTGTATGGGCCTTGTTTAACAGATAATATGGGGAACATCAGAGAGGGCAGGGAAGGTGATGTGGCTGATTTCAGACAGACAGCATGGGAATGGTAAACCAGAATTGGACCCCAGTAGCCCATTCAACATGCAGGTTATGTGTACAACGCCAGGGGTAACCCAAAACGAGCAGTAAGTGTGGTAAGTTAATGACATGAAAGATAATGGTCTCACAGTGGTTACTTGTCATACATATGCAGGGGATGTATGTGGGATAGGAGACGTCAGTTGAGGACCCCAACTGGACCGTCAGTCCCTAAAGTTGGGGTCCTCCCTGAAGTCGAGGAACACACATGCACTTGGTCAGAAAACAAGAGAGAGTGAGAGTTGAGTTCGGCTGACCGGCACCCTCCTGGTTACTGGTGAAGCCAGGCAATATGGATAGTGAGAGAAATGAACTCATCAAGTTCTCGCTGTCTTCCTCCTGGGGGCAGAGTGGTCGGACACCTTCATCAGCCTACATGTGAACAGCTTGACAGGTGAACAGATGGGAGGCTGCCTCTCCAACTCTGATGGTGCAGGACTGATGAGGCAGGAAGAGGCTGGATTTGGGCAGTGAGTTGCTCGATCGGCCGATGATGGTCCCTACGATGCGCTTGTGGAAAATAGAAACCTCCTGCAAATTTACAGCTAGTGAGGTGAGTTGCTGTTGGTGAATGGCTTTGGCCTGAACTGCAAGCTCTTTGTGTAGGGGATGTGAGTCTGCTGAGTCCATACTGGCCAAACTGTACTGTCACGGCTCAGGACAGGGAGGAGTCAATAGCATGACGCAGAGACAAAGGTGAAAGTTCAAAACAGTTCACCTTTACTATTGAAGCCAGCAGACAGAAGCAGGCAAGGATAAGCTATAGGCAAAGTTAGGGCATGCAGTAGTGGTCAGCAACACGCAGGCAGGAAAACCAGGCAGAAAGGCAAAAAGAGCAGGCAACAGACAAAATCCAAAAAGAGCTGGTGGTCGAAAACAGGCAAAAACAGATAAGCAAGGCTGGAAAGCTATGGAGTGAAAACCACACTGTCAGGGTCTGAAATAACAAAAGAAATAATAACATAGCAATTGTGATATCATAGCTTGGTATTCTAAAACGTTTACAACAAAATGTGAGCACATTAAGCGGTCAGCAGATCATCTTTTTAATGTGTATTCAGAATATCAGATGCACCTATTCGAGGCCAAGAACTGCCTCATTTTTGGTTTAGCTCATCTGTGCTTGATTGACAACAAGACACCACACAACATTCTCTGCTCATCCACACACAACAGTCACATCATTATGTGCTGAAACAGTGCAGAGTGGGTGGTGAGTGTTGTCACTCATCTCCAGTAGGAAAAAATGTAGAAAGACAGGCAACAATTGTTGCCACCCAGGCACTACTGCTTGCACAGTGTAGTCAAGTGGAGTTTTGAGAATTCAGGGGCAAGGACAGCGAGTGGCTGTTTTCTCCCCTCATGTCATCTTTTGACTGCCCTGTCATGTGTGATTGGCTGTCTGACAACAAACATTGCTGCATATGCAGGCAGGAAAGAATCTTCAGGTTGTGCCAAATGCCAGCTCCATGCAGAGTTGCCAGGTCAAGACAAATTGTCTGGCCCAAGAATGAATGAAAACCTGCTCAGGAAATAACAATTTATTTATCATCACTGTTCATTCCTTAACGTATCTTCATACCTTGCTTACATCATGCTGACATCTTATCAATGGTAAGCTTTAAAATGCAGCAGTTAAAGCCTCAAAATTTGATATTGTAAGGGCAACATTTCTTTCAGTGGGTGACCACTTGCGGTTATGATCTTCATTTATTTCACACCTCAGTGTTCACAGGATTGGATTCTTGAACATGCCATCAATGCTCTTCCTCATGCAGATGATGCTCACAACACGCACAAGAGCTGCATGCTAGCTTTATAGCTTTGTGTGTGTGTGTCTTTGTGTGAGTGTGTGTGTGTTTATGTGTGTGTGTGTGTGTGTGTGTGTGTGTGTGTGTGTTGGGGGGGGCGTCTGCTGTTAGGTCTCAGCTTGCATGAGAGATCACAAAGCAACATGAACAATTTCAGCAGCAGGCCATTTCATATTTATCCCTCTTGAATATAGTAGTCTTTTTTGTGGAAAATTTTATTGTTCTGGATGTTAAAAAAAAATGTTGTCACACTTTGGCAATATGTGCACCTGTGTGGATGTCATGGGGAGTAAAGCATGCTGGTTTGAACGTCATTATCTGAATAGTAACGAAGGTACTGTATATCCGAATCTTATGTGAGACAATTATAATTGTCTAAAATAAATACATTATGTCATGTAAAATATAGTAGTATGTGATAAAACTGCCTAAAGACTAATTTTAACAGTTTTTACACATTAAATTCTTGTAAGACAATATTGCATGTAATTTGTTTTGACCATTCACAATAACAGCAAAGAATTAGCTACATGTTTTCAAAGGTGAGATGCTGCTAATTGTATTAATGTGACTTGACATCAGTGAAAAATCCATTTTCAACTAATAAGTGTTGTATGGCCAAAGTAAAGCAATCTTTCCCTTCAGCGCTACTGAGCTGTCGAGGCTGAGGTCAGTTTGTGGTTTCTGCATTCTTTTTAGTGCAGCAATTAAATGCTGCATGAAGTGATGGACCACAGTTGGTGTCCAAAGGTCGCTGCTGTAGTCACAGGCGAAATATATTTGCAAGATGGTAAATGATTATGCCATGGCCTATGATGTTTCCTCGTGTGATCTCTGCTGTCAAATATCTCTGCGGCTTTGCTGCAGAATCTCTGCAGGGGTGTTCTGTACATGTAAAAACTCTACTACATTCCAAGCAACACACTAATGGTTGTGATGGTCCAGAAAAAGAATCGCAACACTATATTCTGTGGTTAACTTCATTGTGGCAGCTACAGTCCCTAATTTATCACAATGGGCCTCTTTCACAGCGAACATTTTGACTGTGCAGGAAAAGCACAGGTGTAACCAATAACATTAATGATGGCTCTGTTCAGTGCAAGTGTCCCACTAAGCAAAACCAGCGAGCCAGCATGCACAGTAGCAGGGGCTGGGAGCTGGAACATCTAAATGAAATACAGTCATTATTAATGTTATTAACTATGCCTGTCTACCCAAAAAAAAAACATTCTTATAAATGATTATGACTGTTGCCGTATGTTGGCAGTCCATGACCAAAACTTGTAAAGCCGACACTTTTGGGGCCATCACTCAGGGAGAAGTTTGATTTTTTTTTTTTTTCACTTCACCTCGAGGCACTTTTAGATAAAAGGTTTTACAGCTTAACAGGACTTTATTCATGACATGTTCACACCCTTCCCCTCAGGACAGAAAAGCTTGAGGCAGATTTCGTAAAAGAATGAGTCAATGTTATATATCCTTGATTTAAATCTTTAATAAACTTATTGCTCTTGCCTGAATGCGCAGTTTGTCCTCCTAAATCTAAATGTCACCCCAGTGAGATATGGTAATTAATAGAAACATTAGTCAAAGAGTTTTAAAATGGGAAAGGAGTCACTTCAAGAACGTTTTGAAATGTCCTTCTCCAGCAGCCCTGTTGATGGATTCATGCATTTCAGGATCAACACATGGGAGCCCTCTATTGCCTGGGAAAGCATTTGGCAGACTAACTAGATAGTCAGAAGCAAGGCTCTGTGTGTAAATGAGTGTGTGAGTTTGGATACCAGAGCGTTTTCAAAGCCATATTCCAATTTAACCTTCACTTCTTGGTGTTTGTTGGACTTGGGATACTTTATATTGTCCTTGATGTCCAGTATGCTGCAGGTTACTTTCTGTCTGGTACTTAATTGTATTTACCTGCCATCCCGAGTCTTAAACAGCTTTTGAATTGACTACTAATCCTATAAAGTAGGAACAAACAGACTGCACTGTTACTATTTTATTCTAATACGAAAAGAAATTCAAGAAAGGCACATAACATAATGTAAACTATGATACGGAAAGAGATGATACACGGTAAGCACCTTCACTCTCTCACTGAGTTTATTTAATTTACTGAGTTTCTTATTTCATTGGGCTGATCAGTGCATGGTCTATAATGACGGATTTAGCAGATGATACGTTTTGCATTAGGAGAAGAAGTCATAACACACAATGGCATTCTGCCAAAACATCGCCAGGTTGCAACCTGAGATTCACCCATGCACGACATCAGTACTGGATGCACATTTGAAAACTGTGCTTCATTCAGCTGAGGATGATGTCTCATTATATGAAACGTGTAATTTAGTTGTCGAGCTATTACGATTGTATGTGCAAAGTGGAATTGTGTAAAAAAAAAAAGCAAAGTAAACAAACAAACAAACAAACAAACAAACAAATAGGCTAAACACAAACAGAAACATTTTCAATTAAACCAGCACTGTGTTTGTAAATCTGGAAATATCTCACTATGTCAGGTGGTCTGCATGGTAACATGATACTTTGTTAAAAATATGGTCTCTGCCAGCAACTGAGATTCAGCAGCTACAGCTAATGACAGTGACCTACAGCACATCGGCACAGGATGTTTTCAAATGCTTTCATGCTACCATGCTTGGTATCGGGGATGTTTCACTTTCCCTGGACTACAGCAGAAGAAGCTGAGCCTTAGCATATGTGAAGACTCATTCATGGTAGCTGCTGGATATTTTACACTGCTTAACGCTAAAGACACATACAATACAAGAAGGGAACGGCTCTGAAAAATGATGCAGGCAGAGGTAAATCTGATGTCCTGAGAACTTTAATGACAGAACTTCACAAAGACAGTTTGACATCAGTTAGTTTGGTCTGTATTCCCAGGCAAGATTCAGCAATGATCATAAACAATACAACTGCAACTGCACTTGTCAATGAAAAACAATGTCAGCACCATGGTTTCTTGATGAAGCTATAAACTGCATGTGGGCCCAAATAGCTGTGAAATCTGAGCTATAAATTTGTTGAATATAGGTGACAGTTGAAAGTCCAACTGTTAAAAAAATAGATGCTTGTGCAAGTTTCAACATGTATCTCCTTGTTATTTGTTCCGACTTGTGTTTTGAAAAGATGTTAACTAACTGAATCAGCTTGGTGCCAGGAGTAAGTCTGTTGTAAGTTTTTGGTATTGCTACATAGCCAATAGTAGCATTACACAGTACTTTAGCCTGTTCCTAATATCAACCAGAACGTTGCCGATAAATTCAAAACATCAATAAAAGTACAGTGTATATAATAAACAGTTCAAACTGTTATAATCTAGCACACAATTTGTATAGCCACAGTCGTGATGCTCTTTAAGAGTAGGAGTAGGAGTAGGAGGCTGGACATTTTCTATCTTGTCATAAAGGTCATAATGTTGCCACAATGCAATGGGCTTCTGGAAAAGCCCAGAGTATTTTACGAAGCTCCCTCTTTGCAAGCTTTTGCTTTAATTCACCTAATAAAGTAATACATACCAGCGTCGTACGTCCTACTTCCCTGACAATGTCTGAGAGACAGAGAGATAGAGAGAGAGAGAGAGAGAGAGAGAGATTTAAATTACCACAAAATGTCAAAACGTAGGTGAGCAAAATACTCAAAAAATAGCTTATTTATATCAGCATGTTGTCTCGATTAGCTCACTAACTAGATAATGTGTTACACAAGTCAACCCCCCCCCCCCGCCCACTCCTCCCTTTTTTGTTTCGAAACTGCAAGTTGTTAGTGTTTATGCTTAGAGGATGGACTGTTGGTATATAATGGTATGTTGTGACTGTGGGCAGTGCCAGCCCTGTGCTTGCCCTCATGTGCAGGATGTGCTGTCGGCTCTGTCCTTGGGTTGCAAGATATTTAACACCAGAGTCAGTGTTCCTTCTTAACATGCTCGTTATGCTGTATTTATATACCAGTTACACTTTTTTTGTGACCACAAGATCATGTAAAAGTATAGTCCAAAATATTCCAACCTTCAACTTTATGACTTTTATCTGTGACTGAATTTTTACAAAAGCCCAATTTAGCAGGGAAGCTGTAAACCTGGCAACACTAGCTCGGGGGGGGGGGGGGGGGG
>NW_019525288.1:2610304-2637570 GCF_002814215.2 Seriola lalandi dorsalis
TGTGTGTGTGCGCGTGTGAGAGAGAGAGAGGGAGAAAGTGAGAGGGAGAGAATGAGAGAGAGAGAGAAATTGTATGTATGTGTGTGCATTTGTGTGGCTGGCTAGCTGGGGGGCATGAAGCTGAGAGTAGGGCATTATTAAAAACCATCTGCTTTCCTGCAGAGTCAGAAGGCCGTCTGGACACAGTCTCTTAACAGGCCTTGTTTTCCTAGACACCCGGAGGCAATATGACAAATTTGAATGCCCTAACTAGAAAGCAGGGGGTGACTGAACAATATTTTTTGCTAATACAAATCTATATGGATGTGTCTTCAAATGGAACACTTAACACAAACCATGTCTTGCATACCACTACGCAGTTACTAAACTTTCTATACGCTGTAGGTACGTTTCTAAAACTTGATGGCTTTATTCTGCTCAAAGAAATTGTATTTTCAGTTATGTTTTGCAGTTTATGCATATTTACAACTACTGCCTGGTTTTAGACTGTAGATACTGCACAAACATGTATCGTATCAATCAAGGAAATGACATTTTCCTCCTGTAAAAAAAAAACCGAAACAAAAAATAAACCACCTCCATAGGTTGTCTGTGCAAGCAGTTTATCATTTTATGTATTAGTTAGGTGATGTTATATATAGAGTGACCAAGTCTGCAATAGAGTTAGAGTTTTGAAGGTTTGTTTCATTGTGTTGACCTTGTGTATATCGAAAATAATGTTATGTTCACCACATTCATGGTTGTTGTAGTTATGTTTTAACAAACAAGAGGAGTCCCATTTTATCTGAGTCACAAAGACTGTTTCTTTCACTTGGTTTCTGTGCTATCGAGTGGCCTGTAAAGACTACAGATGTGGCGAAGTGAGTTCAACACAATAGGCTGCTGCTGCCATTACTTGCAATCAGTTACACTTGCAAGTCCACTCCTCTCAAAGAAATGGTCATGATTAGACCAGAGATTTCTCGGTCTAGACAAATGAGAAGAAATAAACCTTCTTCACACTTACAGACCATGACATGCTTTGTTCCAAGGAGTTAAGGAGTGTCACTCTATACCTCAAGTACGGGGCAATTTTTACTCTCATGCAGGCACATTCACCTAACATGTAGTACCCAAGACATGATGAAAATGGGGGCCTCTAATAACACCTTTAAAATGACCAAGCCGCTGTATGCTGAAATTACTGCACCTGATTAGGTTTAGATGATAGCCCTGCAAGCTTAGGCTTTCTGTGTTTGCATCACAGCACAATTTCCTTTATGCTCTGCTCAATGACCCTGTTTTTTCCCCTCTTTCCTATTCTCTTGGCATAAACAGACGGTAATGGCGTCTTCGTCTTCCTTCCCCCTCACTGGTCCTTCACATGGCTCAGCAGCTTAGCTTGACAGCTCTACTGCTTGTGGGTTCAATTGGTGGAGTTGAAAGCCTTCTGCAGCGTTGGGGTTTGGACTGATAGAATCCTCCATTTACCTTTTGCCCTCGGGCGATAAAAGGAAAGGAATAAGGTTAAAGCCATGCTGGTAGCTGAGACTAAATGGAACATGATCCAAAAACACATAGAAAAATACAAGACTGAAGTGGGAGGAGTAAGAAGGAACATACAGTTTTGGTACAGAGGACTTTTTGTAAGTACGGCTTACTTGTTAGAAATTAAGTTTTGATTTCAGGGGATAATTCTGCATCAGTCAGCTGACAGTGCGTTTGCATGCACAAAGTGAACTCTGTGAAGGTTCATCACCTACCTCAAATAATTAAGAACCCAGCAGCACTGTATGTCATTTTATCATAAAGGGCAGTTCACTAAGCCAAGGCAAAAGTTTCTCAAAGGGGAAGCAATCATGGGATAAGATGTCTGCAATTAATGAAATAACCTCAGAGAAATAAAAGTTTTACTTTTCATAGATAGTGAGCTTTTTCTCACTTATTCCCCATGAACCACATCCACTGATATATTGGTCACATTCAGAGGCTATTGCAGCTTCTGATATGAAACCCAGCCAAAAGGGAGTTTTGTAGTCTAGACAAAGACCTAGGAGGTTATACGAGTCCCTAGTGAGGCTCTGAATTCGCCGATGTGAAGTACTAATATACAGGTATGAGTTGTAGTTGTGACGGAACATGTTTGATGAATGACAGCCGGTTGTCAGGAATTACTGTGAAATTGCTGACAGGTAGCAGGGGTCACTGTAGTGTTGTTAGTGATGATGGAAAGATCTTGCAGAGGGCAGAAACAGCCTTGAAAGAAGAGTACTTCACTCTTGTCAAGACTGAGCTTGAGGTGGTGTGTATCCATACAGAGATGTCAACGTGGCATCAACAAATGAATAGATAGATAGATAGATAGATAGATAGATAGATAGATAGATAGATAGATAGATAGATAGATAGATAGATAGATAGATAGATAGATCTTAACCCTAGACCCCTCTATGTGAATTGGAGAAAGCTCAGTCCTCTGCTGTAGCCTACCTGTATGTATTATCAATGTTACTCTAACAAGTCCAATGTCCTACTTTCCCTGGTTGAACTGTTCACAAATTGGCGGAAGTTAGGTTGGTTAGAGGAGAGAGTGCCATGACATTCACCATGAGGATCTCCTCTTCCTCTCTGCATCCACGGCGATGCCTCCTTCTCAGTTCCTCGGGAACAGAAGGCCACTCTGCGGGTGTGGAGGCCATTCTCCGCAGGGCAAAAAGGCGGTCGCGGGTGTAGACAACGCGATCAGGCATCAAGAGAGGGAAGATGAAGAGATACACCACTTGGTTAACCATCTCCCTGGTCTTAGTAAAATTAAAATAAACAACAGTTAGGGCGACAGTTGTAACGGTGATGCCTTTTAGCACCCTGGGGAAGATTATTTAGGGGACAACGGAAGTAACGCTCTCTCTCTCTCTCTCTCTCTCTCACACACTCTGTCTCTCTCTCCTACCTGTCCGTGGCCGGCGAAGTGCAGCGTGGTGCAGTCACGGGGGACGCCAAACATTTTGTTTTGCGGTAGGCAAATATTATTGTAATACCATACGCCAGCAATCACCGCAATTGGGCGATAAAAGCAAAAAACTTAAATAATCAATCTGGTTTTTATTTGTATCATCGTTCCCAGTCAGCTGATCAATGTGCCTGTTAGACACAAGGTGCAAACCATGAAGTGGAGGGTGTTATTGTTAAGTCACGGCTACACAGTTTGATAAATGTCAGAATATCTGTTTGTCAAACAAGGTGTTTTTTCTTTTTTTTCCCCTTTAGTATTGGTCATTGTGATTGTAAGCACACTGTAGCTCTGGGCACTAAAATTAGTTAAAGGTACAGCATATTGAGTTGATAATTGAATGAAAACATTGTTCCTAAAATGTGTCTGGCGACAGTTTAATATTATATTTATTTTTAATACGACTGTCCGAGAATGTAACCTTTTTTTCCATGTGAGGGATTGTCTAGGATTATGGGCCTTTTGCTGTAATCTAATTATTTTTTTTGTTGTTTTCTGTTTTCTTTTTTTCATTTCTGTTTAAACCAGGCATTGTGCAATATTTGATGATGGGCACTGTCCAGTCCTTGAGCCATAGCATAATAAACTCTAATTGATTGAGGCTTCATATAAATTCTATTTGTTGCTCCTAATTTGACATGTTTGCAGTGCTATTCTACCTATCGTCCTGGGTGTGTGAGTGTGTGGGATTTTTAAGGTGTGTAGTGGCAGTATGTTTTTATTAGCCTAATTCTGCTCTCTTGGGAGAGTGGCGACAGCAACCAAAGACTAGATTGACAAGCTAGGAGATGAATGACAGGAGTTCAGGTCATCAATCCGTAGATGAGCAAGCATGTGGCAAAAGCCATCTGAATTTTTCTGGGGTTAAATGCAATGAACTGTAATAAGATGATGAGGACTGATTTCAGTAATGACAAATTCCTCAGTGACAGCTTGGGAATGTGTGAACTTTGAACTTGTGTGGGTATCACACATTGGTCATCAGTGACTCCAGGACTGATGGATCCATAAAGCCGAAACAAGCACCTGAATAAGTATCAAGATTCCTGACTGTCGGAGTGTGCAGGAGAGAACGTCATGCGAAGGCTCGCTATAATTGGACACAAACAAAAATTATAAGAAAAATGTAATTTCAATTTACACATTTAAATTACAGGATTATGCAATCAGACCAAGAAAAGACACGTTCCACAGAGGAATGAGAGAATTAATGGATGTAAAACAATGCTGGTAAAAAAACGTACTAATCTTTCTTTTCATCCAATATAGTACATTTTCCCCGAGGGCCAGCCTTGAAGATGGCTTCTCTTGTTGAAACAGGTCCATCACTTGCTCTCTTGTGCCTCTTTTGATTAACTACTTGTCTGTATTTTGTACTGTATTTTCAAAGGTTTGCACTGAATACTGGCCCTGAAAAAAAGAAGCTAAGAGGTGCAAAATTGGGGGCACATGTGGATACATTTGGGTTGGTCCTTTTACAAAGGAGTGGGTATTTATTTTGCTTATGTTCACACACAAGGTGTCATGTTGTGATATTGGATTGTGAGAATGAATCAGATTACTACATTATTAGAACATGTTTTTGATGCACCCGGCTTGATTTCTCAAATGCTCAAGCTAAGATAGCTATTTTATAGCTAATGGAGATTATAGCCAATAGTCTTAATGGTAAATACAGTCACTAATAGTAGAGCTTGAAAAAATTATAAAGTGGTGGATGGTTCTCATTTTGAAGTCAACCACAGAGTTGAAATGTTTGATTATATACTTTATTATTGTGTCAAAGTCACTGTCTGAAATAATAACGAAACCTTTGTCAATTTACAACTATTGACCAGCTCTAACTCTGCTGTATTTCTGCTATGTTCCATTGTTGGTTGGAGCAGCTATTCAAGTGCAAAATACAAATGTGTGTTCACACAGGAACTCACATGTAATGCAAAAGACTGCGTTGGTCAAATGTGCAAGAAAAGCTGGTGAATAACCATTGGTGGTAGCTCACAGTGTGGTATCATAGAATATGTGACACATGGTTGACACTTGTATCGAATTGTCTTGTGTGTAATTATCTGAATTTTTTTAAAATTAGGGGACCATGAGTGTTTGTGTAAAACCTATCGACATTGTGATTCTACCCTCGCTGCTGGCGTCACTAATGCTTTGAATGCATTCCAGAGTTTTGATGTATATTGATGTTCTTGTCTGGTGATAGAGTTATGAAGTGTAGTAAGATTCTGGGAAACTCCCCAAAGTTAAAGGTTTTTCTTTTGCATATTAAGCATTTGGCTGTGGTGCACTGATACGCCACACCCCATTTATAACATTTCAAAATTTCCTCACTTTAAAGTCTTCCTGTTGTAAAGTGCTATTTTCTTCAAGATTTGCTTGAAAAGCCTTGTTTAACTTTTACAATATAAATCATCTGCAACATTTATCTGTAATTTTTCTCTCCCTGGGCTAAGCTTTCATTGATCCTGAAAATAACTGGCACTTTACAACACTGCAGACACCAGGGGCCCAAATCACTGAATGACAGGTGAAATCAGGCAGACAATGCTAAAAACAATTACGAAACACTCGTCTCCTGAATAGTGATGGTTTACTTTTGCTGGAGGCAACATCAAAGTAAATTCCTTGACTTCTTTGGTCAAATAATCCGATTAGGCATAAACTATATGTTACAAAAACAACCAACAACATAGAAAAACGCAACAACCCCAATTACTAAAGATTTTGTTGGGTCTTTCTGCCACAGTATTCCTTGTTCCATCCGTTGATGGATTGCTCAGCTTCTTATCCAGGTCAGGGTCTCAGTAGGAGCAGGACAGCCCACGTGCCCAGTTCTAAATGTTGATCTCCTATGGGTAACTGGGAAATGTAAAGCCTCCAGGCTGTACTGGGTCTCTATGCTGGTCTTATTCCAGTTGACCATGCCTAAATCTCCAGGAAAGTGCCTGGGGGTTTTCTGTAGAGGTGCCTATACCAGCTAAAGTGGCTCCTCCTCAATTTGAAGAAGATGCAGCAGCTTAATACTGAGGTCTTCCTAAACCACTGAACCTCGTATGAGACCAGCTTGTTACATAATTCTATTTAAAAGCAGGAAAGCAACAATGTTGAGATTGCAGAGAGAGACGAAAGAGAGACCATGAAAGAAATTAAGTCACCATATGGGCTGTGAAACATCTGTTGCCCCAGGGGGTGGCAGGGACGGATGGAGCTCCTTTACTCCCATGGATAATACATTATTATGATTGAATAAATAAATAAACCATTAAGTCACTCAAAATGATCTCAAGCCCTGAAAGGTTTCAGAGATTTCATTGTTCATCTGTCTCATTATGATATTTTAGTAGACTATTTCATGCAGCAGAACATTAGCAGTGGTGCCATACTGACACTCAGTTTTTCGCTTTTCAGCTGATGACTACTGAACACTACTGGCAGTATTACACAGTATAGCTCTCCTTATTTGTTATAGCTTAATTGTTCAGTTTTTTACTAGTAAGGAGGCAAAAGAAGAGTCTAACTTTACTGGTGAGGAAGGGTAGATGGTATTCCTTAACCAGTTTTCATTGTCCAGGCCTGATACTTAAAATGACAAGAATAACAGATGTAGGAAAACTGTAACCTCTGGGCTTATTGTAAACATTGAATGTGTGTACAATAGTACACATAATACTTTTAAGGACAGAGTACAGATGGCACAAAAAACATGATTTTATTTTTCCTGGGGCAAAACAGCTGCAGCAGATGTGATCTCAGTTGTTACAGTTATTATAAGAAAACCCCATTTGCTGAAACTCTTTGTTTTATCTACAGCAGCCTCCATTTTCTTTGCTTTTATTCAAATCAAGTTTGCGTCAAACATATTTAAGTATCACCTGTTTGAAAGCTTTGTTTTTGCCACTGGAATTCTCAAATACTTATTTTAGATTGTCATGTAGAACTTCTTCTAGCAACCCAACTCTTAAAATCCGTAGTCAGTGATTTTATGGGGGGACTGTAATGATTCATCCTTGCAAACATTAATAATACTAACACTTACTGTTACTGAGCATATGATGAAAGGGCGGCGACTTAAAACATGAGCATCATCTAGTCTGTGTGGCCTTCAGTTGTACTGTGAACTCTGCAGTCAATTATGACATCGCCCTATAAACTTGCAGCAGACTCCAGATGAAACTGGTATTTGGTGAGTATTTGATAAAACAAACTGTGAATTTAATTGATAAAACACTAAAATGACTGATGAAGGTAATTATTCTAAACAAAACAAATAGGAGTATTTTTTAATGTCATACATGAGTACAGTTTACCAACAGCAGTGTCCAACATGTGGTTCTGAATACACTGAAGGATCTTATTGTCCAGGGTACTCTCTGTAGGGGTGCCATCAGCTCTGCAACAAAGCCTAGGGGAAAACACCAGGAGATTAATACAATTCCAAGGACTGTGAAAATAGCAAATCATTAATCTGTTTGCTCAGTATCCTTTCTCACAATTAAATATACAGTTTGCCAATCCTCACATGTTTTCATCCACCGTCATCTTGTGGCCAATATTTGCTTATTGGGCTGGCTGTGCTTAGGTGCCAACTCTCCAGTTGGAGACACACTAAAGTATTATTGGGTAGATTTACTCCAGATTTATCCACCAAAGACACTGAGGGGAAAATCCCAATCGAAGGCTTTGTTGGATCAGCTGTAATCACTGACTGTGTTTGTACTTGAAAATTATATATTCAAGAAAAAGATAAATGCAGTAACACAAAAGTAATGTAAGCCAGGTTTCCCTGGCAACATCAGTGCTTTGTCCCAAATACGTACTATGTGTGTTTATACAGGAAAACCCTATTAATTTAGTATTATCAAAGTTATGCATGCCTAATGTGAAATGCACACTTGAGTTTTCATTGTGCTATTGTAATGGACGACGGTGACCCGGAGCGCCAAAAAACAACATGTCAGAAAACACAATATTTCACAAAACACAACATTTGTGAAACACGACATTTCAAACAATACATTTCAGAGTACAGAAAAGTTGTTACAATACTCCTTGTTCATGATTGTACAGAACCCCAATCCCTGAAAACAGTTCAATTTCATTTCGTGTTTTTATTGTACTTCTCTCAGCAGTGTCCTTGCATGAATTTTAAACTGAGTTAAAAGGATGGAAGAGGAGATAGAAATCATACGGGAATATAATGTTATTCCTTGCTTTAAATGTATCAACAGGATACAGGGTGGCTACTCTTCTGCTCTAAACTCTGCAATGACCTGGGTTCTGTCCAATCAGCACTCAAAACGTGCTGTCACACTCTTCCCCGTAATCTCAAATGTTATTGTGTTTTGTGAAATGTGTTTTTGGAAATGTGTTTTGTGAATGTCGTGTTTTTTGTGAAATGTTGGGTTTTGTGAAATGTTGTTTTGACCCTGGAGGACCACTATAGTGGACATTGTCCCATCATATAATTTGCACCATTGTTGGAGAGTACCAGGGTATTCTATTGAAACAAAGAAACAAAAACATGATGAAACACATTAAATATCTGGAAACATTTGACTTCCTCTTGGTTAAGTTCAGTCGGCTACTATCAGATCAGACTGGTGGCTCCTGTCTGGTTTTATTGATGCTACAGAAAGTGCATAATAACAGGCTTTAGGCTGACAAGGGATTTTCCATCTTTGATGCACACCTCTGCATTAACATACAATGATGGGCAGCTTAGTGTCATCAGAACAAATTACCTCATCTTGCCCCTTCATATCCAAGGTACCGATGTACAATATACTGAGTCCTATCTGTATCGCCTTCATTCATGAAATATAATTGACCCTATTCTTCATTCAGAATTAGTGTCTAACATTTCCATTATTCCTTTTAACTGGTCATAACAGTATTAGATCATTTTACATCACATGCTGCCTCCCTGTATTAAGATATACAGAAACTTAGTTTTTGTTAGATGATGTTTCATTTTGTGTCTAATAATCACTATTTGTAATGCAATTTTGAGAATATATAGAAACTTAAATTCATCCATACTTCCATGTACAATGGAAAATCAAAAAATAACAAATTTGATTTGAGCAATTCAATTATTTTATTGATTAAATTCCACTTATGCAACTCTACACATTTTACTAATGGCTTTGAAATATGTTCCGTGTCATTTAAAATGGCTCAGGTTAAACAGTTAAACTGTGCCGTGTGAATGCTTTTTCAGTCTACCACAAAGTCATATTCCATTCATAGCCAATCATTTGTTTAAAGAGGGCATTATTGGACACAACATTAAATGTTGCCCTCTCTTCCTCACCTTTTCAGCTAATATTTACTGAATGTGTCGTGGGTCTCACTGTTGAAGTGTGTGTAATGCATGAATGCAGGTGTATTTAAAATTTGACTGAGCCTAATTCAAACCTCACAAAACTGCAAGTACCACAAAATGGATACACTCGTACCCTTAAAGGGGGTATTCCTCTCAGCCAACCACAGCCAATAACTACAATATAATAAATTACAAAGGCTTTCATTTTCTGTTTGTGTGATCAGCTGAACTGACTCCTATTAGAATTATCACTTTGTAGAGTTAGGTTCCCAGAGGAATTATCACTGGATGAGGTATCAAAATAGCTTCCGTCCCTCCCACCCACAGTGACTACACATTCATCAATGGAGGAAATGAAATTAAGGCCCTGACAACTTGATAATAAGGACTTGGTTGGAGTATAAAGAACATATTGGGGTTGTAATGAGCTCTCATTATTTATAAAGCATAATTATAGAAGAAGGTGTGTAGAGGAAAGACAACTGCCCTTTTCATTGTTATTGTGAGGCAAAGAGAAATAATGGTTAAAATGGCGTATTGTTGTCTATCACACTCCATTCATAGATTAATTTAAGAGCAAAACATTCGTGTTCTGTGAGTAGTTTATAAGGGATTCATTTCAATATGTAATTTAGCTCGCATTTTGATGCGATGCCTGAATAAGGCACTCCACAATGCTTAATCAGGCATTTGTTCAAAAGCATTGTCCTCCTCTTTCGGTCCAACTTGTTACAGTAAAACACACTGTTAATTATTGTTGCAAAGTTTCAAAAGATTTCAACATGTATTTATTTGTTTCCTCCACTGATATCCAAGAGTTTTTGCTTCATCTTGTCGAAGGCACCCCATGCATATGTATGGTTTTGAAGTTGTTTGGCTTTCTCAATATGTTTATTTTAAAATCTTTTTTTAGCTTTACTCATAATTTTGTGTTATTCCAAAGTAGATTGTCTTGATGTTGGAAATTATAATGAGATTTATGTTTCTAGGACACCATCGGAAATGAGGCTTAAGTCTCAGTAGGATATTTCAAGCACTCATCTGCTGTGTTCTTTTCTTTTTTTTCTTTTTTATTTGAATCGAATAACAAAGCCGAAGATGATAGACAGGGAGAAAGGAAACAAAGGAGATTGGAGGCTTCATGTGAGTGCTGAACAACCAAACATTGAATAAAACTAAACAAAACCTTGAGAACGTAGCCTTACATCGAGGGATGAAATGCGACTAGTGTTATCAGTATGTTTCTAAGCAGTTCACTGGAGATGAATCAAAGACAAGCTCTCTAAGAATGTAAGGATTAATTAGTGATTATTGATAAGTAAATGCTACGCAGCATGTTTTTTTAATGGATTGTGTAAGAGGGGTCTGTACTGTTCCTTTTATTTGTGTTTTGTGTACTGGTCAAAAGTGGTTTTGTTATAATGTTTAATCATTGCACGCATCATTTATATTAAATAATTGACTGAAGTTTTTAATGAAAGTCATACAGATTATAATATATTTGATTTGGGAGTGTGTGTAATCACTGAGTTATAAATTCTTGTTGCGAGGTGGCTGAGGGACATTGCAGATTTGATGTACACAACCCCGACCTAACACAGCTTCTACTCGTTCACAACTTACTACTCAGAAAGTATTCAGACCCCTTCTACGTTTGCCCAGTTTGGCCAGGCAGTCAGCTCTAGAAAGAGTCTTGTTTGTTCCACACTTCTTCCATTTAAGAATCATGGAGACCACTGTGCTCTCAGGAACCTTAGATGCCGCAGAAATGTTATTTGTGGCCTTCCACAGATCCGACACAATCCTGTCTTCGAGCTCTGCAGACAGTTCCTTTGACTTCATGTCTTGGTTTTTGCTCTGATATGTAACAAGTGAGGCTAAAGATTTCCTTAAAGAAGAACACTAAAAGACTTTGACATGAGTAACACAGAGGATTATAAGTGTAACTTTTGACTCTAGTCATGATGGCACCGCAGTAATGTGTGAGGAGGAGCAGCTGATTGTGTCTGCTATTGCCCAACTCAAGGCTGAACTCCTGAAAACATTCCTGAGTCTAATGAAGACGACTCTGATGTTTTGAAAGAAATAGGGCGTGTGATGTTAGAGGCCCTCTCTGACAGATACTCTGATCAAGACACTCTTCACAAAACTAAGCCAAGGTTATATGTTTTTACTATGAATGATTTCCATCCCACCGTGCCTGTCGCACCGTGTGTTTGGGGGGAGTGTGTGCACATTTGCTCTAATATCCTTTTCTCTTTTTAATCAGCATCAACAGTGGACGCGCACATCAAAGGAACTGTCTCTCCTTGAAGTTTAGTACGCTTGACTAGCTGCTGAGGGGAATGACAACCAGGTAGGACTACAACAACAACAACAGGAAATTGACCACAGTTAAGCTGCATTTGAAATGTC
This sequence comes from Seriola lalandi dorsalis, assembly GCF_002814215.2. Classification (NCBI taxonomy): domain Eukaryota; kingdom Metazoa; phylum Chordata; class Actinopteri; order Carangiformes; family Carangidae; genus Seriola; species Seriola lalandi. The sequence goes on from NW_019525288.1 coordinate 2,622,043, forward strand.
TCATTAGGCTCTGACACAGTCCACTGGAGGAGCATGACGGCGTATTTGCTAGACCTGATTTCATAAACCCGAAAAGCCGTGAGTGAGAGAATAGTTCACAGTGGACTAGTATCTTTCCAAAGGAGCCCTCCTGGACTTGCTGATCAATTAATGTTCAAGTAGAAAAATTTGGACCTGTATAATGTCATACTTGCTGACATATTCACTCAGTCACGGTCATTAACTCGCCAACCTACCTGCTCTCACACACACACCCTCCCCTGCCAAAATCAAAAGCTGTAAATTGGTACTATGACTACTTCTGCTATTACATCTATTGTCACTGGTGATATTACTGCTGCGGAGGCTGAAATGAAAGATCAGCACTGTTCAGGCTGACATCCTTCAACACATATTAAAAATGGTCTAATTGTATTTGTTAGATTTTCAGTATAAAAGATATTCAAATTTCTAGTTGTCTAGTTTGATAACATGATTTCAAAGAAACATTTTTCAGTCTATCACAAATTTACTGAAACATAATTTTCGGATTGACGCACAGACAAAGCTGCATTGAATCATGCATCACTTTCTTGACTTGTTAAAGACTATTATGCATTGAATTCAGTTCAAGCCGATGACTCATTCCCTACTTTGGTGTAAATTTAGTTACATTTCTTGGAAAGGTACTGAACATTTTAACAAATTGGCAGAATTCTTCATCCCTGTCCTCTAGTTTCACTTGAAATTGATTTAAATGATGGAATAAGTAACTCAAAAAGAAAACTTTGACCTTGCACACTACCTGAAGTATTAATGAAACATGAACATGTCAATGAATGATTATGTTAAGCTGCCATGTCTGACAATAATAGGTGGCATGTTATGTAAAAAAAACAAACAAACTCAAAGCTGTTGCTGGAAACCAAAAGTAAACCAGTATCATTTACAAAATTGCGGTTTTACCTGATGGTGAGCCCAGGCAATTTTTCATAATAATTAAGCCATGACGAGATGTCTACAGTTTGCTCAGTGCTTTCTCATTAAAACTGCACAATGCCAATTTTATGTTTTTCATAACTTGCAACTGATGAATCATTATTTCAATGACTAATGTAAAACACAAGTCATTGTTTTCAAGGGGTCAATAAAGTTGCCAAGAGAAAGTGAAGTGAAAGGTTTTAGTTTAGGTAATCTATATCATGGAAAATAGCACAAATAGGGGACTAGACAAACATTTAATGATCTGAATGTGACTGTGTAACTCGACATGCCATTACAGAGTAAAACATCAAAAGCACCAATGTGAATTTTTGAAACTTTCAACAGAGACACAGGTTACTCGTTTCTCATCTCACACTGTTGCGAAATGGCAAAATGAACATCTTCCCTGCAATGTGTTTGGCCATGTGTTTGAGTTAAGATGCCTCAGGGTATTAGTCCTGAGGCTTGGAAGAAATCTTACCGTATAGCAGATGTTAATGAAACATATATCCGATGCTGAATTATTAAAATGAAAAGGCAAGAAACATATGAAGTGAAAGTCATGAAGTCTGCACCAAGCTTCGCCTGGTGTCAAACATCTTAAATAGCAAGGTGCTCCTCTTATTGTGCCTGTGGAGTTTCAGCAGCAGTGTCCCACCGACCTTCTTCTTACAATAACTCTGTCCCATTTAGCCCTTCGAGCGATCACGGCCTTAATGGACTGATAAGTGTTAGAGCCATGTTGTAGAGAAACCCTGGACATAAATTTACTCCCTTGCCCTGCAAATCCTATATAGCATTTCTGCAATGATGTAATCAATCATTGTCTCTGCGCTTTTACATTTACACAGCTGAAAATGTCAAACAATTATATGTATTCAAAGCCTTTTAAAACTGTGGGCAAACAGCTATGTTTGCATAATGAAGCATAGCATTAAGAAGTCTTTTTGCTCTTATTGTAATTAGGACAGAAATACTATATCTATTGTAAAGGGCTGGTTATTGCTAGAGATACATTCCAGGCTCCTTGCCACTTCTATTTAACATCTTACTTCCTCCATATTTATGAGAGACATGACTTTAAAAATGAACAGCTCTCCGTATATGGTAGGAAACGTTGTACTTACTGCTTTTGATTCTAATGCCGGTCAATAAAGAGAATAGAGGAAGATGAAGTTTCCAATAGAAAACACAAGCTTTGATTCAAAAGTTCCTGAAGAGGCCCATTCTGTCGATCCACTGCCCCTAAAAGCAAATGTTACTGCTCTGACGAATTATTAATCGGTCCACGCTCAAATATTTTCTCATTCTCTCTCCTGCATGGGCCAGTGTTTCATTTCCATGGCAAGCACGAGCTGCCATTTGCAGACTATGAGAGCAAATGTTAATTCGCCCCATGCGCATTTCTGTGCCAGAGGAGCCATAGGGCTGGGCGCTAACGTAGTGGTAAAGATAGAGGGGGGAGACTTGGGTATTTACATAAGGTAATGTGATTGAGTTGTTTCCATAGATTTATCCTTTCCCTGAGAAGCCATGGGTGATGTGAAGAATAGGAAATGTGCGTGTGTGTGTGTGTGTGTGTGTGTGTGTGTGTAGTGTGTGTGTGTGTGTGTGTGTATGGGCAGACCTATGAGGGCAAGTTGTCACAAATGTTGCCTCACATTCCTCCAGACTGTCCTCCTGTAAAAAAAAAAAAAAAAAAAAAAAAAAAAAAAAAAAAGTAACCTATTAGGTCATCTGTTCATCTTCATGCATCTTATTATGAGAAAAAGTTACGTTATATTGTCAGGTAACCTCTAGCGGTCGTGGTAAAGACCTGGGCGAATGAGGAAGTTCAGTGATGTGGGTTTGAGTGGACGGATAAGTTCACAAAACATAGGAATTCCACACATGTTAAATGTATTCACTTTTTGTGTCTGATGTGAAACTGAAAGTTAATATTGTCTGTTTTATCCATGACCACTTCAAAACCTTCATCACATGTTTATTATTGTTACGACGAAGGTGCTTTACACATGCTGCTGGTACGCTCCTATGGGTCGTGTCCAAAGAGTATGGACAGGCGACCCGTATGGTCATTAAGGTCGGAGGACTTATTGCATTCTTTAGCTGCTCCACTTGCACACACATCGTATGGATGTGATCTACTCCAGATTATGTTGCTACTGCTACCTCCTCTCAATCCCACACCATGTCATTCTCGCTCCCTCCCACTTCGATTTCTCACATCCTTTGCTCTTTCACTCCTGCTCTCCTTCCTTAATATAATGTGAGATGAAGTGAGATTAAGTGAGGTGTTATGGCAAATTAAGTAAGATTAAGACAATGGAACAGCTCTACTCACCTATGTTGTGCATGCTTTTTTTGTTGTAGCTACTGACAGAGCCCTGCCTGTCCTGTCCTTGGAGATGGGTGCTGATGACAGACTACAGACCATGAAAGGCTTGGGAGTGTTGGAGAGGTCCTTTACACCTGCCACTGTTATGCCCCTATGGGTCGTGTCCAAGCTTATGGACAAGCGACCTGTATGGTTGGAGGACTTGTAGCATTCTTTATTTTAGTCTCTAGTTGAGAAAAGGCAACACATCCTATGGATGTAACCTACTCCAGATTGTGATATCGTGTTCTAGTCTGCAGATGTGCAACTACAGAAAGCTTTTGACAAAGACTTGCTTCTGATTAAGGTCTACAGAAATTAACCTACCATTGTGTTAATTTGCATGAAAAAATGAGGCTGAAACTAAATAAAAAATTGCCTTTGAAAACAAGAACTATGATGAAATGTTCATCAGCAGATAAAAAAAAAAGATAATGTGAAAGATAGACAAATGGACAAGTGAAAAATTCTTGTTTTAATGCAAAGTCTTATTGAAAGACATGCATGCTGTGTGGAGTCACACTCCACAGCATAGCTTCTGATTAGTAAGTCCTCTGCCACCCAAAACAATCTATTTTCTCTTCTACAGAATTTGGTGTTACAAGAAAAAAAACTGTTAATTTGCTAATAATTTGTCAAAAAATATAAAGGTTTCTGGAATATATTAACCTCACAGTGTTTTGGTTCAGGTTTGTGATGAAGATTAGATCAGCTCTTTTGCTTTCACAGACAAAGCAGGTCCAGCGCCACTGTAGCACATTAGAAATGGACATTTCAAAAGGTCAATGTGATTGATTTTAAACTTGGGCAGCAATCTCTTTTTTTTCCCACCAACTGAATGGTTGTCTCATCCAAAACTAAATGGTTTTACACAGCAGAGAAGGAAAAGGGAAGGAGGGAGGAAAAGCAGGTCAGTTGTTGACATGGACGAATGGGGATACAGCAGAACAGCATTCACCGTAGTGACCCAGATAGGACCCAGTTCAAAGCTAGAACATGCACTATATTATATTATATTATATTATATTATGTTATATTATATATGTATGTTTTCTGTTCAAGTTAAGCAACTGAAAAATTAGTGTGCATCTTTTTTTGTGTGTGGTTGTATATAGGCATCAATGCATCTTGCATATGCAAAATGAGTGTGTAAGTGTGAGTTGCAGTTCATTTGCTTGAAAACCTTATGTGTACATTTTGAAGTTAACAGTGAGAGTGTGAGAATTACAAAATGGTCGCAGGTAAAACTTTGATGATCAGAGTGGTTCCCTAAGCGTTAGATGATCCACTATGAAGCACTACCCCCGATGTTTCAGCCACATGGTGGTGCTGGTGGACCATTGACCGTGGGCCATCAACAGTTTATCTGTCTCACACACTGCTTCCTTTCAATCCCACACCATCTCATTCTCACTCCCTCCCACTTTGACTTATCACATCCTTTGCTCTTTCACTCCTGCTCTCCTTCCTTAACATAATGTGAGATGAGGTGAAGTGTTATGGCAAATTAAGTAAAATTAAGACAAGGGAACAGCTCTACTCACCTATGTCATGTGTGCTTTTTTATTGCACAGCTACTGACAGAGCCCTGCCTGTACTGTCCTTGGAGATGGGCGCTGATGACAGACTGCAGACCATGAAAGGAGTGGGAGTGTTGCATCCAGTGGAGGTGGAAGTGCCTGCACAACACATTATCATTCACCTTCTATGGTTTGTTTTGTTCTCTTTACCTTTTCACACTTTGTCTGCTATTTTTTCCTCTCTCTTTTTTTCATATCCTTTCTTTGACTGTGTGCCGCCCGCTCCCTCCCTCCTTCTCTGCCTTTGTCCTTCCAGTTCCCCGTCTCTTTCCACTCTTCTGTGTAGGTCTTGTCATTTGTTGAAATCTTGAAGTCTTTTCCATCTCTCCCTCTTCCGCAATTCTGCTGTTATCAGTTCCAACACCTTTTTTTTTTTTAACCAACATCTACCTTTTCCTCATTCTGCCAACCTCTCCCCATGGCACCTGTCTAATTCTCCTTGTACCCACTCTGTGGTGCCACTCATAGCTTGCTCCTTCACCCTCCCCTTCTTCCTTTCCTGGCTCTCTCTGCCCTGGCAGTCTGACAATTGTTGGAGCAAACACTGCTAAGCAGTTATCACCAGCTCACAGAGGTGTGTGTGAGTCTGTGTGTGCATGTGCGTATGTATGTTTGGTAATAACAGAAAGAGAATGTGTATACGTGAGCATGTGTGTCGCTGTGTGCATTTTTCTATTTATATTGAGGTGTATAGCTCTTGTGTTCAGTAAAACAATACAAACAATGTGTCAGACAGGTTTCTATTATATTGGAGCTTTGTATGGCTCTTCTACTATAGTGTAATTTTTTTTGCAACAATGAGGGGTAAAATGATACTGAAAGGCTGCAACTCCTCTCCTACCCCTGCCAAACATCCCTGGTGTCTAGCTGCTCTGGATCCATATAAAAGGCACTAATTTCTTTGTCTTCAAGGATTTTTTTTTCTAGTTTTGGTCCCATCTGTCACTGGGAGGAGGTTGAAAGAAAGCAGGAATAAGCCCAGCTGGAATCCTTTGTCTATTGAAGGTAGATCACATTGTAGTTAGACCAGGACAATGCTTCTCTGGCCTTATGGGTACTGAGAGATGAGGGACACTCGCCAGGCCTTAGACCTCAGGAGCTAGGTATGCCAAACAATCATCCTGAAGGAAAGCAATTCGGGGGGGTTTGATTTATTCTCCTTGATACAGGGAAATCATATTTTGAAGCAGTAAAAATGCACTTCCCGTTGGTCTATTCAACTATGAATTAGACACATTTCCAACGGTATGTCTATTAGCTTTTCAGAAATTCCGTTGTTGGCCATATCTTTGCCAATTCACTTCTCATACAAGTGCTTAAGCAAAGGTCCTTTGACTTTTTACAAACCATCCTCCTTGTTAAATTCTGAAGGGAGGGGGAGTACATTGAAGTTAAGAAGGAAACATTGGAGAGAAAGTCCTATGGAATGCTTTTTCTCACCTTTTCTGCTATGGAGACATCAAGAAATACATTTAAAAGGGACTTTTTATGCACTTCCTTATTTTCAGTCATATATATGGTATTATAATGTTGTATGCTGGATACATAGAAATAAATTGACGTTGGAGGTTTACTATGCAGTTGTTTGGCGAGAGCAGAATAACAGCTTTAGCAGCTTGAGCTTTTGTATTTGTAGATCCTGTGTGGAGATAGGAGAAACTTCCAAAACGACAACCAATTCTTAGCGTCATGTCTGGTTTCCTCCAGACATGATGCTCAGAATTGAGGCCAAACAGTTCAATCTGGGTTTTATCAAACCATTTTCTCAGTCTGAGAGTCCTTTAGCTGCTTTTACGGCAAACTCCAAGCGGCATTCATTTGTCTTTCACTGAGGAGAGGCGTCCGTCTGGCCACTCTGCCACAAAGCCCAGATTGGTGGAGTGTTACAGTGATGGTTGTCCTCCTGGAAATTTCTCTAATTCCACACTGGATCTCTGGAGCTCAGCCAGAGTGACCATCGGGTTCTTGGCCACCTCTGTCACCAAGGCCCTTCTCCCCTGTTTGCTCAGTTTTCCAGCTGTAAGAGGAGTCGAGGTTGTTCCAAACGTCTTCCATTTAATAATTATGGAGGCCACTGTGCTACTGGGAACCATCCCCAGATCTGAGCCTTGACACAATCCTGTCTCTGAGCTCTGCAGGCAGTTCTTTCAACCTCATGGCTTGGGTTTCTGCTCTGATATGCATTGTCAGCTGGGAGACCTTATATAGACAGGTGTGTACCTTTCATGTCTAATCAGTTGAATTTACCACAGATAGACTCCAAGGTCAAGGTGCAGAAACATCTCAAAGATGATCAAGATAAATGGGAGGTACCGAGCTACATCTCAGGTGTCATAGCAACGAGTCTGAATACGTATGTCAATGTGATATTGCAGTTTTTCCTCTTTAATATATTTTTTATAAAATTCGGAAAATTTGTGTTTTCATTGTTGTTGTCATTATGAGGTGTTGAGTATAGATTGATGAGAGAAAGAATTTAGCATAAGGCTGCAACATGACAAAATGTGAAAAAATGAACATGATGACTTTCTGAATGCACTGTATCTGCCATGCTATCTGAGGTATAAGTATAAGCCACCATCCAAGAGCCTTTAAAAATGCCCAGAGGGGTGGTTGTCCATTTAAAAGCAAGAACCTGTTTCCTTATCAATTATGTTACTGTCTTTTTATGACTAAAGAACAAGTGCATATGGCAGAGCAGAAGCTTCTTGTATTGGAAAAACAAAATGAGCACTAAAATGTCTTGGGGATAAATGGAAAAAGGAACAGCATTAGGGAGGTGTGTCTTAGTCCCCCTTCTATGCATAACTTACAAATTATCAATGTTTTTATTTTCTTCTTGCCACATATTGGTTGGAGGGCCCAAGAGACCTATTAAGGAACCAAGGGAAGAAAAACACCAGATTTCATCTGATTCCCAGGAGGATGGAGTCTTACAATGTTAAGAACACTTACTGGAAAGAGTCCATAGCTGTACAAAAGTTTTAGTGTAAGGTTTTTTTTCTATGGTATTGATCCACTTAGCATTTACTCTCCCCGGCGACTACAGCAATGGTGCAAATTAGACAGCATGTGCCCGAGTAAGATTCAACAAAAAGAAAAAAGGAATGGCTAGAACGCTCAAGAGATACCCCAAACTATAAATGTATTGATTGAACAGTTCAAAAATCATGGACGTTTTAGTGCAGAAATAAATTAGTCACTGATACATTACAAAAAGCTATTGTCATGGTGTTGCAGCTGCACTGAAATGAAACCATAAAAGAGTCATGATTAAAGGAGCTATTTGTAAGTTATGCTTTAACAATTAATTTATTCTCTTCTGAATTCTGTCACTCAGGGAGACACCAAACCTGACTGCCTTTTCAGTTGTTCGGTGTTTTCATTTATTTTTCATAATATTAGCTCTGAACCTACTTGCAGGCTGTGTTCACGTTAGCTGTTAGCTTTGTTAAGAATGCAAAAAAAATATAATGCACAAATGTACACAAAATCATGTACATGGACATGTTTTTCAAAATCTTAAGGGTAGATATGATGATGTTTTGACATGGTTTTGAATATGTCACTAGAAAATGCTTATTAGTGTATAATGTTTGGTGACCTCACATAACCCCAGCATAGGTCCGCCTAAATTCAACCTGAGCAGAGGTCCAATGTAAATCCGTTTGGTCATATCATCCATTGTATGACCAAATTACTCCTTAAGAAGTGGCTGTCACACTGCACTATTGCTATTACTTTTTTCATGAATAAGTCTGGATAACGATCCCAATCCACCTAAATATAACTCTAATTTGTATCTGTTCAAATTTATTTATTTTTTTTCTTGAACTCCATTCAATATTGCACTGTGAATAGTGCAAACTAAAACATGCAGTACATCAGTATGGAATTGCTCTGGTAAACAAATTCACATTGTCTTTTGTGAATTTGAAGGTATTGTTTCTTCATCTTTCAGAGGATTGCTTGAAAAAAAGCTATCTGAACAAATTTGCTTAGATTTACATTACAAACTGTAATATGTACTAAAAAAAAAAGAAAAAACAGCATCTAAAATTACAAGGATACAGATATTGAACACCCAACACAATAGAAATGTGATGTTAGGAAATGTGTATTTTTCTGTCAGTGTCGGAGGTTGAAAGCAGATGACTGAATCCTTTGCAAGAGAGCATTTTGCCCATAGGATTAAGATTGGATGGCTGGGTTTAAACCTGTCAAAAGAGCAGACTCAAATCCCTCACTCACAAACACTTTATGGTTCTCACTTGAGGTGCTTGTGAGCATTGGTGGAAGGAGATATTTCTCTTTCATGCCACTTACTTCAGAAGCCATTCAGCACATCAACTGGATTGTGGAGGATTTGTAGGGCACTGAGCAAAGAAGTGAGGTTGGGGAAATTAGTTATCATGTTTTTTTCCACTTTTATGACAGTCCTATTACAATTCATTTCATAAAATTAGTTACTTTGCATACTGTACAATTTTGAATTAAACGTGAGCAAGTCTTAATGCAATATTGCAATCTTCTAGGAGAAAAACAGTATCATTTTGATCCTCTGCTCTGTTGTTATAGGATGATTTTGGTCAATTTGGTACCAAAGAATCACAAAAAACATGCCTGTGTATATTTCAAATAATGTCACAATGTATTATGGCAAATGCAAAGTTATTTCTTTATTAAAATGTGTTACAACCTTTAGTTCACTCAAAGCATCACTGAGTTCGCAAATAATACTTAGTCAAATATAGAAAATAATTAACTTGAGCACAAGACTATTTGCGTGTGGCAGTGCTTTTTTGGATGTGTCTTTAGTGTGATGGTGAGCAACCAAGGGGGAAATTGGAGAGGGCAAACAACAAAAACAAGAAATCATTTTCTGAGGAGAAGTTATTTGAGTGGAATTACAGTGTCGTGTTATTTTGCAAAATTATTCTGTGTTTGCATAAAGAGCACAACACTTGGGAATTGCCTTGTGTATCATGCAAATGTTACCCTGAATAATCTATTCACCAGTTGCTGGTTATAATTTGGAGTATCTTCAATGCAGTGAATACTGATTTCACAGTGATAGGAAACTATCTTACAGGTTATTCCAACCTCCCTGATTTGCAAGAGAAGAGACCTTGCAGTGAAAATGTGTCTGAATAGGTCTTTTAGCAACTCATACAGAGTAACAAAACACCACAGAATGCAAACTGCAAATATTTATAAGCCCATTAGTGTATGAAGAACTGATTCGAGGCCCGCTGCAGTTCATTTTGAGCACACCATAGCATTGTTTAAAGCACGTCATGATAAAAGTTGTAAATCAGGACCATGAGGATTTGGCTCTGTGAAGCATTTTGATCCGTCAGTCTGTGCCGAGCTGTCAGCAGTTTAATTAGGGCTTGTCAGTCAGATATCAAAACTTTTTATGTTGTCAGATGCGACTTAACAGAGGTTTACCAGTATTTCCCTGATATAACTTTCATGTTCTGATGTCCAAGTTGTTAGGTTGGAGAAAATTATACCAGTTTATCAAGCAGTCCTTCAATGGATTTGAGAGTCAATTCACAAACATGCAGTGATTGTATAGATGATGATGATGAGGATGATGATGTGTAAAGACGGCATCTAAATTTTCCAGTTCCCACATTAATGAGAAAATTTCATTTACAGTAGAACACTTTGTTTCAATTAATATAAATTAAGCTCATGAGATAAGAAAACTCGCAGGCGCAATTATCCTCAGGCAGCTCGGGCTCCAGCAAAAATGTTTCTGGTGTCCATCTGCATCTTAAATGCTTCATCTATCCAGGGAGCTGCAATGGGCAGTTACTATACATGCCAGTTAAACCTTTAAATTCCTGCTGACGGCTTCAATACAATGTTGTGGTACTGCTTCACCTATAGTCATTTAATTGAAACGAACTATTAAAGATCTTCAGTGCAGAGGGGTGGGGAAATAGTAAAGACACAAGACTGCAGGAGAGATCAATTTGAGAAAGAAAGAATTTCAAAGAGTGATTCTCCGTTTGTACAGATTCCATTGTGTGTCGCAGGAGGTCTCAAAAAAATAATGAAACTAAAGCTACTCCTTTCTTGTAGACATGAAGTTTGTGTGTGTGTGTTTTTTTTTTTTTTTTTTTTTTATATGAATATGACAATTTGTGGCAGATGACATACTTGTCTTAGCAGGAAAAGCACAGGTGTTACTAGCATCATTAATGATGAGTCTTCATTTGAAGTATCTCAGTAAACCATGAGCCAGCATGCACCAACCAGTGCCTTAGAACTTGCACCTGAGTGTAATTTAGCCATTACACTCTGGCTTCTCCTGCTATGACATGACAAAGAGCCTGCTGTGAAGACGACCTATTGGCACATCTTTTCTTTGGGAATCTGCTCTACCTGCCCTTCGACTACTGCAGCTTTGTTTCGCCTAATACTACCCACCTGTTTAATCAACTTTGGAAATCATTGAGCCCACATCCTGAGTGAAGCTTTAACCTAATATTTGTACTTTTCAATCTTCTGCATTCTAAATGAATGAATAACCAGCATACAAGACAAATTATTTTGTGGTTTCACCTGTATTTGGACATGAAACACATAAGAGCTTTCTCCAGTCATATTTGGACAGGACTACTTTTTATGGGGTTTCTGGTCATTTGATTTCTCTGTTCCACTTACACACTAGTTTTTTCTACACATGATGCTATTTAAACACCAAATTACTGTGTTTTAACAAACATATCAGAGCTACCACAGACTGCTAAAACAATATTTTTTATTATTTTGATTTGTTTCCAAAATTCTTTATCAGCTTTATCATCATAATGATGTGCTTTTCACTATGTCATGGAGTTAAAGTGATTCATTAATTAATTCAAGGTGCGATGAATGTGATTTTCCAAATGCATCATATTACTAAATTAACATTGGAAAGCTGATTAAGGGGAATAAGGAGCTTTCAAAGTTCATCTTTGTTGTGGTTTCCATCTTGTAATACCCTCCCAAATACATGTCGTTATGCATATGGATACATGCAGATATGACACTTGCGAGTTAGCTTTGATCACATCATCTACTGCTGCTAATAATATAGATGTGTCATTGTATGTATTCAAAGGATGTAGCTTCTGTGGGCGTTCACTACATGTCTTCACACAACCATGGCTGTTATATCCATGGCATTTGTTTAAGCGATGGTAACAATGATGAAACTCTGGGAAACTTTTACAAAAGACTGCTCTGGAAGACCAGCAGCAGGACTGTGATTCAGGCTGAGTGGAGAGCTGACAGATGACTCCCAGACAAAGAAAAAGTCAACCTGTTGATGCATGCACGCACGCACGCATACTCATACACACTTTTCTGAACACATCACATCACTTTATGATTAACCTCCATGTGACCATTCAACACATGGGCTGGGGATGAAACTGCAGCTTTGGAGACAGCCAAGGTTGTGCAGTGTTTTCAGCATTTCTGCTGTTGACATAGATCATGCGATCCCTTGGCAATAAAAATACAATACAAGGGCTGTTACCTTAACTCAGTTAATTGGCATAACTGGACTCACCTCCTCTTGAACTTGGCCTGGATCGATTCTAGCTATTGTTATGATCGTGTTCAGATGGGCATTGTCATAACAAAGAGGTCAGATGTATACATTGTGGTTTTCCATTTATTATGAATTGTAGCTCTGGAGCCCTGCTGTCGAAATAGCTATTGATTAGGAAGGGCTGAATGTAGCTGGGTTTGATTATTCATGTGAGAACTTACCTGGGCACGATCAATATGGCCCCAAGGATGAGAACTGCTCACATGATACGTGTCAATGGAGGCATACACACGCTTTGGAAAGTGCACAGAGAAAAACAGGAACCCCATTACCGATCATATTTTGTGACATATAGGCCCAAGTTTCCTCCTTTCCCCTTCTGTTTAGATTTTACGGTCATGATTCATAAAAGGAAAGCAAATTTGTCAGTTTTACAGAAAGTTAGGAATTTGTAATGAATTAAGTATAGTTTATTCCATTATTGTGTTTTCTAATTCTACACTATGTAATCTTGCTTTCAGTAAAAAGAGACCATGTCAAAACAGCAGCAGGAAGCTTGCAAGTAAGCTTGCAATTAACAACGGATGAGCACCAATCACCATTCCTTCAGACAGCAATGCATCAAATAGCCAAAGTCATAGAACATTCTATTTGCCATTTACAAAAACAACAAACATGAGAAGCTAAGTAAACAGCAGCACAATAGGAAGACAAACAAGAGCCTAATACCAGTGTAATATACTGCACTGGTGCTTGTTTCTCTGGTGCTGGTGAAATGGTAATGGATGGACAGTGATAGTAATGGAAGCAATCTTCTCATCGTAAATGAATGTACATCTGCTGGATTGTTTCCCTCAAAGAAATCAAGAGGAAAAACCCCATCAATTAGCAGGCTCACACAGGGGCACGGTGTGATGTGAATGACAATGATCAAGGCACCCTTCTATTCCTCCTCCTCCTCTTTCTCCATACCCGCCGACGTCAAGCCTCCCGCTGGTAAAGTAGTCTGAAACCGAGGACCCATCAGCCACGGATCCCCTCTTGCAAAGAAAGAAATTCTTATTAATAAGTTTTGTAATATATTTCGTCTTTGTTCTCCCTTGTGTATGTACGTGTGTGTGGTAATTTGTGTGTACAGTATGTTTGTTGCCATGCTTGATTGTATTAATATTAGGGCTCAAAAAACACTGTTTGATGCTTACACTGGAGCAGTACTGTGGGGCGCCTGGAGGTTGATGCATGGAAATAGGGAGCCTCATTTTGTGTGTGTGTGTGTGTGTGTGTGTGTGTGTGTGTGTGTGTGTGTGCGCGCGCGCGCGCGCGCGTGTGAGTGTGAGAGAAATGATAAAATGGGCGCACAGAGCAGCAGGTGAGCCTACTTAGGCCTGAGGATCCTGCCGTGAGATTCCAGATTTTGCTACGGAAGAGCAGGAGGCCTCATCAAAAGCCTGGGGAACAACAAAAACCTGAGCTGCACAAAGGACTCCACAGAGAGAGAGGAATCTCTCGAGAAGACTGTTGCATCTGTTTTCTCTGTTTGTTCTAATATCACACAACTTGCATTCTAACTGTATTTTTTCCAGTGCGAGAAATTGGATGGATATAGAAAACATCCAAAGCTTCACTAATGCCACATTAGTCTTTCTAGCTTTGTCCCAATGTGACAAATACATTCTGCAGTGTGCACTCTGACAGATGAGGTACAACAAAGATCTCATGCAAATAAGTAAGTATAGACACTGCATTTATGCTAATCTGTCGTATTACTTAAAGGTGATGGATCTGACATGACTGGTAAATTCTTTGTGGCACCCAAATCCTCATTTTCACATGTATCAAAATGTTTTGCCTCTCGCTCAAGATGCTTTTAAAATATTTTTGTTAATGTGATGCAAAGCTCAATTTAGTCAGATTTACTTTTTTTTTTTTCTCTCCAAAAAATAGCTTTGAGCAAATAAAATAAAAATGGCAAAATACAAAACCTATGTTAAAAGTTCAGGACATGTTTTGTTGCTTTGCATCCACTCTCTATTATTGCTCCATGGGCTCGGGAAATAGTTAATCCGATACACAGGTTTATGAAATGTATTTTTATGCAGCAAGTGTGATGAGAGCACATTGCAGTCTGTACTGCTGCTCTCTTAATCCCTGCACTTTTATTCAGCCTTTGCTGAAAGTGGAGGCTACAGCATCTTGAACAGATTAGAATTGGAAAAAAAAGTAAAGTCAATGTCGTTGAAGGTCATGTTTTTCAACCTTTTAAATGGTTTGTATTTAGGCAAGGAACTAGGATAATGATTTTGTGATTATTCGAGGAATAAAAGAGTTCATCCACAGCATTGCATTTGAGTGCCTGTAGTAAGAGACACAGCAACAATAATCAAGACAGCAAACTCAACTGAATTCTTTCTACTCAGGAAAGGGGTTATACATTTTCATCTCCAACTTCATACTTTACAACAAATGGTCATCCTCTCCTTTGAAGTGCTGTATATTTTGTCCTTTTCCTCACAGGAATGCACACGCAGTATCTTCTTGGCAACTCTTAACACGCAACGCAACACCCAAGGTCAGTTTGGTCTCCCTGGCAACAGTGCAATACATTTGGCGCATTGTCAGGCTATTTAATCAAGACTGGCTCTTTGTGTGTCAGATGAACATGGACATTCCTTTTATCTCTAAAACTGCTGAGTGAGGCGGACACCCCCGAAAAGTGCAAGGGATGGAGAAGGGGGGACGAGATGTGTCTTAAGAGAAGAAGAGGGAGAAAAGTGAGAGCGAGACTGAGAGGGAATCTGGTAGAGAGTCACTGTTAGAAGTCCTTGATGATGCCTTTGTATTGATCAGACTGTACCATCGTCTCCCACAGTAAATCTATTCACAGATGACCGCTGCAGCTGAAATGCTTTTGGAAATAGAACGGGGCGAGAAGAATAAACAGAAACATTCCGCCAACTGATTTTCAATCCACTTAACCTCTCCACTCCTCATTTGAACAATAACAGGGCAGGAGAAAGGGACAGAGAAACAACGGATCGGAGGGGGTACATGGGGGG
>NW_019525288.1:2637590-2646817 GCF_002814215.2 Seriola lalandi dorsalis
TGTGCGGGGGGTGGGGGGTGGGGGGGTAATTTTGCATCTCATCTGTTGACAGTCAAGCATGTTGTTATCATTGTGTGCTGCCCTCTAGTTTATCTCCCTCTTGAAGATAGTGGCTCGCTCCTCGTGACTATAGGGCCAGACAACCAATTATCTATGTGCCCTCTATCAGATGTGATTTATATCACTAGGCTGTCCCTACTCTGCTGTCCCCTCTCCGCCTGTGATCAATCATTCCCTACACAAACACAAAACAGGCCTTTAACAAAACAAACAGTTAATGCCCTGGATTGCCTGCTAAGGAAACTGAAGATATTAATCGGCTCAGTTCTTTACAAAAATAAAGCCACACTGACATTGAGAGGGAGCACAAGGTGATGGCAAAGTCGGGTGATACTCTAAATGTTGCCTGCTGTGTCAAAAACCTAAATTCAAATTTTGCTTTTGAAAGATAAATACACTGCTAGAAGCCCTCTCATGTTAATCTGTTCATATTCATACCAACTCAAAACAGTTATAATCTTTAATATTCCACCTGTTTGATTTGGTGAAACCTCTGGTGGTTACTGGTGGTAACATCAAATGCGTTTAACAAATACAGATTCAAAAGTTCTGTTGGTAAAGGCAGGTGTATTGACACCTGTGTAGTGGAAATGCAACGGAAGAGCAACTCCTGTTTACAATGCAGCCAAATAAACCATGGGTTGAGGGGATTCATTGCATTGTGTTGTTTTAATAAAAGTCAATAACTGGTATTTTCCATCAGGACTGCAAAAACCACAGTAGCAGCCTTTCGCCTGCAGCTTTTAATTTAACAGCTCACTGTGGCTGTTTCTTCTTATTACTTTTCTCCCTTGAAAAATCTCACATGATCCACTGACAAAAATTGCCAACAATGACCATCAGCAAAGTGCTAACCTAACAAATACTTTGCATTTTCTTTGGCTGCTTCACAACAAAAGACAGCCCAAGGTTTACAAGTTTAGCACCAGTAGGAAGAATAAAGCTGGAGTACAGGCCTGGATCATTTCCTGTGAATCTTTTCAGCGTTTCAAGGCAATTTGAAACCTGTGCGAACTTTTCTAATGATGCTATGCTAATAACAATAAACAATATCATATAGAAGAGCATTTACTGAATGTACATACTGTATGTTTAATGGCTACTATGGAAAAATGCCAACCATAAATGCTATTAAATATTCGGTTTTATATGATAACGTCTTAAACCTGTAATAATTGTGTTTTCCTCAAGGGGGCAGTAGAAACTAGCTGTAAACACAACCTTGACATGTTTTTAGCTAAAAGTTGCTTATTTACAGATCCAGCAGACACAGAACAACATCAGAACTCATTCGGAGTCATGGTGAATCGTCATGAAGAACAATATTCACTCTCTCTGTAGCTCTGTTTTTGGTCTCCACCAACTTGTAAGGAAATATCTGTCACTTTGTCTGTCTGCGATTTGGTGCTAGGGAGATAGTGTACAATAGGTTCTTAGGGGTGTTTCTGGTGACTGAACCAAAACAGTTAAGTTGCATTACAAAACCAAAACAATGAGCTGAAAGATGCTAAAACGCTGTGGGTTAAGGTTAAAATGATTTTAGGGATTATAACTAGAACTAACAAGATTTATTTATGAGTGATAGGATGATCATTGATATTAATCCATTCATAACAAGTAAATTCATGATATCACTATTATGTATTTATGATGATATATGTAGGCCTAATTATTTTGTGCTTTACTATGCTAACTAAACTGCAGCTATGATTGTTTCAAAGGCTTAAGAGAGAATACAGTGTCAACACTGACACAGTAGATTAGCAAAGTCAGAGGCAATGCTGTGCTAAAATCTTCACCACCTGACCATCTGATGAATGCGAATCACTCTAGGCCTCCACCTTTGGACACTTTGAGAGCCTACTAGACTACGTAAAGCCTTTGCAGCAGTACATGCATAGAGAAAACAACTCCCCTGTGCATTTTTGTTATTGTGAGAATGTTGTGAATATTTCAGGATCATGAGGTGATCAATACCAGAAGGCTGGCTGGTTAATGATGTAGAACCTGAGCATCGTCTGAGAGGGGAGAGTAGGGTAGAGTTTGTGGACTCTCCTCTTTCATTAAAGACGTGATCAGTAAGCACAACATGTCTCTCACCCAAGGGCATAGTTTTAAGAGGCTTCGTACTAAAGAAACTTTTCTGACTCGTTGAGTATGTAGATAGGCTACTGTATGCATGTGTAAGGAAGTGGAGAGGAATACACTGAAAGACAAATGGATATCTGATTTGAAATGCTCTTTTGTTTTTCTTTTTTCTTTTTTTTTTTTTTACATAAATAGGTCACAGGCCAAACGACATGGTGCACCTCATGAAAACATTAGGCCCCTGAGCTGGTAAAGCACATATTTACTGCTCCAGAAATCCAAGGTTCTAGTATTGAATGAGACAATTTAGCATCAAACTGTTCCATGCTGATTACAAATGACTGTATGACCAGGGAATGGTTTTGTGTTGTTGACACGGTTCTGATCTGATCCTGTTAAAATGCAAACACACACACAAACACAGTGTACTCAACCACAAGGCAAAACACGGTGTAAGTTGCTGTGTAAGACTTTCATGAGTTTTATGTTTGAAAGCAACTTTTTAATTTTCTCCACTCCGCTCTTCCAGAGATCTCTTTCTTTCTGCCTCACACTCTGTCTCTCTTTATGCTTCACCATCACACTTCTGCCACTGAGCACGACTGCCAAGCCAAGAGGATTGACAGCACTATATTCTCTATTAAAACAAAGTTTGTGCTGATAAAAACAGTCACGCTCACCCGCCCCCACACCAGTACAATGGTCAGACTCTGAGTTCTCCTCCGTTTGAAGTGACAGAGGAAATCTGGATAATTGTATGATTGATTCTCTTGTGTTCTTCCTCCACTTCACTGAGCAGGCTTTATTTAGGAACTGAAGAGGGAGAGAAATCTTGAGATACAAGATGCTTGAGCCTGCAGAGACGCACACGTGAGCTGTATGCACACTTAAATACACCCACGCACACACACATAAACCCACCAACTATTTTTGGAGTGTGGTTGCGCATTGTTGAGTGTGTGTGTGTGCGCATCGATGAGTCAACTGACTCTTTCTTTGCCCTTTGTCTCTCTGCCACTTCCACCTCAGAAAACCGAGGAAGATCACATTAAGTGGGGCTGCTGTTGCGTAGCTGCATTTGGCTGAGTGCTGAGGGAGATATGGGGCAAGGCATTACTCTAAGTCAGTCCCAACAGGCTTCAGCCGATCCAGAAACAACAAGGCCAGTGTAATTCACGGAGCCAGACATCCTCACTTCAGTGGTTCAGGGCCTGTTATAAAGCTCATGTTCTCTTTTGAGAAAGGACATTGTCACATATTGAACAATGTGTGTGAGTGTATATCAGTGTTTTTGCATTGATTTCTTAGCGAGGACACGCTGAGTGCAGATTTTTCTTAATCTATAAAACGTGTTCATATGTACATTTGAAAAATACCTTCATTCTTCATAGGTCGGTTGATTGATTGACAGTAAAGTAATGGAAACATTTTCTTTGGGTATAAATGCCGTGTGCACGCTCCAACTGTTGCAATATAACATGTTGGCATATTTCATCCACTTCAACACAAATAACTGTTCCTATCCTACATGATTATGTACATAGTGTCACGGTCACATGGTTGTCATTATCCAGCTGATTAGTTGCAGAATGTCAAGAAGGCAGATCGTATCTAATATGAGTCTGTCAGGGGCAGATGCCAAGAGAGCGAGACAGGGGGAGAGATGGAGGAGGGAAACGAAAACAAAAGAGAGTTGGCGTGCTTGGGAGTAGCAAACACCTTTTGCTGAGATTGTGACAGACAGTGAACAATAACTCTCGTCCCTGAAGTAATCTGGTTTCGTTTCTGCCTGCATGTAGATCTTAACCTAAATGAACTGAAACAAATGTCGAGCTGTGAGCCATCAAAGTACGGTTGAAGAGAATGGAAGACAGGCCTGCATCCTTGGCATTCGCCAGCCACCGTTGACACTATAGTACAGTATGTGTTGTTAGTAGCTGGTATAGCTGCAAGGCTTAGCATTAATTAACTCCCATTGAGGTAATTACGAATCATTTCTCCTATACTACTTGCAATACAGAGTCACCATTCCTAAAACAGAAAGTAAATGCGAGTTTCTAGAACAAATGACTGATTTAGATAGTTGCAGAAGAAACGATGTTGAACATGTGAACTGAAGGTCAGTAACTCTGCTCAGGCAAAATTGTAGATCATGAAGTTGATGATTACCACTCTTCCCTCCCTCAACAATAACTGTTGAGATGCCATTCAGCAAGGCATCTAAACTCCCAGCAGAACAGCAGAACAGTGTATTTGTATTGATCTGTTGTGTCTGTTTGTGAATGTGAAATTATTAATACTGCAAAGCAGGGACGGAGTGGGAACAAAAATCTGCCCCAGACTTTTGACTTGGACTGGTCCACCAAAACCCATCTGGAGTGACACCATCACATATACGGCTTGTGTCACACCAAAAATGTAGTAAACAGAGGATAATTTAATTCTGCTGATTTGTACAGCAATACTTGAAAAAAAGAACACAATAAACTGTATTTTTTTTTTTTTCTTCACTTTCTTCTGTATGAATTAGCAGGAATAGATTACAATTCAGACTGGACAATACAGCAGTAAATACAACATCGGCCATATTTGAATTTTAGTTCTTTTTCTCCCCTCATTGGATCTTTCTGTAACAAAATTCTGTAGATCTGAGCTAACCACACAGACTTTGAGTGTGGGATTCTGATGACACCAGAGCAGTAAATAAAGTTGTACAACATTAGCCTGCTAAATAATCTCAAGCTTCCTGTTGTCTTCTGCCTACAGCTTATTCTGTAAAACTGGACTTAGCAATGAGCTGTGAGCTGTGGTCCTGAACCCACACAGCTGCTTTGCTCCTCTTGTCTGTTGTCTGAAGAGCTACTGTTGCTGGATGCACAACTATTTGAAGCTTTTGGATTCTTTTCTCTAAGCTTTTCAGACACAGGTTTTTTTTATTGTAAAACTTTGTTGTAGCTGCCTCAGTGTTTAAATAATCATAACGATACAAACACGTAAGCAGGAAGCAGGTGGACGGAGCTTCAGGACTGAACCGTAGTTTGATGGGGAGGCAGATGTGAAGGAGATGACTGACACACAGAACCACAGTGGACCATGCAGCCTGCTTCAACGGGCCGATCACCACAACACAGCGGTATCGATCTCACTCCCCCTTACTCTCTCTTGCTCCCTGCCTCTCCCGCCCTCACCATTGAGACTCAACAACCAGCCCTGGTGTGGGAATCTTCCCGTGCCTCCCGATTAGCTCTGTGCCAGCTGCGAACAGTATTTTTTTCCCCTCCTAAATTATTCCTAAATGAATTATGAAAATAATCTTAACATATTTTGCGTATGTGGTTTACACACTTATAGAACAGAACGTGAAAATCAATTTCGCTTTTTCCGATGTGGCTGATGGCGTAAGTGACAATAAATTCAGTCGGTTTCTACACAGATTAAAACAAACACAGTCTTCATGGTGATAAATAAAGAGTAATTTCTGTGATGTGACGCTGATGTGTATTGTTTCACACAAACTTATATACACACGCACTAAATTCTGATAATATTAGAATCAGTGTACTATTCCTGTCAGCTATTGTTGCCTTTATATTTGAGGCACAGAAAGTTGAAAGCTGCTTTCAAGCATCTGATATGCAAATGTTTATGAGTTGATGTCTTAAATGTCTCTGAAATGCTTTCTTGTTAAATGCACTGGGTACTATGAATAACTGACTTATTTAGTCTCGCTCCGTTATCATAAAAGAAAATAAAAGAAAAACAAAAAAAAAGACATGTTGTTTTCTCATATTCCATTTAAAACAGGCTTCTTGACTGGATTTCATGGCTTTAGTTTAGAACCAATAATGTTCTAATTGTGAAAAGGTTGACTGAGCGTAAACCAATTGGTCCACTTCACTTTATTGAAATACTTTATTCATGCCCCAAGAATGAGTGCCTCTTAATTATCTTGGTCATACATTACTTTGGCTGTATTGGTCAAACTGGAGAGCAAGATAAAACCAGTGCACTGTCCTTTCAAAGACAAAGAAAACACGCCTGGCTTGATTATTCAACCTAGTGTCTGTGGGAGAGTTACATGTATAATTAACATTAATAACATACATAATATTGCTATAAATGTGAGCAGTCAGACCAGCAGCTGGCTGTTAGCTGGTTGGGTTCAAATAATCAAGTTTGAGTCAGCAGGCCCAGCTGTTGATGGTCAGTAAAAAGCCGTGCTGCAGATACAACTGCTTGTTAAGCCATATCATAATGTTTTTTTTCTTTTCTTTTTTTTTTTTTTAACAAATGTTAAACACACAAATAAAATATGTGAATAAGGCAGCTTTAATTGAGCTATGCTACCTGCCTCCAGTGTTAAACTAAGCTAAACAAGGCCCAGAGCTACTTTTGTACCAAACACACAGAGGTGAACTTGATATTGATCTTCTCATCTAAACCTTTTATATAATTCCTTTAGAACACACTCATTTCGGGACTTTTTGATTTCAGACGTGCATATAAATTGTTTTTTTTTCTTTTTTATAAAAGTAAATACTACAGCACAAGTTGTGATTGTGGCCTTCCATCCAAGATGAATACAGCAGCTATTTCAACTGATTAAGCAGACTGCATAAGAGAAACATGCACTGTCTTAATTCTTATGCTGAAATAACCATGTGATCTGTGACTTAAAGCTCACTGCTGACCAGTGCAGGTTAAAAAAAAGCTCTTGATGCTGCAGTTCTGTAGACGCAGACACACATACACACACACACATACACACACACACACACACACACACACACACACACACACACACACACACACACCGGCACACACAAAAGTGCCAGTGGATCTGCTGTGGAAGATTTTTTGCAAAAGTATTCTTTGTATTTAGCTGAGGCTAAACTGAAAATTGTTTATGGCAGCATGACTATTGTTCAGTATGAATATTTTCTTGTTGGGTGACAGGGAGGTAAGAAATATTGTATGCAACATTTTTAATATCAGATTCAAGGTGAAAGGTAATCTTATATTAAAAACATTCAGCCAAGAGATTTCTTGTCTATGATTTAACCTACACTAAAAGCCACTTCACAAACTAATGGCAATAAAACACAGAGAACAATGGCCTAGCTAAATCACTAAAAGCACTGAGTAGTCCAGCACTGCCTGCGAAATTTATATTTTATGTAGCTTTAGCACCAGATCTAGATTTAGTGGTTGCCTGCTCCTTTGATATGAAACAAATGCTACTACCTCTCAAACAACATTTTTTGTTCAATTGTAAATACTATTCAAATGATTTTTTGATTTTTTTTCTGTGACTTCATTGTGAATTGACAGCCAAGAGCTCCAGCTCACTTTATTCCCACATTTTAATAATTTAGTTGATATGTTGGTGGTCCACATTCAGCTCACTCTGCTGTATTTACTGTGGCTGTGTGAAGTCCTTCCATATCTTCTCAGCACACTGGATCTGAGGGAAACCAAGACATCAGCAATATCAGTGTGTGTGTGTGTGTGTGTGTGTGTGTGTGTGTGTGTGTGTGTGTATGTGTGTTTGTGTGTGTGTGTGTATGTGTGTTTGTGTGTGTGTGTGTGTGGGTGTGAGTGAGACATGCGCGTGCCAATATTATTAGATGCAAAGCCTTTTAGCCTGTTTTTCCACTCTTTCTGTATTTCTCATGGAAAATGCCCGAAGACTGATACTGCTATCAGTATCTGAACAAATGGGTCACAAGGCTTCATGTTGTCGCTCAGATTACTGTATAACCAACTGAGACATAGCCAGTGGGCGGAGAGGGTGGGGGTGGGGGGCGGAGTGGGGGTGGGGGGGGGTACTTTCAGCATCCCCTTCGAGCTGTGGGCCTCAGGTAACTCCGCAGTTTCACCCTAAAGAGAGAGGGCACACCCTCAGGGAAATGGGGGTGGGAATGCTGCTTAGCCTCCACCATGGGTTTTTCTTGCCTCATCAAAGAGCTTCATCCAGCTCTGCTTTCCCTCTCATGAAACGTCTGCAGCCAGGCAGCTCAATCAGACACTGCACCACTGGTTATTCCTAAGGGTGTTATACAGCACATCAGCAATAAGGCCAAGCAGATGTAAAGGCTGTCTTTACACTGGCTGCACACAGACACAGTGCTACAGGCAAGCTTTGCCATAGACTGGCTGCAATCATTTACAACAATTTGGATGGGGATACCGTTGTACAACAACTTATTACTTGAGAATGACAAAATAAATGGTGAATAGAAATCCCCTGGCATCTCTCTATGCTACAAGGAGATTTCATATGCAAGAGTGACAGTGCATGTCTTTATATGTATTACTTTTATCATAGATATATGAATTAGAATCATTTCTGATATGACAACTATGAGTAGATAATCACAGTAGAGATGCCGTGTATAGAAAGCATCACAGAAACATCCCAACAAGACAGTTTGAAATGAACACACGCTCGAATGCAAAGAAACTAAATTTAAACTCTTAAAACACCTTTTCCATGTAATACCATTACCATATTTAAAATTACATCAACAAGACCTTTAGTCTGTATTTAAAATGAAGTGAGGACACCATTCATGCCACACAAGCTATTTAATGAGGCTTGTGATTGGTGGAGTTGATACAAGGGCAAAAAGCAATATGAAATGAACATGCACAGCTGAAGTAGCTATTGCACAATGTAATGTAATGTAACGTGAAGTTGTGTAGTGTAATGTTCTCATAATCATAAACTAAGTACAGTGTTTATTGTTGATTAATGAAACTTATGTAGCAAAGAGATGTTTATGCTAATAACACAACAAATTGGAATTTAAGTATTAAGTTGAATGAGTTGTGTGCACATATCATATTTGTGGGCTTTGTTATTCAACTGCTCACTTGAATAGGAAGGTTATAATACACTGAATGGGTCAAAGGTTTATTGATGGTACTTTTTTATGTGCTTTACCCATGAACGTTAAGATAAGGGTAAATCAGAAGCAATGCCCCGATGCAGATACCATTGCTTGCTGTGTGTATGTGCCCCCCTGGTGAAACTCCTGTAACAGAGGTTGCACATGTCTGTCTGAGCCCCCCCTCCC
>NW_019525288.1:2646837-2735452 GCF_002814215.2 Seriola lalandi dorsalis
CAGGCCAACAGTAGTGACAAGGGCTGCAGCGCATTTTTTTTTATTGGGAGACAAAAAGGGAAAAAGAAAAATCGGTTTCAGTCTTTTTCAGCTGAACCTCTGGACAGAGATTGCCCATTGAGAAAAAAAATCTATATGTATCCATTACCCGTCTTATGTTGTTGAGCCCTGAGGATCAACCAATGCTATGTTGTAAAATTTATATCACCAGCGATGCAAAGACCATTGATTATTTCAGCTCTATATACCAAGTAAAATTATTTTTGTAATTAATGGCAGGTTTTCTGAAATACATATAGATTTTGATAAATTTTTTCACTTTAGAAGTAACTGCAATATTTTAAGAAACCCAAATTGTGCATGAACATTGATTCACATATTATGTGACGTGGGCACACATTATCATGCATTGCACAGCGGATTATGTGGCGATGGGAAGAATGGGGAAGATCAGTTCCACCTTTTCATCTTGTGAAATAGTTGACTAACAAGCAAACAACTTTGCTTGAAGGGCACTGTCATCATGATTAGAATTATTTATTCCTTCTTTCTTTTCTCTATATTTGCCCTCTATTATATATATATGTCACAGTGTTGCAAACACTGGTTTAAGATGCTCTCCATACTCTCCTATTCAGAAATATTGATGGGGGGTTGTCAGGTTGCACTTCTTAGTTCACAGTGTCAATGCCCTCTACAGTCAACATTTGAGAAATTAATTTATTCAAATTCACAGACACACAATGACATTTTCACAGCATAAAATTAACAACAAAGTGATACAATTTCGTCTACGCTCCTCTAAATGCACCATCATCCTCGCGGAAAGTTACAGATTGGATGGCATTATGTTTCGAGCTCATTGCTCTTCCTCTGACAGCACATAGGGACAAGAGAGAGAGATCCAAGAAATAAAAAAGAGGGAAATAATGTGAAGTGAAATGAGATCACCTTGGACAAATCCCATGTTGCTTTATACTGAGAGGATCAACAGGAAAGATGAACAAAAAATATTGTAAGAAACCTCTAAAAAAATGTACATTGATATTATGATAATGATAATATGGGAACGAACAAGACAAACTGACAGTTACAAATCACTGAATCCACCAGAGGCAAATTCCAAACAGAATAACAAAATGCTGCAAAAAAAAAAACAACAAAAAAAAAAACAGACATATCATGTCCCTGTGGAGATATGGTGCCTAGATCAAAAATCCATTTCACTTCTGCCTGAAGCTGCATCTAGTTTCCACCCTTAGTAGGGGGTTTTATCAACTGTATGGTCCAGAATCTTAATTCGGTGACCTAATGTCCATATTCTAGGATATGTTTTACAGTGAGGGAGATAGAGTCTTTCCTATTAATGCTGCTCTTATGCTCAGGGCCCACTGTGTTTTACTTTTATACATATACTGCAGTTTGGGACAAGGACATTGAAGCACATAAGCAACCTCTTGGGGGGACAAGTGATTTAAGATGGACCATGTTTTCACTTTGGGACTTACAAACTCCTTGAGTTTATGGGACAAAGATCAGATGGATCACTGTCCATAAGGTTACTGTCCACATGAGGGAGGTAGTACAGTGCTGGATATTAATGTCAAATTAATAGAAGAGCTAAAAAAAAAAAAAAAACTGCAGGAGATGACAGTGCTTTGGTAGGACTCTTCTGATTTTATTGGTGAAAACTAAAACACTGCGTTTCAACATCTCCTGCATAAACCTGGCTGTCACCTCTTAGGAGACCTTTTGATGCCTGAGGAAGAGCACTGAGGTTAAAACATGTTGCCATCATATCTGTATCTGACTGCAGCGTCTTTGATCTCTATGTAAGCTTTGTTCATATACAACAGGCACCTTTAAAGCTTAAATATTTCCAACTTTTGAAAAATCGTGACCTTTTATATTGTCTCTGTCTGTTTGTGTCTGTTTGAAAACTATTGGTGCATATTGACATGGATTTATATTATATATATATCAGTGTAATACAACAACAGACCAAGAGCAACCCTGTCTATGGACACAATATCAAGACGTGTTGAACATCTTAAGTGCCTCTAAGGCAGTGTGTGGGGCTGTTGGGTTGCATCGCAATTATATAGTAGAGGTTCATTTTTTTGGTGTCTGCCCCCTGTGTTTCGCTCATGATCTGTGATTAAAGCATATTCACCACTGTTTTTGTAATGAAAGACAATTTTCACAAAATGAAAGAAAACTAGGCTTCACCAAATAATTTTGGGAGCTTTGGGTTCCAATATGGATAAAGACATTTCGCTTTAAACTTGCATGGCTGAAGGGCTAAATGGGCAAAAAGAGAGAGAAAGTTTTTGTGGTTCAGTGAAAAGGACTTAATGGAAGGAAAAGTGAGCTGAGTCAATTTCTTTGCTACCTTGCATTGGCTTAATGAGGGATTCCAAGAATGTACATGAAAACTGGCATTAGGCTAGGATAAAGTGGATAAATGCCATGTATGCTCTTTGATCTGCTTTTCTTCCATAATTTTATGGACAACTGGCACACTGTAAAATATAGGATCAGGTCCTCTCTTGGCATCAGATGATTAATTCTCACACTGCTGAGAATCTGTGCAACAGCAATAACATCCTTTTAACTTAAAATTATAACATATTTAATAATAATCATACATTTTAAAGAACACAATTTTCCTTTATATACATGTCAATATATAGGTATTAGTAAAGTAAATACCACAACAAATGAATTAGGAACATAATAAGATATATCATACATTATGCATCGTAATATTAGATATAATTATGGCATTTAAAGCATCATGTCCTGAATTTTTTGTTTGTTTGTTCAAATGATCACACTCTAAGAAAAGTACAGTAAGTTAATGTAAATGATTAGAGAAAATAGTTTTGCAAGATTATTTTTGGTGAAACATTATACATACAGACACACAGATATCCAAAGTAGGAATCTCTGTGAGTGTTTGCCAGCAGGTTGCATTGATCGGTTCATGGCCTAAGCTCAAATATTATGCATTCTCTAGCCAGAGGACATATTTCTAATGAATAACACATATCCTATAACTGGAGGAAGAGCATAACACAGAGATCCAACAGGAAGCATGCCATTGACTTGCTGTGCAGTGCAACTCAAAAGAAACAGCGGAAAAGCTTCTGGGCAGTTTTGATCAAAGCAAAGACTTATATCTACAGTCTAAATCTTTTATCACCAGTTTAGCCAGTTCATTTTAATCAATTCAAAGTCTGGTGCCTGTGTACAATCGCTGACTATTGTCCAATTCACACAATTTGATAATCTAACTATTTGTGCCATAATAATTATGAGGTGTTCAACAGAAACCAAATTCAGATGTCGAGATCTCAGTAACCAAGATAGACAGGCAGCATGATTCACAAGCCCTATATTCTAAATGTCACTTGACTGAGGGTGTGAGTGTCAGTACACTGGTGTTATCATGAGGTGTCCCATCTCCCATTACAGATGTTTCACTGAATTAGGCAAATGCCACCTATTTAGGATGTGTGCAAGTATGTGTCTGTTCCCAGAGCATCGTTTCGACACTGATAATTGCCACGACTATCATAAAGAAATATATATTCAACTGTGTGTGAGTGTTGTCAGTATGAAACTATGTAAATTAGAAGATGAGACACTTCTACGCCAGCCTTTCTTTTTGTGACAGGTGATTTGATTAAATCAGCACTGGGAAATAACACAAAATATAATATATATATACATATATATATATGTATATATATACTGTATATATGTATATTTCTACTTTCTGTGCAGTGTAGACAGCATTCTGTGACATACTGTATGTAGGCTTTAGTATTCTGTAGCCTAACTAACTAAGACTAATTTGTACTAGAAAGCATCAAATAATCACAGCAGTGAACTGATGCTGTGATATCTTGCTTGCAGAAAATGTGGGCTATAAGACAGGCCAGCTAAAGGTAATCTTTAAAAGATCTGGCCGTACAGTATACACAGCTCTCAGGCACCTTCACTTCAGAGAGTTTTTCTCTTCCCTTATTGTCGAGCGAAGTGCTGCCAAGTGAACTGTTGAACACAGATTTTTCTCTGATAGAGATCTCTTGCGAAAAGACCCCCTAAGAAATATAGGAATAAGGCAACAGAAGGAGGGAAGGTCCCATGGGAACTGAAGAAGAAATATGGACAAATGAACATGTTACCCAGCATGGTCTCGCCCGTCTGCTGTGCCTCAACTCACACAAACTGTCCGACTTTAAGCGTTTCACTGAGTTTTACTACATCTTAAAGCCTACCGCTTTCCTCAAGCGTTTAAATGGCACTGAGCAAAACACAGCATGGTGATAAATCTGACATTAAAATAAATCTTTTACCTTTAGCATGAAATATCTGTAAGACATACAAACGAGTCGCCTTCCACATGTTAACTCTTTAAACACTAACACATATTTGTATATAGTTAAATGATTGCCTGATGAGGGGCTGGCATTTCACCACTACCTAAACTGTCAAAACTTGTCAGTGTAATCTTCTAAAAAACTGTCCGGAACTAAAAATGTTTTATCCTTTTGTTAAGTCTGTCGACTAGGAGGAAAATTCTCCGTCATGGTGCCTCTAAGGGATAACAGTTAGCTAGCCAAAAAGACACAGTGCCAAGTAAGCAAGTCACATTAAAGATAGTGACACTTGTCCAGCACTTCCATTTCTGGAGCCACTTATCATCATAGAAAGGATGTGAATTTTAGGGTCTGTCAGTTATTACATTAGTATAGTTGCCAGCTGTACTGTCCTGAGATCATATAGTAACATTATGTAACCAAAATTATGGTTCCGCCTTATTTATTATGTACTCCAGTTATAGCCTTGAATACCCCAGGTCATTCAAAGACCATGGATGTAATGACATGTAAGTCAATAGATCTATTATTTTAATAAACACTCAACAATCAATGAGCGTAAATATTGTAACATGATTGGCTGTGGTATAAAAAAACAACTCTTCAATAGTTTTTGGTTTAGTTTTCTAAGTTACTTTTTGACAAAGACCTTGCCATTACACTAACATCTCTGGATGGAAAACATTGCCCATCACACAAAAATGGCAGTGATTTTGTGTCAAAAAGTCAGGGAATTAAACTTGAAGCAAAGAACACAGTAGTCTGGTATGATGGCAAGTCAATTTTTTTTTTGCACCCAAAAAGAACAGGCAGTGAAGACAGTGGATGAAAAAAAAATTACAAAAAGGCCAAATGCAGAATGCAGCTCCATCTACACTAAATTCACTGGCTCTTAAGGTATGTTTGTTTTTCTTCTGCATTGATGTTGCAGAAATTAATATTGACCAACACCAGTGACCTTAAAACAAAATGTAATTTCCTACCTAGAAATTCCAGCCATACTGATTAAAGGAAAACAATTTGAGAAATGCACCTACCTGGGTTCTTTTGCAAAGAGTTACATGAACATCATATCTGTATGTAAAATACTGTATGTAGCTGGAGAAAGAAGCTGTTTAGCTTAGTTCAGCATAAATACTGGAAATTAAACAGTGGCATCAGGGGAGAGCAGTTATAGGCTAGCTCTGTCCACATATAACAAAATTTGGCTACCATCTCTAAAGCTCAATTTTTTTTTCTAGACTATTTCTTGACCAGGAGTAGGAACCTCCTCTAGTCTCCACTGGTTACCTGACAACTGTACAAAATGAGTACATGACCTCTGCGTTAAATGGCAAATTGTTGTTTTTGCACCTTAGTTTTCGGATTGGATTAGACAAACAAAATATAGTGTGATTTTTGGAAGTGCTGCGAGGTGGATTTTGTTATCCTTGGACAGAGCCAGGTTAACTGTTTCCAGTTTCTAAGCTAAGATTAGCTAACCTTCTGCTGGCTCCAGGTACTGTACATATTTACCTTGACATGAGAGTGGTATCTTATTTTGTCATCTAGTTCTTGGCAAGAATGTGAATAAGTGTTGAGGTATTCATTTAAGTGTCAACTTCATACCTACAGTTACCATCTAGGTTTTACTGCTTGTGATACTGATGGGCAAAACAATGAACAGAAAGGTAGTGTTTAGTTAACTCATTTTGTACAAACACTTCTTTTAGAAAAAATTATTTTTAACAGCTGTTACCTGGAGCTTGTGGTAGGCTTATTTTAGCCTGTGTCATTTTTTGACATTGGATTTCCATACTAAGATACCCTCTGGTGTTTCTCAGCCTGAGTGAATTTGAATAGGTGTTCTGGTTTATGTGGGTAGCTGGTAATGAGACGTCACAAAAATCTGTCCATGTTTATCCATAGTATTTTAAATATCACCATGAGGGCTGCTTGGCTTGGCTCTAACCATTAAGAGTGAAGACATGATATATGAAGCAAGCTTAAGAGAGTAACTTGTGTGTGCTTTGCCTCATCCCAAGACAATCCCAATTTAATTGTGCATTAAAGACCATGCACTGCGTCATTTATTACATTGTTTATTTAGCCACCCCCACCCCCCTTATTCCTATTTGAGCTCTAATTAATCCTGCATAGAAATCTCAACTTCATTAACTTGGGCAGCTCTAGGCCTCAACTGGGGTTAATTACTAAAATAAAAATGGAAAGATTTTGTTCAGTGCAACCAAACACTGGGTATGATAGTATTACAGGAAATATTCAGCACAAATTTAAAAGGTCATATTTCACTTTTGTCACAGATGTGAAAATAGTATGCATGCCAAAATCCAGACATAACAAAAAATAATTACTTTCTACCAAATTACGATTTTAAACAGTATCAGTCAACTTTGCCCTTATTCTGAGGCAAAGATAAAATCTTGAGCCAGCTAAAAGCAAAATCTTCATCGCTAAAGAATAAAAAAGGTTTATAGTTGGAAGTGTTTATAGTAATTTTGTGAGAATACTATTGAAGATTATTTTGCATGGGTCACAAAGGTCAGCTCCTAAGATCATTAAAGGTCACAAAAACATGCAGTAAAGAAGAAAATATATCATAAAAGTGATACTGCTCCATTTGACTTTTAATCAAATTCTAAAATGCATAAAATTAAGTCTAGCTCATGAATATTTACAATAAAATTGGTCACAAGTCTATAGAGCTCCACATTACTTTTTTGTCAACAAGGTTGTATATTCCAGCTGCAACATCTGGCTTCAGGGGGCGCTTAAACACATGCATGCAACTATGCACATATGTACACATCATTACACACACACACACAATAATACATACAAACACACTCACAGGGTATACAAAGAAGCGGGATGAAAAAAAAAACATTGAATTGGCTCAAAAGTTAACAGCTGTATAATATCTGCAATGGGTCTCGGTAGATGCATCCCCACAGTAAAGACTCAACAATTAATTATCCTGCTGCAGATTCCTGGCAGCCTCTCATTTTACTGACGAGTGCACTCCTGCTGCTTCGTCAAAGATTAACATTTAAAAATTCATCAGCTGGCTTTTCCAGGGTACTCAAAAGCCCCGACCATTATTCCATAAGAGTATGTTTTATTATCTCTGTGTGCTTATCATCACCGCTATCACAGCTATGAGGTCAAATTAGGAGCAAAATATACTTGACTTACTCAGCCAGTTCACAAGGAAAAAGGAGAGAATTGCCAACCAATAACTTTGGGCCTTGAGGCAATAGCTCAGCTGTCTGCTGCCTGAATCAACTAGTTACTAAACATTTTTTTCTAACTCAAATGAGAAATAGTGTTCAGATAAGGCAAGGCATATTGTGAAGCTTTTCATTTATGTATTTATGTTATTGCATTGTAATTTGATTCTGAACACGGTGGGTACATTTATATGAGCCTGGTCAAAGATGCATCCCTGATGTGTTAGCATTTACTGCAGGGAGCAAGGGAGAACCAGAGGACATTTGTATTCTCCCCAAAATTGTGCTATGCAAGATAATTGTTTTTCATTGCTTGAATCAGCACAGGGGTTGCTGATTGTGAACACAACTTTTATTATAATGGAAACTGAAGCTGCACGTTGCAATTGATGTACAAGCAGTGCTTACATTTGCTGACATGGGTGTATGATGCCAGTGTGCCAGGGGTAAACTAGCACTGAATGACAGACAATGGCAGGGTTAACAAAGCAAAACAAGAGGACTTAATATGGAGCTGTAGAAATCCTGCAGTAGTAAAAATCTAAACATAAGCTACAAAAGGCATAAAGTATATAGGATTTAATCAAGGCCCCAGACTAACTGCATTGTCCATCTTTCATTAGAAGGTTTTAGCACTATAGAGTGGCTGACCATGCATGCAGGAGTAGTAATGAAGCAGCAGTTGTTAACATTAGTCTCCCAGGCTAATGGAGCTGAGCTCTCTCGCTATTTTAGTCATTCATATCCGCAATATAACAGTGTTCTTAATAGCTTCTTCATTTATTCTCATGATGACAGTGTAATACCAGGGTCAGGCCAAAATCGGAACAAAATCTAATCTAACTACACCAGAACTCTCGGTTTATTGTATATGCAGAATAGAGACAGAGTCCTTAATGGAAGAACAGATACAGAGACATACATTTCAAACTCAATGCTTAGATTTGAAATTGAATTGAGAAATACGTAATAAAATAATGGATGAAGTTATTGGAATAATGTTAATTTAATTCATGAATTTGCCTCCCGATCCCTATAAAAATAGAAGAGAGAGAGAGAGAGATTGAGAGAGAGAGAGAGAGAGAGAGAGAAAGAGACAATGCAAGATACCATTTTAAAATAGTGTAATCCTCTCATTACTTAAAAAACATTAATATGGCAGACACTATACACACGCACTGTTTATATCAGTCATGTAGTGCTTGTTAGCAACATGGCAGCAGATATTAGGCCTGTATTTGCATCTTTAATGAGAGGAAGAGATAAAACAACTCTGGCATCAGCAGGGCACATGGAGCTTTTAATGGTTAACAGCAGATGTTTTGATGACTTCACTTGTGCCCCAAGAGGCTTACCTTTTCATCAGGCCAAAATTAGCTAAATTGTTTTCACCTCATCTTGCTCAATGTGGGGTAAATAGGTGGGATGATTTATTATCACTTTGTTAAGAAGCATCAAGTGTTTAGACTTCTTGAAAGCACACACGTAGACACAAACAGCTCTGATTTAACTGTAGAAAAAAAAGGCAAACGTGGAAAATAAAAAATACAAATACATTAATAAACTGGCCATATTAAATCCATCTGGAATATTTAAAAAGTACCAAACAAATACGCAAACAACTGTGTTTAATTCCCAAACACCCACGTCCTGCTGAGTGTTTTACACACTGTGGCTCAAAGCCTGAGGTCTGTCAAATCAAAAATGCTTCCTTGTTGGTTGCACCCTTGAGGCCACTGAGCAGGGACACAAGCCTATTCAGTTTTTCCAAAGGGAGTCGAAAACAGCTGGGAAATAAGGATGCCCCTGGATGTGTTATTCTGCCACCTTCTCATCTTACATTAGGCATTAGCCCATCAGTTGGCATGAACACATGCCCAAAAGCAGTAAAAGCAACACACACACCCACACACACATTCTAGCTAGAAGCGGGGTGGGGGCGGGGGTAGGGGGGCAGTATTGATGTGTGGCCACTTATAATAGCGTTTTTTTTTTTCTCCTCTTTTGGTTCATGCTGATGATTCTTCCTGGGTTTCAACACAGTATCCCCCCACCCCCACCCGCCCTCAACAAGGGGTCAAACTACCTAGCAACTGTAATAACACAACTGGAACTCTACTGTACTGTAAATATAAATGATATAGGAAATAAGCAAACTCTTCATTCACACTATTAATCGGCAGATTAAATACACTCTATTGCTCAGCATGTCCTGCCAGATCCAAAATTAATCAGTCTAGACAATAATTCATGTTACAATCAATAAATACAGATTTCATTATCAGTAATGACCTTCAAAGTATTCAAAATACAGTAGAGTATGCAAAATGCAGTTTTCTTAATAAAATTTCAATCAAAGTGACCTTGTGTAGACAGCAAGGAGCTCATTTCAAAACTCTGACAATTAAATGAAGCTTTGCCCAATGCTAAAAGTTAAGAGTATTCTGTATCTGGTAAAAAAAAGTTAGCTTAGCATCCCTTAGAAATATTTACTGCAATAAAAAAATCAACAAAAAACCAATTGTTACAATTAAAGTGATAATCAAGTCATAAAACAAATGTAAAATGTTTTGCATATAATATAGTGTCATAAATGCAGTTGAAAGTTTTAATTTAAGTCTTAAGTGCATTTATGTGAACATATCTGCAAGTGATTTTCAAATCTTTGCTCGTTTAAGACTTGAACTAAGTCTCATGCATGTAAAAAGAAAGTTTCAAGGAGCCTGAGCATACCACTCTGCTTCACCTCTCAGGTAACATGACAAACTCAAGGGCTCACAATCATTAATTTATGATTGATACCGTATGCAAAAACCCAAGGAAACCACAGGAAAATAGCATTTTTGATGAAAGTTATGAGTAGTACAAAATGGCAACATGCCTTTCTATTAATGCTGGTGATGTTTTTACCCCAGTGTTTTTGCAGAAAAAATTGCCTCAGATATTGTGGAAAGATTATAATCTCTTCACTCAAACTGATGGACAAAAAATAATAATTACGCACTATATGTAGAGCCCAACTAGGGACAAGAGTTGAAAATTGGCAATAGCTATAAACTCTGTGCAACACATCAGTTTCACGCTCTGTATTTGAACTATGTTAAATTGCACCTACCCAATAAACTAAACTAAACTAACTGGAAAAAAGGGTCAACATCAGTTTATAATGATATTATGCTTTTAAAATCCTATTTCAAAAAAACAAAATGTTAGTCTAATTATAGTCTCGTGTAGCTAGTGTGGACCTATTTCCACACTTCATTAGGTGCTCTGGAAAGTCAAATATAGTCTAAAATATAGTTTATAGTCAACTCATAATAACATTATAACTAGTTACCTAATCTATTAACATGATGCTGGTCAGTCACATTCACTATTGTGTTGTCAAACTGGCCATCAGGACAACTCAGACAAATCCTGGTGGGCTGCCACATTTGTGGGTCGGTGGTCTGTCCAAAAATCCATAAATTTTTTACTGTCCCTGTGAGCCTCTTCATTGGCTCTCTCTTTGTGCTAGTCATTCGGGGTGTGCATGAAAGCGTGCCACATGCATGTATCCAGCGGATAAGTCCAGGGTGTCATCGGTAGATGTTTCTTCCATGCACTCACCATACATCGGTTATCCCTTTCAAAACTCCACATGGTTTGGGAGAGATGGAATGGTAGATACTCTCTCCTCTTCTCATGGTAATCCTTAAATTGTCTCTATCTATATAGAGAACCTTTAACAATAAAGTGTAAAACTACATCTCTACATGGGAGCCATGTGAATAAAGCTAAAGGAAAAGCACAATAAGCAGGTTGGCTGTGGGTTACATTCTACTAAAACAGACAGTGGGAACAGTGATGAATAAGGATCAAGCAGACCAGGTATTCAAAACCAATTTTACTATGGATAGGTATTTATATTGTTAGAGGGTGTGACATGTGTAACAGATTCAGGTTAAATTCCACATACCAGTACCAGGTGGCACAATCTAGATGTGAGACACTTGCTTCTACTTGGTATAAAGGGGTCTATTTTCACTCTATTTAATTACATGCTAAAAATGTTTGGTGACATTTATTTTTAAGTTTATGAATATCATTCACCAGGCGCTCCAGTGAGACAGACAATGAGGCAAACAGACCAAGAAATGAAAATTGGGAGCTTTTCAGATGCAAAGTGGAACACCACATGTGGCCTTGTGTGTAATTCAATGGCTGCATGTAATTTCATGTTTTTTGTGATGGATTCATCCACTTCAGCCACTGACTTGCAGCTCTAAGCTATTTGTACAATGCTGTTTGTGAGGTGTTCAGCATCTAACCTGCTGAGGGGACCATTTAAGTCGGCAATGTAAGCCATTTCCTTAGCTTTTTTTTTGTTGATGCTTTTTTTAAGCATCTCTCTACACTTGTCACACCTAGTGAGGACAAACAGCGCAAGGCATAGCACTTATGGTTACCATAGAAGTAACCAGCAGGTGTTGGACGCCCAGTGTGTAAGTGTGTGATACTATTCACTTTTGGAAAAGTTGTGTGTTGTGCCATTTAAAAATAAGATCCTAAAAGAAGGTGTTGGAGGATGAGGTAAACAGTTTGCAGATAAATAAAGGTAAAAAGCTGGGAGCAATATAAACAAAGAGCAGCCTCACCCAGATTTCTAGTGTCCATCTACTGTCAATCAGTTTGTCAGCTGTGTATCAAATATGTGTCTCTAATTTGTATTTTACTTCTGTTTGACTTGTAAATTACTACATCAACATTTACCCCTGAAATTATTAAATTCATAGTCAGTCAGTACAAAGTAAGAGGGGGCAGATGTTGGTAAAAGACCAAGAAATTACTATAAACAGTAAATTAGGTACAAAATATAGGGTACATGTATTACATGTACACACACCAAGAGTGTAATGAAGTGTACAATAGAAAAAATATACCATTATCCTGATGAATGTGTCATCTTTTTAATTTTATCTTTGCATAAACAATATGTGGGCTATGCACCATATATAGTAGCTCCAGGCACCTCTCCATTCAGGTGATGTACTTATATTACCAGTGTTCTTCACTTTATTCACAGATTTGCTGGCATATCAAGCCACAATCAGTCAACTGCATCTATTGTAGCTTCTTGTTCTCTCCTGCTTGTTACACATTTGTTCTTCATTACACATTAACCCCTGTTAACTGTTCTGACCTTTTCTTTTTCATATATTACCAACAAATTAACGAGAACCTGAGATGGATAATAATATCTAGTCCATTAACATAAGCACAGAAAGGCTGCTACAACATATTCCAGCTCACTTACAGTGTCCACAAGTTTAAAGTTCAAAATCTCAAAAACTTTTTTTTTTACATAAAGAAAATGGGATTCCAAAATAGTCACATGAAATCAGTAGCAATAGCAAGGATTTTCTTTGCAAAGCTACAATTCGAGCATGGCTACCAGACACATGTAGTGGCACAAGGAATACAGTAGAGCCAGGCTGGTCTAGAACTTTGTAAATGATGTAATGTAAAGGGTAATTAAAATGCTAAACTACCTAATCAAAGCTTTATTTCAATGAATCCGAAGTTAAAGACTTCTCTTTCCTATTATGGTCTAATTAGCCAGGAGAATTAGCCTATCAGCAGTACAAAGACTGAGGGAGTGAGCAGCGCCAAGTCAATACAGGCCTTTTTGTTAGTTATCACATTCTTCCTCTGTGTGTGTCTGGCTGGGTCTATTTTTTTCTCCTTGCTCCACCACTTTCCTCCCACATGCTACAGACATGTAAATCAGGTTAATTAGAGCCTTTAGAGCTGTAGATGTCCAAGTGACACATCTTGTCATTTATCTTTAATGAATTGTGATGGGAGCTTCATATTGCCTTGATAAATCAAGCTACAAGTTGCACTTCAAACATGTGAATACGCTGATGGTTGGTGGTGGCTGATGTATTTTTTTTAATTGATTCACAAAAATTCTTCAAAGTAACAGCCTGTGTTCTATCATCCAGTGTAATAAAGACTTTATTGTATTCTCCTAAATGCTGCTTAATATCTAAAATGGACATTGCAAAGCAGTGGGCCTTCTAGCCTGAAATGTACTGCATGAACAATGCAAGCTGTTTGCGTAGCGGAAAACTGATGCAGTTACTCTTTTATGTGGCTCAGTAGTTCTAGCTAGCCTCCAAGCAGCTTAAAGAATGCAAAGTATTGAGTGTATCCTACCAGGGGGGCAAAGCTTTAGGCTACTGACTGCTTGATGAGATTTCAAGGAGCTGTATTACTTCAATATAAATTAAAGAATGCAAAGCAATGGACCATGTAGCAAAGTGGTACTGGAGTCAAACAAGCAGAAAGATGCTGCTGAACCTTTAAAGCAAGTCTTTGTTTACATTTCACAAATGGTTTAAAATACTCCAGGTGAAGAGGGTCTTTATGGATTTGGCTGGCTGTCTGTTCATCTGAGAATTGAAGTCACATGATGTTGTAAGTCAGTAGTGGTCTGATTTTGACGAATCCTGGAAGCTATCCTGCAGCCTTGAATCTTGGCACTGTGAATCTTGGGCTTGAGAATTTTAGTTCTAATCTTAATGGGACATTGCAATTCAAGGTTCATTTTTTAAATTTCAATTAAGTTTCTCAGGCACTTCTTTCAATATTTTGCCCATGCTTGCGGAGTAGATACATTTTTGTATTCAATTTCATACATTTTAAGTGGAAGACTGATTGAGCCTGTCATTGAAAATCAAATTTTATACTTCAAAACTCCAAAAGTGTATTGAGTTTATTGTGCTTTAATCGCATAATTACTGTAATTGCAATTTACCCCAGGATTTGTAACGTTTGTGCTAACATATCCACAAGTAACATTTGTCTTGTTTGAATACAGCTGAAGGTCTGAATCACCTACTACAGGAGGAAACATAATGATTCTCGCCATTGTGTTAAGATTTTCAGTGTGACTGAAGAACAGTTTCTGCTTCAGTGCACAATAGCTAATTATTTTTAAAAAAGTAAACTCACTCAGGCTTTTCTGACCATTAATCTGTTCTGCTGGTGTTTGAAAGGGTTGATTGGTCCCACAGCTGTACGTTATATGCAGTCTGCCTTTTGAAAAACAGAGTCCACTGAAATTCATCTTGCAACCCAAACCACGTCAGCTAATTGACACTCAAACAAAGCTGAGAGAGCTGCAGTCTGCTGCACTGATTGATGGACGAACATGAGAAGTAGCCTGCCTTTTCCCATTGTGTGACTATTCAATCAAACCTAGGCCAATGTGGATGGCTGGCATCAATATGCATGGAGATAGCCTGTCACCACTCTGCTTTTGTGTGAAGCGACAGAGTCTGTCTGTTTTTCTTTGTTTGTCAAGGTGCTATCCATCTGTCCACCAGTGAACATTGCAAGAGAGTGGCCCGCTGCACCTCGCTTTCATCAGTCTGTCCAAGAGCAAGGAAAGAAACCCTCGGAAGAAGTATCTGTTGCAGGATTTCACTCTGTTGCCTACGTTTGAACTTATCTTTACATCACCGCTTTTCCATTTGGACTTATGTTAACCAGTAGGCTGTGCACCTCTAAAAAAATTAACACGTTTACAATTTGCTTTTCTGTGTATACCACTAAAAAATGATAAATTAATAAATAAAGAAATATATAAATGATAACAGCAAAACAATGAAAGGAATTCTCACTGTAAATACTGTATGTTCTTGGACTTACTTAATATTAGAGTACC
Organism: Seriola lalandi dorsalis; assembly: GCF_002814215.2. Classification (NCBI taxonomy): domain Eukaryota; kingdom Metazoa; phylum Chordata; class Actinopteri; order Carangiformes; family Carangidae; genus Seriola; species Seriola lalandi. The sequence continues at coordinate 2,662,170 of NW_019525288.1, forward strand.
ATACAGAATTTTAACTTGAACCAATGTCATTCTGAACCACATTACTGTGCATCAGAAGAAAGACTCTGCAGGTCTCCCGGTGCTTCATCCAACTGGATATTTGAACAGATGTCCTCGCTGAATGAGACACAAGAAAACAGGGCCTGTCATTGTGCCTCACTGGTGTCACCTGTCAGCACTCATACGAAAGGAAGTAGGTCGGGAGAACTTTAAGAAGTGGATCATTTTGAAGGACAAAGGGACTCCTTTAACCGATGAGGGAATATTGCCTTTGTTGGTTTGCAAATGCCAAATATTTGGGACTTGTATAATAATTTTTCTTTTCAAAAGGATTTGTACATGCAAGTGTTTTTATAGAGTGGTTTTGTATTGGGTGGAATTATTGTGCATGAGCTTGACAGTGATGGGTTGATCTGAGGTGACATTTTTGGCTTTATTCTGATAGTTGCAGTAAGAAAGAGACAGGGAAGTCAGAAAGTAAGAGAGGGGATGACATGCAGCAAAGGGCCACTGATCCGATTCCAACCCAGGTTGCTGCAATACAACTAAGCCTTTATGGTATGTGCTCTACTAAGTGAGCAACCGAGGTGCCCCCAACTACTTTGTATTAATATTTGGGACCAAATGCATTTTGCAAACTGAGCACAAAGAACCTAATTTGAGATTTTTTTTTTCCTCTTTCTTTTGGATAAAACTATGATATATATAATAATACATACATCATACACAAAACTTTTTTCCCATGACATCCCTCGACAGTTTGTCAAATGATAAAAAAAAAACCAAATCATTGTGCGGTTCTCTGAAAATCCTGATTTAGAAGACAGCTTATCTCAGCAGTCAGACTAGTGTGAAAAGAGCATTTATTGAACACGACACTCTAAAACAATTTCTTGGGACCCTTTGCATCCCCCTGTAGGTCTGTCTTCTTTGATGTTTCTTTAAAAATTCAACTGATTTATATGTGAGATGGAGCAGTGTGTAAGAGGTGTTAAAAGGCAAGAGAGGAGACAGAGCATGAAACCATATTCCAAGCATTTGATTTTTTTACTTAACTCATAATCTATTTGATGTCTAAAGTATGATGTCCAGTATTCTTGTGTTATGTTAGAGCAAGATACATGCACTGGACACAGATGTAGGGCATGAATGCTTTTGAAATTATAAAAACACAATCTCCTCAATTGTAGTTAAAATCTACAAGTTGTGATATGAATTACACACCTTTGTTTAATGAATACAATGTGCTTGTAGCAGGGGCTCCAAGAATCCCCCCAAGCTCCATGCCAGCAGATTGATATTATTTTCCTGCTTTAATACTTAAAATACACCATTTCCTGTGCACGCCTTGATGGAGATTATGCAACTTTAGGAAACACTATTTGATTCTTTGCCTAATATCATGGAAGTGTTTTCAGCAGTGGTTATCCTGCTTGGACTACAGTAACATTAACCTGTGCTCATGGTGGCTTATTTTTGGTGCTGTACATTCACTCATTGCTCTTCTAACAAAAGGAAGTCACTTTTCTTTGAACTGAAAAGTTTTTGCGGTGTCACTGCTCCAAACTGTTCCCTTTCATCATGAATATGTCAGAGCTCAGTGTTGCTCAGGAGTTCACAAGTTTTAAAGGAAAACAAAGGAGGTGGTTTTGTGTTCATGATTTAAATGATGGCACCTGTTGTGAGACTTTACAGGTATGGCTTACCTGTGCCTCTTTCCACCAAGTAACAAAGAAATCTGCACATGTAATTGCATTTCATCTCATTCCATCACTGATTCACAAAAATAGATCCTCAAGTGATGCAGAAATCAGATTGTTCATGTTTCTTCAGTATCTGTCTGGTATTCATCCCAATTACAATTTATTTCTCAGTAGTATCAAAGTTGACATCAACATTTTACCGCCACATTTATCTCTTCAAAGATATTTCAATCAGGAGGGACTGATAAGAACAAGAGAGTATGAGAAAGATAGTAAAAATGAAATTTATTGTGAACAGAAGGAATAGACTTTGGCGCTTAGACCCTGGCAGGACGTGGATCACCATGGACGAGATCCATAGGTTTAAGATCCTTACAATAAGAGGAATTTTCCCCCGGAATCTAGACACTGGTCATGGTGACTAGGAATGGAGCTTGAGAATGGTAACGTCTTCATGAGGGAAACTTCTGATTGGATGGTCTGATTGGAGACGTTCTGGTGTCCATGGTTGAGGTGAGGAGAAAGGGTGGGGGTGGGTCGCAGATTCTTCACGATGACAGCTGAATGACAGCTGAATGACAGCAGAGAGAGTCAATTTTTAAAGTTTGACAGCCTACAGGTGATTGGCTGAAGGCCACCATGTAAGGTTGTGATTGGGTGAAGATGTGAATGAGCATGTGGAGCTTATAGATAGCAGGAAATGTTGCTTTTGACTTAGAAGGCATGCACAAGGAGATTTCTGTCTTCCTGACTGAACTTTCACTAAGCTTCATTATTCAAAAGTATTCAACACAGATAAATGCTCGAGAAAAATATCTTTGCGGCAACATTGCGGTTTATATAACTGTAATATCTAATATAAAGAGAATTATGACAGCCATATTGTTATAAAATGATGATGATGTGCTTTCTAAATTGACTTTAACTTTTAGTAATTTGGAGTCCCCCATTAAGTACAGTATAATAGGGGAATGCCAGTCAGTGACTAACACGTTGCGTTTTACTATTCTAAACTGTAGATGTAAAATGACACAAAAGTCAGAGTTCACAGTTCTTTTAATTCATTCTTTCATAATGTGATTAAAACTATACATTTTATTATGTAAAGTGCCCCCATTGCATGGCATATCAATTTTTCAAAGCGAAAAATGAATCGGGTCATAAAAATAGATAATATATCCAGTAAATGCAGGGGATCAATAATGAAATGACTCTTAATGTAGATATGGTGAAGTTCTGTGAAATTTATTATAGTGCACTCCACACTAAATCCCATTTCCTGGTCAAGTGTTCCAGTTACGGAGCAATGCAATGTCAGTCTGGTGATTTGTCTGCTTTAATTGATAGCTTTTACTGTATGTACAAATATACAGTCTGATGTATTTGGCATCATATTAGTGTTAGGGGTGCATGTGAATCGTCTGATCGAGAATTGTTAATGTCATCATAAAAATTGCTATTATAGTAGTGCACCAATATAAATGTAAATGAAGCAAGAGGCAATCCAGGTATGATGAACGGAGCGTCACCAATATTCAAAATGAAATGGACAAAAATATCTACATCAATGTGAAAGAGCAAGATAGTATTTGTTTAGATGGTTGTTAAATTTAAGATGAAAAGATAAAGTAAAAGTAAACATATGGCACGAAGGATTATGCCTGGTGCAGATTTAAATAGTCTATAAAACAGTAAAATACCATCCAAAATATGTGTAGTAATAAGTGAAAGGGACTTTTATCAATTTACACAGTAGGTGACAGTGCGGCCATTACTCTTGCAAAGCCTAAAGGTTGTACACAGAAAACCAAATTAGTAATCATGTAATGACCCAGGGCATAGTAGGGTATTTTGTGATAATTAATGGTGCGAAACCTGTTACCTGTGGTTTTACCTGTCAGTATCCAGGAACTACTTTACATGCAACACTTGTACACATGGAACTGTCCAAGGTGCACAGCTAATGCAAGATGAACCTCAGTAATGACTTCATATATTTGTTTCCCATATTTGCTGTACTCTTAAAGATTATTTCCAGGCCTATTTTCATCTCAGGTTTGCCAGACAGCCAGAGTGACACAAATGAGTGTGTGTTTGTTTGTGTGAGTGAGAGAAAGACAGAGAGAGAGAGAGAGAGAGAGAGAGAGAGAGAGAGAGAGAGAGAGAGAGAGGGAGAATGGGAGGTGGTAAGTCCCTTGCCTATACAGCAATTGCTGACCATCTTGAGCTTCTCTGACAGTGATCAAGTGTGGCTTACCAAGACAGTTTAGGTGATCGAGGTGTCCTCAGTGGCAATTCATCATGCTATCAGGAAGCACAAAGATGACAAGTTGTTTTACTGCTTGAATCAATTTTCTACAATTTTTAACTGCAACATGCCTCGCGGTTGAAATAGACCAATATTCTCCATTATCAGTTCTTTCATTCTTTAAAGCATCAAGTCGGTTAAGGCTGGAGTGACCAATATTATAAATATCATAAACAACAACATCAGAGCAGGTGACGCCTCTGAATCATGTGCTCAACAGCTGTCAGATGTCCACCTCAGATACCTGCCAAATACCCAAATACACACACACAAGCACAATCACATTCACCCAAAGTTTTCTATTCAGCAGGATATCACCACGGGTGATAGCGCGCCAATAATGAAAACAACAGAGCTAATCATTGGTCAACCTCAGCAACAACATCAAAACATCAATATGACATCAGTAATTTTCAATAATCGTCTCTATAGAAAGAGAATGTCAGCTATTGAATAGAGAAGCTGCTGAGGCCAGCTGTGTTTGAAAAAGAAATAAAGCAGCTAAAGTACTATAAGAGGATAGACACAGAGCTGAGAGAATGGATAGCTACCAAAGCGAGAGTATTAGTGAGATGGCATGCTAGAAGTGCATCTCTACATGTCCCACAGGACTGTTCGTGTAGTCTGCCCCGGTTAAAGACACTTCTGTAAAAGACAACAGAATCATTTATTGAACTAACATTAAAATTTAATACTAAATGGCACTCCCATGCTGTTTCCCATTGTTTTTCCAAATGACTTGATAGCCCTTTATTGTTCCCATGTTGCTTTTATTATCTGGGGGCATCATGTTATCTTTCCTGTTGTGTGTTTGGTACTACTCCCTTACGCTCCTTCTCTTGTTTCCTTCCACCTGCTTCTGGCCTCCATCTGTTTCTCCAAGCATTTGACTTGCTCTTGTTTTCCCTCTTTCTGTGGCTTGACTAGCTGTATCAACCTCAGGAGATTTTGACATGATATTAAGTTATAGTTACAAGGCAATACTGTGATGTGGTTCCTCGGGGAAATCTCTCAGATCTGGGTTATGCCATTTTTACTAGAGGAGGCAGGTGTCTGCCTTGCTGAACCAAACAACGATATATTTAATTTTGAAAATGGATACATCGTACCACCCTGAAGCCACCAGGGATTTTCATTCTGGGATGAGAGAATCTACCCTTTTTTCTCTCTCTTAGCCCAGGAGGATGTTAATTCATGGACAGAATGAGGTATGATTCTAGCAGTGACAGGTGTAGGCATAAGCAGGTGCTGCTTTGCGATACTGTCATGAAATTTATGTCTCTCGTCTCACAGTGAGGGCCTTGTCTATACCAGCTGCTGCAACCTTGTGAGAAGAAAGCTAAGAGGTTTTAATTAGGAGTAAGAGTGTCATTAATTACACATTCGTTCATGCTCACATCACTGTCTTACTAAGGAACTTCCTTCTACCTTCTGACTCCTCCCCCTCTCCTTCATTGTCAGTGCAACACTGATTTAAGTACCTGAGAATTTACTCCATTGCCCACTGGGAAAAGGAAAGCAAATTTGTTAATTTGATGAATCACACTCCCAACTCCCTTCATGCCACCCCTCTACCCCAGTCTCCCAGATCGTTCAGCACACTTTCATCTTTGATCTAGGACCCCCATGGGGGCTCATGTTTGAAAAGGCAGACCCCTGACAGCTCTTTCAGATGGCCAGGATTTAAGTGAGATGGGGGTATATGGGGCAGATTAGTCTATTAAACGACTTGGGGAACAATGAGCAGAGATATTTCTTATGAAAAGCACCTAGGTTCATTACTCTAACTAATTTAATTTTTCCCTTCTGTACAAACGAGATGATGAGGTCATAACTCAGAGCGGAAACCTGAGACAGAGGCTGTTGCTGCCGACAAAGACATGTTATATGCTTAAGTTGCCCAGATTTATCCTTCAGAGAGAGGAGACTTTAATCTTCCCATATAATATAGACTGGCTTTATTAATATTCATTCATAACTATAATATAGCATTGTTATATAATTAATGTCCATTCATAGTTTGTCTGCAAGGCATTACAGACAACTGGTGCCACAGTATGGTACACCGATCAGCAGGAGCAGGCAGAAGGTGATCCAAATTTTCAATTGCAATGAAAAACTTTAGTGTGTAATGTTAATATTAGTTAACACTGTTGACTCACAGCAAGAAAGACCTGTGTTTAAATCTGCCAGCCAGCAAGATCCTGTCTAAGTGGAGATGCCATGTTTGCCTCATGTCTGTGTGGGTTGCGTTCTCTGGTTTCATCCCATAGTCATGACAGTTAGGTGAACTGGTAATTCTTAATTGCCCAAAGGCGTGAATATGAGTGCGAATGTGTTTGCCATCTCTTGGCTCTTGTCTCTTGACCATTGCATGCTGCAATAGGCTTCAGACCCTCATGATTTTGAACAGGCGCAGCTATTTACAGAACAGATTGATGGGACTCTCAATTGCAGATTTGGAAAAAAACATTGATGGGTTTTTTATGTATACATTCCACAACCTCGTGAGCTACAAACATTTTGTCTGGATAGATTAGAGAATCAAAACTTGGTTATCTGAATGGGCTACTATTTAATGTAGTTAAATCTGCCTTTATGTCTGCAAAACATAAAACTCTAAACTAGTAGGGTTTGATATTGGATTTTTCCAGAGGTCCTAATCAAGAATGGAATCTGTCTTTCCATTTTTTTTTCTTTTTCTGTTAAGTTCAGAAGTGAAAATGAAAAAGTACAGTATTGACTGTGTTATAGCTCCAACATTTAATTGGGCCAAAATAGGGAAATATTTGATCTTCATCAGGTTTTTTAGCCTGAATGTCATTGGATTTGCCAAGGCTAAATATAGAATGGGATTCACAAACAACCAATTTTTGAAAAGTTCTTAGAAGCTCTATTTGATTTCTTGTTTCGTTATAAAACTCAAAACTGTAATTTATTAATAATGTTATTCATCAAAGCAATGCAGTGAAGCTAGCCACAGATCCAGCAAAAACTATTCATCTACATGTACAGATCACACTCTTCCACACATTGGCTAACATCAGCAGATGTTTTGTAAGACATCAGTAAGACAATCATCTTTGACATCCAGTGATGTAGCCAGAAGACCCTGGATAGGATGGACCATCAACAAGCCTCTGGAATGGATGGGAGTTTGAAGACATTTATGTATAATATCAACAGACAGTAATTGTATATGTTGTTACCATCCAGGGTTATAAAATGTATAAATGTCCTCAACATGAATTTATAAAAAACCCAAACAAGTGTCATCCATATTGTTTTGGGTGAGCAAGGGGTGGTGCAGAGGCTCGCCATCATTTCATGATTAAAAGCACTGCCGATCATATTGAGATCTACTCAGGTTCCTCAGGCAAAGGCCCTGTAATATTAAACAGGGGGAATAATTACTGTGGCTTGACGCAAGATCAATGGTAAAAGTGATGGGATCAGGAAGGGATAGGATTGGAGAAAAGATAAGTCATGAGACTGGGTTCGGACAGGAAAAAGAATCAGGGCCGGACAGTTCGAAAACGCTATACCCCCTCCATTCTTTACCAGCATTTCCCTGACCTTATATCCTTGTTAAATCGTATTTCTATTTCCAGTAAGGTCTTCCATTAGCCAGCTGGAGTCTGACTCTCAATTGGCCTGTACAATAGGTAACACTTGTCCCATGTTGAGAAAGAGAGGAGAATTAAACAAAGTGTGGCATCTACCATGCAGTCTGTACACTGCAGGTCAGCCTGCCCTTAGCTCATCAGTAAACAAAGAGGTGCTGGTGAGACAAACCAATTCCCCTAATTCTTCATCTATCCACACTCAGACGTATGTGTATCCTTGAGCAATCAGTTTAATCTCTCCTAGGCCTCATGAACTCTTGCAGAAGAATGTTTTATAGACTCAACTCTTTTTTGTTGCCTCAGTGTCTCCACACTACCCTTTAACACGCCACTGGAGGCCAGAGCTCTGGATGTACACCACATCAGTGTTTTGAGCCTGACATGCATCGATGCATTAGTATGGATCGATTACTAAAATAATTTTAACAAAATAAGCAAGTTACAAAAATGAATTAGGAGAGATTAAAAAATGGGAGAGAGCCTTTTGATAAAAGTGAATTTTTAAAAGTAATTCAAAAGATTATACTAATTTGGCAAGTTTAGGATGATTAGAAAGAGTGTTCCACTGGTAAAGGTCCTGGTCTGTAATAAATTGAGTTGCAGGACTAGTCAGGGAGCCCATGCCAGAGGATCTCATGTTTGGACTGTGTTTTATTGAAATGATGAGATGATTCTTTTATACTAAGTGAAACTTCCAAATGAGGACCAGTATAGGAGGAAGGCTAAATCACACACACTGATAGACCAGGCACTGGATATATTAACTGAGCCAACAAGTTGTCAGGGAATATACAGCACATCATCTGTATAACTGTGAAAAGGATTATTTGCAACTCAAATATATGGCCTTGCATGTACAAAGGAAATGGCAGTAGTCCTAAAATCGACCCCTGAGGAACACCATATCTGAGTGAGGCAGACAAGCAGGATACATCTGCTGAATGTCTTGAACTGCATGAGAAATTGCTTTGTTCTCATGATATCTTAGTGATATCATTTGCCATGTCTGTCATGTCCTACAATGACTGTTAGAAAACCATCTGTTTGTCAAGGTCAGCAGGTGTGAGAGTCCACCGTCTCCCTCTTGGGATTTTCAAATGGATCTGTGCACATGGATTCAGCCAAGGTCAACATGGTGACAGAACGGCCTCAGTCAAATTAATTGAAGCTGTGCCAGTGTTTCTGGGGATTTGTCAATGTTAATTGCCAGTTCCTTCCGTCTTCAGGTCCCTGACAGCTCATCTTACCATCTTCTCTGTTTTTCGGGACTCCTGATACTGACCAGGAGTTAAAACAACATTTCACATCCTCATCCTGGTCCTGACCTCTCCTTTTATTTTGTGATGGACATGAACGTCATTGCACAAGGACCATCTTATCTTGGTCCTCTCACAAACACAAAAGAAGTCATCACTGTTCATAAATTAGTATCATAAATATAGAGTATTTTACAGTATAATATTATATAGGTTTTACATATGTGGAGGCAGTTGGAAGGAGCTGAGTGCTCTTTCTTGGTCTGGACAGATGTATGCCAGCACCCTGGCATACATTCAGACTATTAAGTGGCTGTGTCATGGATTGCCATGGCGGGCATTTTATGTTTGAGATTTTGTTTTGACTTTTGTCATTTGTTATTTCCTGTTTTATTTTGTAGTTAGTTTCCTTGTGTGTCTCTTGATGTTTGTACTTCCTGTCTTTGTCCCATGTCCCTGCTTGATGTCCGCCCTAATGTGATTCACATGTGTTCAATCACCCTTGCCTCCCTTGTGCCTATTTAGTCTCTGTCCTCCCCTTTGTCTTTGTCAGTTCGTCTGTTATTGTCCCCTGTGTTACCTGTTTAACTCCCCAGTGTTACTTCATGCTTCAGCTTACTGTTCATGTTCTTTGTGTTACCTTGTAAGTAAATCATTTTCTTTCCACCTACTCCCTTGTGTTTTGGCATGCATTTGGGTCCAGCTTACCTTAACCATGGCAACCAAATTTTATGTGACCGATGTCCTTCCTTCAAGCATACTGCATGTGCTGTGTCTAGCCAGTCAAATATTTAAAGTCAAAATATTGGTATTCATATCCATTAACTGTAAAAAAAAAAAAAAAAAAATTGTCAAAAATCGGACAAAAAAGTTTGACCATGTTAAACCAATCCAGTGACAGAAAAATATTATACGTAAATCAACCTTTACACATTAAAGTAGAGACTGTGGCCCTTAAATATGACATACAGTACTGAAACATAACAAAATAATCCTAAATCCATACACTGTAACAACCTGAACAGCCTATAGGAGCTGATGAAAGTACTGCAGAGCCACCTGATTACATCCAACCCAACAAGTAACTGCTGGGGATATTTAATTACTTGCGTGTGGATAAAGGTTCACAAATGTTTGTGAGAAATGGAAGTAGCTTTTTGTTACATGCATCAAATACATTCAATACAACAATCCAACTGTAGAATGCTGGGACAGTTGCTAGTACAACAGCCCTGGGTAAGGTGGCCAAGTCAGAGCACAGGTGCTTTCACTCTGAGTGTATGTGAGTAATTGCCACAGTGAAACTGCCAGCCTCTGTGTTTGGTCTCAATCTAATTATTGATTGAGAGCTTTCCAAGATATTACACCAACAAATGGCATAACAAACCCTTGATTCTGTCGTGTGTGAGAGAGAGAGAGACAGAAACATTTATTAATGATGCCAACAAGTTACACATCTGCCCAAGCTGCGTTTTCAGCATGTTGTATGTTATTACTTGACTTGTAATAGTAAGAAATATGGTATCACTTCACAAAAGATTTGGTGAACTGAACCGTTCAAGATTTATTCCAACAAAGCCCCTGTGTGCCACATTTAAAAATAACTTGTATACCAAGCACAGTTCTTTTTGTATTAAATGCTCACTAGAATCAGCACCACAAATATCCTTTTTCATTGTCACTTGGAATAAGTTGCTTAGGGTTTTTATGATGAGGTAGCCAGCCAAATTAAAGGCTGTCCTAATATTCCTTAAGGCTGTCAACACTGAGGTCAGCAAATTGCAACTCTTAGATTTAATTAGCTAATTAATAGCCTGTCAGTCACACATCAGTGACATATTTGGAAACCATCCCACTTGTTTCAACAATATTTTATTTAAAAATGCAAATAAATCCCTTGGTTCTAAACATATATGCCAGTAAATCATTGGACTATTTCAAGTTTGTTTTTCAATAAAGTCTTCATAGGAGATCCTACTTTCCTCTCATTAGTGGACTGGGTTTTATAGTGTCATATTCACTTATAATTTCACTGTGAAATGCACTTAAGTTTAAAGGTGATACCTCTGTTAGAGAGTTGAGTAATGCTGCAAATGGAAGCATGACTGACTAAAACTTTGCAACTTTTTCTGCCTCTAATACTACAAACTGTCAATAATTATGCATGGCTCATTTAACAAGGCTTAAATGAATCCTGTCAGTTTTCCTTTTCTAATCCTTGTTTTAACACTAAAATCATTTTAGCTCTATTTCTTTTAATTTTCAAGTTTCATAAATGCCTCCTCTGGGGATGGGTTGACTAGTAACTTCAGAGGACCTGTGTTGTATCCATATAACTGATTGGTGCAGTTACAGTCAACTAGTTTTTCATCTAGTGCTAAAGTATTCAAAATCTTGGATAAATGCATACAGCAATTGGCACACAGAACTGCTTGAGTTGATCATTGTAAATCACTGTTTTTCTGCAAGAGACTGGGTGGCTGATTACTGTTTGGTGGAGCCAGGATGCAGAAAACATAAAGGACCTACAGCCACATAATGAAGAAATCTGCATATTCTGGCCCGATTATTGACAATTCTATCTGTAATTCTTTCTCTTTGCCCCTAATCCTCTTCATGCTCCATCCCTCTCATGTGTCATACATTTACATTTTCTAGCGTCCCCTGGCTCTTTGTTCTTTCTTTTGTCTCTTTCCCTTTCTTTCTATTCAGCTTCTCCATATCTGTTGCTGCACCACCTGCCCAATACCAACTCTCAGCAGGACACAGGCATCACATTGATCAGAGGGATGCCATGAACAGCTGTGTAATTCCTCCATTTTTGCTTCAGTTTTATTGCCAGGGTAAGGAGATGGCGCTAAGACTATGCCTGTGAGTGAGAACCTGTTAATGACAGTTCTTGGTATCTCAGAGGATGTGCAGAAAACACACAAAAAAAATCCAATACACCCGACTCTGATGTGCAGTTATGTGCAACTTCCCAACTGCTTTGTCGTTGATAATTATAAAGAAATTGAGAAAGCAGCAGTTGGTTTCTATGTACATTAAATCTATGACCACTTCTGATCCCTTTTACTATATAGCTTTATGTTCACTGCATCGAAGTCGCCACAGTTGTTTGACTGTTATGGAAGTCAATTTGTTTGAAAAATATGAGGCCGTGTCTCACAGAATGCTACAGCAATTGTCAGTGTGCATGTTTCCGTTTGTACACAGACATGTAAACAGTTTTCTTGACTGAATGACTCCATTATTGTGCTGATTGAAATTTCTCTTGTAGCCCATTATTGTGGAGAAGGAATCTCAATATGAGTAAATATGCTAACATTTGGAAATACAGATGTCTGGAAGGCCAAGAACAATATACACATGTGTCTAACTATAATATTTCACTAGGCCTATATATATTTTTTAGCATGTGGCATTTGCACTATGGTTTGTGGTGCAGTATTTTATTTTTGGGGGAGAAGAGGAACACAAGTTTACAATTACCGTATGGTACTTAATGTTAAAGCTTTTTAGCATTTTAGAGATATTTTCTTTTCTAAATCAGTGGCAATGACTGCCAGAATAAAATGAGAATAACTAATTAGACATTTTTGGCTTACCTTATTATAAACATCATGAACATCGGCAAGACTCATGTCTTAACTGACAAATTCCAAAACTGACCATTTTCGGTCAGTCAGTCACATTCAAAGGTTCTTTGTTATTGGTCAGCAAGTCAACTCAATGTGTAGTTCAAAGTAGCAAGTAGAGTGCCATGAGCAAATGATAAAATATAGTCATTCTGTTGTGTGTGTGTCTCTATTTAATTTTTTTTCTGTTGTCAACAGATTCTCTTCACAGAGCTCAACAGGTTATTAATTGTATTTTGATTATGCATAATTTCCATTTGTTTAACAACGTTGTAGCGTGTAGCAAGATAAACACATTACAAATGGAAATGAGATACAATGTGTACATCTGCTAAGCATATCCATCGGCCATTTTTGATAGTTTTCAGATACAGCCAAAGCTCTTAAAACATTTTATCTTAGGCCGATTTGGCATGAGTCATAAATGTTGACCAATATTGACCAATTGTTTTGTATATGTTTTTAATTTTCTGTTATTCACTATAAATATGTTTTATCCCCTGTTCAAAACTGAATTATTTCTGGTTACTCAGTCAAAACATCATATTGGAGGCGTGAAGAATTTTTGGTCAGATTTAGTGCTTGACACCTGGAGATTTCTCACTGGAAATTTATGAGTCACACAAACAAGCCTATTTCCACTTTATTATTACAAGCGTATAGTCTGCCACAGCTCCAGGATACAAAGTATAATCTTTGTAAAATAAAGTACATTTCAACTGCGACTGTAGCCTATATAGCTCTCCTTGTGGTGTTCTTAGGTGACAATAAAATATACCACACTTAAAGCGATTTATATCTTCGGCAGTAGTCTCTTGTATAAAGCAAGTGATAACATAATGTACATACGGAAATACAATAATGCTTATACTGCCAATCAGAGTGCACTGAGACATTTACACACCTGAGAATATTTCTTTTTGTTTTACTGTACATGGTGCCTGAAAGATTGGAAATCTTGCATTAAGCATGACAGGTCAATGTGTACATGTGCAAAACTGGGATCAGGGCCTTTACTATGTTAGCTCCATTGGGGGTGTCTCATTAATTGACTGGGAGACAATCCCTGATGCTTCCCTTAGAAAAGTTGAGGGAAGTGGTTTTGCACTGCTGTTTATAAGAAGAGGGGAAGTGAAGCAGTTGAGAACCAGTTCGCCCCTATTGTTGAAGCCTTTTTTGATTGTTTCTGTCCAATTTTGTTTAGATTATTGTTTTATTTGTCGTGCATTTCATTTACAAATTAATATTTCGAAATATATACTGGCTCAATAACGTCTTGCGTGTAATATATTTGCATTTACTTGGTCCAAATTAAAAGTTTTGTGAAGCCGTTGAAATATCCTTCTTTCAGAGCAGTCCTTGAATCTGCCACCATGTATTTCTCAGTTGTGGTTCGCCAGGTGCCTACAGTGAGGCGTAATGGACTTCCTAGATGGGCGGGACAAGATCGAAGGAAGATAACGGAGAAACCATAGTTTGTATAAACGGAGCCACAGAAAACATTGATATTAAGTTCAGTAAAGTTCGTCAAGTTACAGTTTGTTAATTGAGCCAAAAGCTGGAAGTTTTGTATTGTTTTGTATTGTCGTAGTTGTCGCGTGCGTCATGGACTGTTGCTAGCTAGCTAGCTGTCACTGTCACTAGCTGGGATGAGAAGTGATTAAGTATTTGTGGGAAACATATTTTGCGCCAGGTTTCTGAGTAAGTATTGACACTATATGTAAAGTGCATTCATATGGATATTTACAGTTATAAAAGAGAGGTTTTATTTGTGCTTTTGTGCATCTCTGGATAGTGTGCTTCAGACGCTGCTACATACTGCCTCAATAGAGGTGCACCGGAGTTGGCGTTGCAGAGAGGAGCATGCCTACTGCACAAGCGGACTGAGCCTCAGGACGTGTTTCACAACTACATTGATTTGACACTACTTGGCAGAGGGTTTGCAAAACTGTTCGCTAACAACTTTTGGAGATTCCAATAAATGGTGAGTACTGATAAAACACTACATGAGGATTCAAATGAGCTCCAACATGCCTGACAAATATATTTTATTCCCAGCAGAGGAATTTGAAGGTTTTGTATAAGTATTTCATGCTGTAATAACAGTTGACCGCTAGTTATTTTCATGTTTCCTTGTAGTTTGATATGTGTGGTATGAATGAATGTATGCCACAACATACTGTTAACAACATACTGTGTAACGAAAACTGAGTAGGTGAGTTACATTTCATATTGGCTTGTTGTAGCAAGTGAGTTCACCTCATTCTGGTCTGCAAAGCTATAATGGGCTCATTTACTTCCCCCTGAGGCTGGAGAGAGGAAAACACCAACTGCAGACTCAGGGTTCTAGAATTGGTGAGAACAACAATCAGATAGTGCGTAGTTTTCCTCCATTGGCCAAAATGGTCAGCACTAGTACAGTGGACTATATGATGTTATTTGTGCATGTGTGTGGCGAACCGTGAGCATTAGAGGTAGGCTGACCAGTTTAAAGTTCATGCAGAACAGTGTAGTGACATGTAAGATTTAGATGCTTTAACTATTGTCAATATTGACATGCTGCACATCCTTAGCTCAGATAGATTCTCCACAATGTTAGTGTTCAGTTCATTTTACAGAAACCGTGAGTGCAACAGTTTAATTAATTCAGATTTACCAGCATTGTAAACCAGCAAGATGGCAAAACAGTGGTGACTGACTACCTTTGAAGTGGCCATGAAGTCTGATTGTGTGTTTATTCCTCAATTATTTGTATTCCTTTAGTCTATAAGAGACCACTGATCAATAGAACCAAAAGGATTGGAAGTTGTGAGTATTGCAATGTGGAGGCCATTGCAAACTTTCAGTCAACTTCCCTTCTTTCAACATGAAAACAAGTTTTTCTGTTTTCTGGCTGGGGGGCCTTTGAGTATCCTTGTTTTTGTCCCATCACTTTGCCACCCCTGGACAGAAAATGGTAAATGGTAAACCCTGTGAGATAGCTCTGGCCTTGAGCCTTCAGGATCGCCCAGGGCAATGATTTTTGGTCCCACCCACTCTAAATCAAAATGTGATTGGTTAATTCACCTGCTACTTTCTGAAAAAAATGTGGCTATGGCATGTAGTTTCAGGTCTAATTGTATAACTCTATTTTCATAGTTTTAGGACAGTAACCCTTTCATTTCTGAAACAAACTGCTTTATTTTTGAAGCAAAGTGAGGTTAGAAGAGAATTAAATGAAAGAGATTAAGTATAAAATTTGTTATGATTGAAGGCTTTGAAGGCTCCCCACTCATGCATGTGTGTATATGTATGTATATGTGTGTATATATATGTATATATATATGTGTGTTTGTGTGTGTGTGTGTGTGTGTGTGTGTGTGTGTGTGTGTGTGTGTGTGTGTGTGTATGTATGTCACATGGTCTGTGCTTTAATCCTTTGGTCTCCAAACAGGGGTTCCTTTGTATGGAGGTATTGATAAAAAGTGCTGCATATGCAGTTAAAACTAGTATTAACAAATTATGACCCGAATAAGAGTCTGTACCATAGCCTCACTTTTTTTTTTTTTTGAAACAGCAGATCACTAATATTCTGAGAAGTACTGACCATAGACAACATTTCATAATCTGTTTGGAATCCCAGTACCTGCTTTATCAAAGAACTCAATCTACATTCACAGGTAATTTGCTCTCCATATTTATTTGCTCTCCACTTTATTTATGATTTGTTGTACCAATTAAAATGACTTTTCTTCTGGCCTAAAAAGTAACAGTATTTGCTCAGCTGTGCTTTGGAATTAACATCCAGGCTCATACAACAGATTGTGTGCCCAGACCTTTCTAACGGGCCATGCCTGCAGTGGTGTATTTGAAAGCACAGGCATGGAGCAGCATCATCTGCTGAGAAAAGCCAGATCAAATAACAGATTCAGATTTGCCAAAGTCATTAATTTCATATGCTGGCAGTGGAAGTCCTTGTGGCTACTGAATGAGAAATGTTTTCAATCAAAGATTTAAATTCTTATTCAGTCATCACAACTGCCATTTAGGAACCAGACTTCAGTATTCTCAAACCATAACAGTGTGTTGTGGATTTTGGTGTTTAACAAAGAAAGAACAGACAATAAATACCCTTTACCAGTACAACATTTTTCACAGGCTTGTGGTTGTGGTATTTGTTTCTTATGCATCATTTCAAATCATCATTTTAAATTGAATAAACGCATACTTCATTTGTCCCCATTGATTGCGAGACAACAAGAATGAAGTGAGTTTTATCAGTGTGTACCTGGCCACTGTTCAATCCTGGCACCTAGCTAATCCGGTGATGTCAGTCATGAAAGATGTGAATTTGAAACAGTCACACAAGTATTCAAACAAATATTGCAGACTTTGAACTAGCTGGTAGGACTTTGCTGAATTTGGAGGGAGCATCAGGATAAATCTATGTAGGTGGTTGGCATTTTAATAGCCGTATAGACTGGAGGTATGTGTGCGCTTGTTTGTAGTACTTGTGGACCTGTGCTGACATTTTTATGGAGAAAATTTTGAAATGTTCAAAAGTAAAAAAAAAAAAAACTTTGACTGCAAAGACTACTGTAATCCCATTAGTTCTTGTGTAAGCCTCCTTTAACCTCCACATTAGATTGCTCGCGAATTTCATCATTTTTTAGTTATGACATATAGAAATCTCCTGCCAGAGTTTTGGTCTTTTGTTCACAGACAGCTGAGGTTGTCTGTGTCTGATGTTCATTAGGGATGGAAATTGAGAACCGGATCCAGTTTGGAACTTGTTCCAAATTGTCCAAACCATTGGAATCGTCTGCCCCTGATCTTGTTGATTACTTTTATTGATACTTTTGTTGTGTTGAAGTCTGTTCCCCCATCATGTTACGCCTAACATTAACATGTTACCATATCCTAAACCTAAGCATCGAGTGGGGGCGCTACAGGAAAACAGTCATAATGGGAGGGAAACACTATCTGACGGGGCAACATTTGGCACAACACTGGCCTATATGCTCACAAGTTGTGCAGGACTTACACAAATACACAAGGACCCCAACTCCTTTTATATCTTTGATGAGGGATGAAGTGTAAGTATTCTTTTGGTCCTGTAAAGAAAAATAAATATTAACTTGTTTTCTCCTCTCCCAAGTTTGATGTCAGCAAATAACAGTAGGCTAACGTTAAGTGCTAGCTTGTAGTGAATCATTCTCCCTCTGTCTCTCTAACTGAGCTGGGCAGTGCGTCTCTTGGTCTGTCTGTATCTTGCTTACCAGCCCCATGAATTTGTGCCTGGCAAAAATAAGAGTGAAATACAACTATTTATTACATTTGATAAAAGCCAACAGGCAACTGTGTTTATAAACTACTGCTCAGAATACATAACCACATTGTGCATAAACATGCGTCCATATGTGAATGCACCACATGATTCAGCCAAATAATAGTAAAAACTATTATTTATTGTACGTTTAAACATTTCTAAAAGAAAATCCGGGTGAGCCTGTTTGAATGGGACTGATAAAACTGATGAAATTGATAATAAAGCGGCAGTCTTAGGCTATGGGCTTATGTTTACATTGTATAGCCAAAGATATGTAAGATGTGTCTGTGTGGCAAAAACCTGTGGCCTGCACACGGAAAATTGATCAGGAATCGATAATGGCATTGGTATCGATAAAATCTTATCATTTCCCATCCCTAGTGTTAATTTCTTCTCTTATCCAGCTTTCCATCCTTTAGATGGGTCTTGTCTTTACAGTATATCAGAGATCTTAAGGCTTTCAGTGTTTTGTGGTGGCTTCTTTTGACTTCATAATGGATGCTTGCCAGACTATCACAGTGCTAACATATAGAGACAAACAGCCAATCATGCTCACATTCACCTCGGCTGGAAATTTAGATTCAACAATAAACCTAACCTTAATATCTTTGGATTGTTGGAGGAAGCCAGAGTACCCAGAAAAAACCCACACAGATACGATGAGAATATGCAAACTCCACACATAATGTCCCCAGCCGGCCGGCAGGTTCGAACCCAGAACCTTATTGCTGTGAGGCAACAGTGCTAACCACTGCCTCACAGTGCAGGAAGATTTAAATAGTTTGCTGAGGGATTGCAGGGTTTACGTGTCTGTGGCTATGCTTGTGTTCATGTAGCACAAAGAGCTTAGTTTGAAGGTGGTGTCTCAGCCTGTGTTGGCGGTGAGCGATTAGCCAGCAATAACCAGCCGGTGAATCACTGCTTTGGACATTGTTTTGATTACATAGGTCTGCTTGGTATCTGCTTTTGAGTAGTCTGTAAGTAGTAGTGCGGCATTGTGAATATATATATTTTTGTAAAATAAAGATTGGTATTGATTTGGCTGTTGCTCTACAGCAGGGAAGCAGAACATCAACATAAGTATAACGCACAAACTTCAGTTCTACCAATAACTGGCACTGAAAAAGGAGACACTGTTTGCATAACATAAGTTATGTGACTCTTTTTTCCTCCACTTTTAGGCTAATTTATGTGGTTTGCAATTCCATTCATAGAATCGAAGGATTAATTAGCAGCAAAAAGTTGATAGCTCTCCATGTTTTCTTCTCTGTCAAAGAACGCCATCTGTACTGCCTTCCTGATTAATGAGCAGGTGGAGTAGGAAGCATTTTCATCATAGTGTGCACTGAGGCAAACGAAAAGTGAATTTTCTATTCCCAGAATACCAAAACAATATCAAGTGAAAATTTTTTTTTTTTTATGTAGTCAATACAAATATGATTTTAATCCAAGCTATGTACATATAAATATGAGACACATTTTTAACAGTATATAAAACATTCTCAGGAGAATTATCAAACAATAATTATAATAATGTTAAAAATGATGATTGTTATCATTATTTTTAATATTAATATTTAATTCTTGATTAAATGCATTTGAATGTACAATTAAAAATCACCAATTCCTCTGCAGAGAATAAACACACCTTTTTCTTACAATGTGCTGATTTGTGACCATCTCCGTCCCAATGCTAGAGAAATAGACGGTGAGAAAGAGCCAAGATTGTGATTATTTGTGATGTCCTGTGGGAATAAAACCTGTGGCTTCTCCTCTGATGATGAATTAGATTGAATTTGTGGAATCAGACGCTTTTCTCATTTTACACAAAATAGCCATTTTGTTGAGTTGATTGTGATTTGGTTCACATGCAATTTTCAATAACTAGAGCGTTTTTAGGAGATTATTATACACTATCATGCCAGGGCCAGATACATACTTTGGAATATTTGTTGGCAAAAAGCAAACGATTATACATGTTATTAGCGTAAACCTTAAACTGACTTTAAATCATGAACACAACATAAAATACTTCAAGAACTCTAATATATTTCCAAAACCACTAAATCCACCTTCTTAATTTGTAAATTATGGGGACTGTCACTCAAATAATCCTCGTCCCAGTCCGTAGTGTTCATTACAAAAGAAATTTCTTTAATTTTTCCAGAAAAATTTAGTAATTTTGTTCTCTAGACCTCTCCAAAAAAATCATTGACATTTCCTAGAGCGCCATGTCCATGAAGTACATAGCAGTTTTTTTTTTGGATTGTTTGAAGGGACTATGTTCATATTAAAATTGAGTTGTTCTTTTTTTTAAATATATTTTTTGGGGCTTTTTATGCCTTTAAGATAGCACAGTAGAGAGAGACAGGAAATGGGGAGGCAGAGAGAGGGGGAACAACACGCAGTAAAGGGCCGCCCAGCGCCCACTACGCCACTTGACGCCCCAGTTGAGTTGCTCTTTAAGACTGACTGTCAGTTGTGGGATGACCAACCCAGCAAGTGCATTCAGGCACATAGACACCATGTTCAATGGTGCAGCTCCGACTTTTTACTAGTTCCACCATCACCATTGCCAACATCAGAAAGAAATCCTCTTGTGAGATTGCATACATTTCTTCGTGTGCAGATATATGGCTGTTCTATTCATATTCTTTTGTCTTTTTTGTTTATTTAAAAAATATTTGGGACCAATGTTCTTATCCCAGGTTTGGGTTACTAATAGAACTGGGAATTCCAGATCAAGGATTTGGTTAGATAACAAAAAAGTCATGCTTTAGTTCCCATGAGCAGAAAAATTTCATGTTCGAAGTGACTGTTCTGTGCTTGAGGATGCCACTCAAATGAATGCAAGCAGCATGCACTGATGTGGGAGTACAAACATACCTCCACCCCACCCCACCCATCAGCCGGCATTTAACAGGACATAAGCGACATCTTTTTAACAAGGAATTAGATAATGCAGAAAGCAAGCAATGGCATCACAAATGGGATTAGTAAGGAAGCAGAGCAGATGTGAGCTGTACTATTGACATTCATCTATAACAGCAGTGTCTCAGCCTTAGGAATATGAATTATAATCAATAACAGCAGTAGCAGCTACTGCCTTACAGACTGTGAACCTCTGATCACCCACACTTACAGTATCCTCTGATGATATCACAAATGAGGCTCTTTTTTCACTTTGTAAGCGAGTCATTCATGTAAGAAACCTAAAATTTTGAAGGTCAAATGAATGACCTATGTAAATTCTTGTGATCTGAATACAACCATTAAAATGAACAGAAACTCTATGGCACTTGCGCAGTTGGAAATGGAATATAGGATCTTTAAATTGACTAAACAGCGTTGCACTCCATTAATATTATATACAAATAAAGCCTTCCTAATTGATACAGCACAGGTGTTTGTTAGTCAGGAAGGCTTCATGCAGTAAGTTAGGGGCTTGGTTTTTAATTACCTTAGGGATTTGCTAATTTACATTCTGCTTCTAAAAGTCTCTTGTTGATACTAGGAAGTATGTGTACGTGTATGTGTGTGTGTGTGTGTGTGTGTGTGTGTGTGTGTGTGTGTGTATATATCTAAGTGTACTGTATATGTTGCAAAGTGGTTTGATGAGGGTGTGGGTAAAGAATCAATAGAGTTTTAATGGGAAACAGGATGTCCTCAGGTAAAATTCAGGCCAAAATATTGTATGAAATTCGATTTGTGGATTATTTTTTGTGTGTTGGATTGAGGACGGAGAAAAATGTAAGGTAAGGCACTCGATCTTGGCGCTCGTGTACACTTCTATTCTTGAAGGTCAGAAAGCTTGTTATAGTGGACAAACATTAGATGTCCAATGGTGCTGCATTCTAATTAATCTCTTCTTCTCATCTAAGGCCAAACCTGTAAATGGTTGTGCATATACTGACATATATCTAACAGTCCACATCGCCTCTGATATAGAACTTCACAAGGTGAAAAGTCTAAAAAACATGGCTACTCATCCTTTATTTAATAACCATACACTTCAGAAATTAGGTCTGCCTCCTCCCACTGGCTGAAAACAAGCTGTATATCCACCCCCCCACATCCAATCTTTCCGCAAGATTTTTATTGACATAGCTTGGTACACCATAGAGCAAGGGCTGACATTCTCACTTAGGGGGGATGTTTGGGGTTTACAATTGTCATCTATATTCATTACATAACACCTTAAAACCAACCCCATGTTTGTCTAAATACTGTAATTTACTACTAATTTTCTCTCAAAAATACATTTGGAATTGCATGTAAAGCGGGTCACATTCAACAGCTAACCCCCCTACTGTTTTACACCAGAAAGGTCCCACTTCCACTAAAACATCAACTCAACATTGAATCTCTATTCACATACAAGCTGTTTTACATGCACTAGAAATGTTTTTGCTCATCATATTTGACTTCAGTGTTACCACTCTGCATTTTAGTGTGGTTGTTTTGTGCATTCATAAATACATTCTTAATGTGGATCGCATTCAGAACTGGTCAAAGTTGAGTTTTGATTTTTGTAAACCAGTAATTCCTCTGGGAAAGTTGCAATAGTTGTATTCAAACAGGATATTTAAAAAATGTTGATCTCAGAGCTTTTATTTTCCTAGAGCGCTAAATTAACATGCAGTACCTCACACATATCATCTCATAGTCACATTTTAATTGCTCTCCATTAATTACACATTCTGAGTGAGCAGTGCATTTGCATAGATTTCACATGCAAGTGTGACCTACCATTATGTTGTGTGGGTGAAAAGGTTCCACTCACTGATATGGTATGAATACAGTATACAGTTGGAACCACCTCCACCAGACTAGACCACTCTAAGTTTGAACACATTATTTGGAGCCTACAACCTGCATTATTTCATTGTCTGACTGAGATGAGGTGTGCAATGATGTTGTGCCTGACTCCATCATCAAGGGGCAGGCTGTTGCCAGATAGAACACTTGCACCAAGTTCAAATGTTTGGCAGCTTTCTTCTCACACATGTGTCATCTCTTTGGATAATGGTAGACTCAGTTGTTTGCCAAATATTTGTGTCTTACCGACTTTTGCTAGCTGTGGAGACTGGCGTGATATAAAGCTTTGTGTGCTTTGGCTACAGGCTTGTAGTGCTTCAGTTAGTCACGTTTTCTTGGAGAAAAAATCGTCAGGTTTGTCTTTCAGCATTGTGTGTTTGGTTGTGAGATTCATTGCTCAGCACATTACCGCTGTTCGCTTCTAGTAGGTGCTGTGGAGACTTCACTGGTGGTGCTGAAGTAGCCACAAGCAGGGCTGCTCGAAACATTCTCCTCCAGTTCCAAACTTCTCTTCCTAATAGCTCCCTGTTTGGAGTCACGATTGCAGCCATTCTCAGTCACACAATATTGTTCTGCTATTCTTATTATTTGACCCGTTTTTAGGCACTACTGAATTCTAATTAAATCATGATCATAAATCATTGTGTTAAAAGAAAAACTCAAAAGAGACAGCTTTTTGAGATGGAATATTGCTATATTTTATTTCTAAAATACCCCTGCTGTTGACTAACTGTTGACTTTCAGTTCTTTCTCAGAAAGCTCCTTGACTGCAAACATCATCATTGCCTAGTTCTGAAATGTATCTCACTTTTTCTCTCCTTTTTATATCCCTGGGGCAATGGAGGCCATTCTGCTGTCCACAGCACAATCCCCTGAAAATACCCCTGGGGATTCTTTTCTCAGTTGCAATGCCATCACTCCTATCATCAGTCCCCTGAGTGCAACTGAGCTGTACCTGTCCTGTAAAGCAGGGAGGCACTGGAAATGTGATGTCATATCAGTATTTGCGACAGTGGATCCCTAGTGAGAATATATGAGACTTATATGTTAAATAACTTAATAAACGAGAAATTGTTTCAATTTCAATAGTCAGAAAATGGGTTATATGAAGCTTAACATCACTAAAATTGGTTTCATCATTTAGCATTGCAAATAAGCACTGACCACACATAGTTAAAAGCTGTCTCTAGAGGCCACCTAATACTTTACAGTATTTAGTTGTTGTAGAATCTCACTGATAGATAGATGGATAGACAGATAGAGAGCTTATGTTTCTCAGATGATTTCTTTTATATTATTTTACATCCATGTATTCAATGCGATGCTGAGAAATGACAAAACTAATTTATTAACTAAGGGTTTTTTTTTTTATTTAATTTTTTTTTACATTTTGCATATCCACATTAACATTTTGAATGGTTTATGTTTTACTGCTACATATTATTACTCCTCACAATATAGTGTAGAATTCTCTCTTAAATTTAGCTCTTTTCTGTGAATAGCTTGACTTATTAATGAAATCATTGTGTAAAGACAGTGTTCTCTGTGCTTGAATCAAACCAAAACAATGTGCTCAGTCCCAAGAGGAATCTTCCAAAAGTACCGATTCATTTCCTTCTACTCTTAATACACTGATATCAAACATATCTTTAACTTTGTGCCAATTTCTGTCACTCTTTCTGTTGCATATTTTATTCCTTCTTTAATTCATTATTAATGTCTCAAGAGCTTTCTTTCACAGGATGCTTAAATCTTAATTTAATATATATATGCTGTCTTATTTCTGGTTTAAAGGAGAGAGGGAATGTGTCATATTATTTAAGCAGAAAATGCCATTACCAGACTAATTCAAAATATTTCTTGTCAGTACTTTCCTGTTGTACACTGACACGAAAATAAAATCCCCCATGACAACTACCAGAGGAAAATCCTAATATATGACTTCCATTCATGCGAACGCACATAGTCATTTAAGAGCATTACAGGGTTTTGCATGACTTCCAGTATTAGCATTAGCATTGTGTATTTTTACTTTACTTTCTTGATTGGGTATACATGAAATGACAAAGGCCATTTCAGTTTGCTACAAAGTGAGGGAGTACATCTACACTACCATAGTAGTTATATTTGTAATAAGCAAATAATGCACAGAGACATTCATGATTACTGTTAGTGCTCCTTTATTTTTAGTTAAGTGTAGTGTTGTGATATAACATCTTTAAAGTTAATTGTGTATTGGCATATATCAGTGGATTATAATGTATTTAAAACTTTTGTGACATCATCTTGAGCTAAACATTTAGTTAATTCATCTATGTAGCTATTTTGTCCTTGTGTATTGTCATTATCATATGTTTTAATACCAGACTTCTTGTATTAAAATAGTGTAGCTGTTAAAATCTGTGACATTGTTAGTTTATGTTTTGGTAACATATAGATATCGGAATATTTACTTTTATGTTCTTGTTTTTTTGTATGTATGTCAGTCACTGATAGAAAAATCCAACTTTTATTTCCATAAAATATTACAAAATGCTAAAAATGGAAAGAAACAAGTTCAGTCATATTGAAGTACAGATAAACACAGAAGCACAGATGGCTTGTTACAGTTTGAGCAGATGGATGAGTTTTGTGTATCCTCAGCTGCTTCGAGAAAATGTGACGACAGACAACAGCATAAAAACTACATGTAAACCAGTGTTGGAATGCTCAGGGTCAGTGATAACTTCACATGCCCACACACTATTAGTTACATTCGTAGGATGCCATTTAGGGACCGCAGTTCTCTTTGAGGAGCAACACAGATTTTCCAATAGTTGAAGAAGTAAAATTGAGGTTGAGGGTTGGTATTAAGTAAAAGCAGTGAAGTGGACAATACCTAATCCACTCAGTTGTCAGGGCAATATATTAAAAATTACATTTGGGAAAAATACTGGACCACCTCTCTTTTTACACTAATAACTGATATATCGTGGAATATATGCCTTTCAGTGCTGGACTCCAATTTCGGGATATTACTACTCAACTTATGTTGTCAAACTAATAAGGAACTCTCTTTTGACTTTTTTAAACCATTACTCTTGTGTCATTATGGTGTCTATTTCTCACTGGAGTAATACAGTAGATGGGAAATAAACATTCGAATATTTAGTTCTGTAGAAATGATTCTGACTCTTCCAACCCTGCTCAGAACCTAGTTTTTAGAAGTTACCATAGAAAATGAAGAACTATCAGAGAAAGATCGGTTTTCTTTTCAAGCAGCAAGCAAAATGTCTAGGTACTTGTGTGTGAATGTGTAGGGAAAGAGAGAATGTGCATTTGCTAGAGGGAGACATCATGTAAAGGAGAGCTGGATAAGAAATTTGCAATCAAGTTGATTCAAGGCAAGCCTCACTTGCTATTGTGGGTAATGTTCTTTCTAGATCCCCATTGTGCCAAATGATATATATGTGGAAGAAATAAGTGATGCTGAGAAAAAGGCCAAAACATTAACAGACATTAAGCTTTATTTCTATAAATGGATAACTCTGTGGCCCAGATGCTGATCTTGTTAAATAACAATTGGGGAATATGCTAAGAAAAGGCCAAAACATTTACAGTCACGTGGCTTTAACTGTCTGAAACAGGCTAAAAGCCTAAATGACCAGTGTGACTAAAATGTTTGTCGTCAAGCTTTTACACCCTTCACTAGTAGTCAATCTTCACATAAAAATAGATGTTGCATAGAAAATGAAGCAAGAGTTCCAAACTACTGTTAATCAGTGGCTATGATAAAATTCAAGGACTGATAAGAACTGAATTCTCTCCAGAGCCCAGAAAACTGTCTGATAAACCATCCTGTGATTTTCAGTCAGCTACCCAGGTGTCACCCTCATCTCAGCAAGCCAGACACAGCTGTTTTCTCCCTCTATTTTCTGTCCTCTAATAAATGTTTTAATATTCAGTATTAGGAACTTTTTTTTGTTTGAATAAGATTTGCAGACGGACAGTGAAGAAGGTCACTGAGCAGAGCATTTGTGGTGAGCTGAAAAATATCTCAACATTTGACATAATACAAGCTTGTCAGATACCTTTTTAAGTGGACAACTACTGACCTCCATCACTGTATGATTTCTGAAACACAATCTGAAACAATGCAGACCTTACATTAGCAAAATATTCATACATAACAATAATTCCAGCAATATCAATATATTTTTAAAGTTTCTTTTTTATTTTTCATCTGATAAAAATAAAAATAAACAAGCATAGTAATTAAAAATGTAAAAGTATTTAATTTAAAATACTGTCTTAATACTGTTGCCTTTTGGTGCAAACACAAAGGTTGGCTCCTGCCTTCAAATGATCTGCATGCAAAGTTACCCACATTGCCTGAATTTTTTTTTTTTTTTGGAAGTGAACCAGGACTGAATGAACTTCAAGCCCTGGCCAAACATCCTACTTGGGTCTAGCCTGGGGAAAAACATATGACCGCTGGCTATCTAGTCACTGTGCTAAGGTGAGCCACAAAGTGCTATGTCACACCATTGCCTTAGCTATGCCCTTGCCTAGAGCAAAGATAGGTGAAGAACAACATCTGCAGTCACATGTGCTTCATCTAAGATGTTGGAGTGTGGCCAAAACTACAGTGTGTCCTGTGGCATTTTTGTTTCATCCTATCAATGTGGATGCACAAATGCAGTTTCTCAGTACACCTGCCAAACCTGATATGGTGTATCTCCTGTAGTTCTGCAGTAAACGCATAAAAAAGCACTTCCTGCTACCGCTAGTAACCACGGGAAATCAACCAGGACTGAAATCTTAAGTCGTAACTACGTGGTAGTCATTTCGGAGTAAAAGTTCACAACATGTTTATTTTTCTACATATTTCAGCCGTTTATATTGCCAATTTTTCAGTTGTTTACACTTGATATCTACTAACATAAGAAAACAAAAAACACTTAGTAAACATCTGGGTCATAGTTTCATATTCTGGGGTATTAAAATAAAATTAAAGCACATTCTATTCCATATGGAGTGATTTTACAGTAATTCTTGATGGCTGTTTGCAGTATAATGATGCCAAACAATTTCACTTCACATGTGGGTGTTTTCAGATAGACAGCCAGCAGTGTTTATAGTCACACACTCAATTTAGAATTGCTCTCTGCATTGGCACAGAGGGAACAATATAAAAGTCCTCTTTAGAAGACTCCAAAGGTTTGTTTATTCATCAGAACTTCATTTGTTTCATGATTGTACAGTGGCTTCTAAGACAAAGCAGCAACTGCAGCAGGGATAAGACTAATATGGAGTTGACAGATAATGCTTTGCAATTCCACAAACATCTTGTGTTGATATGTGGTAAAAGTTAGGTGATAGGAAGTCAATAGATGTCATAACAGGCCATCAGGTTTAAGACCAAATCAATCCAGTATATACTCCAGCATTATCATAGTGGAGAACAACAAACTGCAAAGACTCAAGTTCAATGTTCAAACAATAAAATCAGTGAAGTGGTAAGAACATGCATAGTTAGTGTTTGCTTGTTAAGCAAAAGAAGCTACAGCAGTTGCATGTGTAAAAAGGCAATTACTGTTTTCACACTTATTTTCACAGCCTAGTTCAGTTTACTGCTCTGGAATGTGTTGTCAGGTTTTAAATGAAAGCACCTTGCATAGAGGCACTGTAGTAAATTATGGATAGGACATTGATAGGGGCTAAGGTTTGAGCATCCAATTTCAAAACTGAAAGGAACATTTACCCCAGTCTCTCTAAACAAACAGTTAAGAGAGGTGGATGACTGAGCTTTGCCAAAAGGCCTCCATTTTGAAAATAGTGCAAGACTGAAACATCCAGTATAAAGTGGAAATATGCACTCATTGAGCACTTTATGAGGAACATCTGTACACCTGCTTATTCATGCAATCAGCCAATCACGTTGCAGCACTGCAATACATAAAATCATGGAGACTAAAGTCAGACCCTTCCATTAATGTTCACACCAAACATTATAATGGGGTAAATCTCACAATTTGACCGTGGCATGATTGTTGGTGCCTTAAGGGCTGGTTTGAGTATTTCTGAGACTGTTGATCTCTTGAATTTTTACATACAGCAGTCTCTAGACTTTGCTCAGACTGGTGTGAAAAACAAAAAACATCCAGTGAGCAGCAGCTCTACAGATGGAAACGCCTTGTTGATGACAGAAGTCAGAGTAGAATGGCCAGACTGGTTGGAGTTGACAGAAAGGCTACAGTAACTCAAATAACCACTCTTTACAATTGTGTTGAGCTGAAAGGCATCTCAGATTTCAAAACATTAACATGTTGAACCTTGAGGCGGATGAGCTACAGCAGCAGAAGGCCATGTAAGGTTCCACCCTGTCAGCAAAGAACAGAAATCTGAGGCTTCAGTGAACACACACAACAAAACTGAGCAGTTAAAATTTGGAAAAAGCCTGGTAGCCTGGTCTGATGAATCTTGGTTAGGGGAGGGAGATGTGACGATTTTATAATGTGATGGATCTTAAAGGTGTCCATGATCTACTTTTGACTGAGACGGTATCATTCTATCTAGCTAAGGATATGGTTAAGTTCAAAGCTGTGGACAACATGGGATTTAAGACACTAATGAACGGTATAATCTGCCAGTGTCTTTAATGCAATATTGCGTTTTAATTGGTCTAAGATTTTGCTTTTTGCTTTGACTCAGTTTTGCCTTATCTGCCATCCTTACTATGTTGTCAAGGAATGACAGTTGGGCTACAATTCAATAGTGGATTATTTCTACTCTACTGTCACTAGTAGTGCCTGTTGTGTCATGACTACTGTTATTATAATATTATATATATTATATTATAGTTTCTGTTTAGCATCTATATGTGTAGTTGTCTGTTAATGATATGATAAATTACTGGGAGGATTAATCAAGTATGAACAGATGTTTGGATGTGACATCTCTGGCCACCAGGTGTTACCTAACATTTTGGCAGAGCCTATTGGTAAGGACCAAATTAGTTTAAGCACCTTGTTCAAAATGCTTTGGCAGTGTGCAACACCCATCAAAACAGCACTATTATTTTCTGTGTATGGTGAAGCGCACATTGGCACAGACAGATGTGCCACTAGTGATAGACTGATATGGTTTTTTTCAGGACAGAGTAAGATAAAGATTATTAGTTATCAAGGAGACTAATAACCGATATTTGGAACCGATATGTCAACACAAAACTACTGCTACATTAGGACACTCACCGTTGCATGCAGGTGTTTCAATCATTTTGTCCACCCCATTTAACTCAATGAAGGTAGGCTAAATAAGAGACACCTTTCTGTATAATGCAATACAGTTCAACAGCACCACACACTACATTCTCCAAAATACTGTTGAATCAACAACTCTGAAACAATTTTAAGAAAAACTGAACATTATGACCTTCATGAAGGAGGATTTAACAAAACTGTTGTATTAGACTACATCAGTTTTGGCTAGATGTTTCTAATAGACTGCCAACTCAGTGTATATTAGTAATTATCAGTACACAGGCTGCAAAGTGCCTGACTGGAATTAATTGTTTGCTTTTGATGCTGTTCTCACCTGGGAACTCCATATATGCATTATTATTATTATTATTAGTCTTATCATATATTATTGTTATCACCATACAACATGTTTTTCCCCTTTCCCTTTTTAAAATGCAACAAGAATACATTTGAACTGATTTTAACTCCTGCTCTCTCTTGCTAGGTGTGTCTTGGCTCAACAAATTCACTCATTCAAAAGACTGTGATGTTTCTGTAACTTCAGTGTAGAGGATTGTGATGTTTATTACAACTTCAGCTATGTCTGCTGCCTTACCTTTGACACACAGCTTTGCTTGCTTACTGTAGTTGCTCCAGTCTGAGACTGTCTATGTACATGGTAGTCTTCAGTGTTGATAGGCTCTTAGTCCTGAAGTGTAACCAATCAGATGGTGCTGTGGTTGGGACATTGCTACAGACAATTTTAAATAATTTTTTTTTATTGGCTATGGCTTTGTTGTTAAATAATGTTGCTTGGAGGGGTGGGTCATTGGCCAGGGAATAACTTCTTTACTTTGGTTAAAGGGATGGATCCAGGAATTTCTTTTAAATCAGTTTCCCTAACATTGTGAGATTTTTATAGGCCTTCTCAGAGGTAGGCACTCTACTGAGTGCCATTCTAGTTATAATAGTAACCATACATGCAAACAGGCCATTGTGATAATATACACACTAAGTTTAAGATTGATTACTAGGCAGTAGAGTGTGACTATTTCAAGCATGCTGGTATAATACACATGTACCTGATCTTGGTTCTTTCCATCTGATCTACTTTCTGTGTCAGGGACCATTGTGATCAATGGTTTGTTTATATGCCTGTGTAATCAGCAAGTTATGCTAAGTGGGAGAAGTCACCTCTAGCATTAACCTGCTTACATTTAAATCAATTACTTCAGTAATTTTTGTGAGGATGGCACAGGCAATTAAGTGAGTTACAGACTAGAATGTGTCCTTTTTAAATTTTGAAAAGACCTGGTTGTGTTATGTAGTAGTGCTGTCAATGACGGCAGTTTTTCTGCAAGTTGCCCATCCAAGAGCAAACATTCATCATATTTGAAATTAATGGACTCATTTATTACAACCACTGCAATCCTGGTAATATTACACTTTTGATCTCAAGATCTATTTGGATAGTAATGTCTGTTTGATCAGACTACACTTAATTTTTTTCAGTACATTACAGTATAGTATAATAATTAGACTTAACAATCACATTTATACAGTCTGTGTGGTGTGTATTATTCTCTCTGGAACTCTTGTTCCATAATATATAGTACGATAAAATGTGTTCATTTCAAAATTGGGTTTCAGTTTTGAAGTGGAGTGGGGACTATGAAATAGCTTTATTCACAATCACATCACATTCTGTCTTGGCCTTTGAAATTATCTTGTTTGTTGATTGTGAGGTTACTACAATAATATTGATCACATGCTAATTATTGTTATTCATAACAATAATCAGTCATTATTATAATCATTGTCATTTACACACAAGCACTGCCTTAACATATTTGCATGATTGTACCCATTTCGCTATAATAGTTATTACCCTGTTTTAATTTTGAATGACAGTGCTACCTTTACCACACTCACCTATCATTTTCATCATACTTCATCAAACATAAAACGAACTTGTGTATATGATGTGTACGTTCAGAAAAAAAAGATGATTTCTTAGTCATTACATTGTCAGAAATTGTGATATATGATTGTGATATGTAATACATTATAACTTGTGACATCAGAAAACACGCTGAGTTTCATTCCAAAATTATTTTCCTTTTTAATTGTATGCAAAAGTGAATGAGACAAAAATATGGAACCAGTTTCAATATCACAAATCATAAATATGCCTCAGAGGGCTTGAAAATCCATACAGCATACAACACTGTCTCCTCAAAAAACTCTTTATCAGGGAAAAAAGTATGGAAGAAACCTCAGGAAGAACAACTGACAAGGGATCCATCATCCAGGATGGATAGACATGCAATAGATGCCGTATGTACATAGCAAGTTTACAGTATGGACAGTCAGGATGACAAAATTATAGTGTAAACATATATGAAGACTATGATCCGGGAGGAAGTCGAGCAACTTACAGGTGCTGGTAAGCAGAACAGGAGTGAGCTGCGTGACCTCCTCTCCACCATGAAGACCTGGAAGGAGGACTAGACAAAAAAATGAGGCAACACCCAGCACATTGTCTAAGAGAAGGAAAGAAACACACAAAAGCAGAGAAAAACAAGAACAACATGGACGCCAGGGGGACAGTGAGAGAGAAGGAAGTGGCTAGGGCACCTGGAAGACAAAGATCCAGATCCAAAACATCTGGAATTAGGCACCAACAGTTAGGGGAGAGCGAGGTCCCTGGAAAGCCGATGGTCCAGCACTGAGTACCTTGGTGAAAAGAATGGACAGGGAGGAGAAACTAGTGAGAGTGGGAGGAAGAAGATACAGAGAGAGAAAAATAGACACACAGCTTGGAGACCCCTGTGCTTGAGGGAATAAACAAACAGAAGGTTGGATAGATGCAGTGGTTTTCAGAGAGTTTACAGTAATCTTGTCGGCAGGACCACATGGACTATACTGTACTTACTAGGTTTAATAGATCCATTGAGACTGGGGCTGACCTGCCAACGGGAAAATGGTAACAGGCACAAGGCTTGAAGTAATCAAAGAATAAGCTCCTAAGTTAAGGTTAAGGGGTTTTTAAAGGGTTTTTAAGGGTTTTTAAATTTGGATTTAAAGGCCTCCGTGGAGTCAGACAGCCTGATGGCAGCAGGGAGGTTGTTTAAGAGGAAGGGGGTACAATTGGAAAAACCCCTGCAGCCTGTTCTTTTTTAACTCTGAAATGGAATATAAGATTTAAAGAGATCAGACAAATATGACGGTATGCTGTTTCTTCAGGAAAGGTTTTACCACATTAATTTTAAAGCTTGTGATGAAACGGTTACTGGTTTCATGCTATATCACGGTAGAAATAACCGTGGCCGATTAATGTGGTTAATTACTTTGGTTAATTTTAGCCATTTTAGGTTCTGTATGGCATGAACCAGCAACAGTCTCCCAGGGAATGCGCGGCAAGCAACGTGGGTTTGTTATGTGTCAATCAAAACATGGCGGAAGATAGTGACAGCACTGGATATTTTTCAGCCTTCTAAAACCTTTTCACACCAAAGTTAACGAGTATAAGCAGGTTTTTTTAAACACGACTAAACCTGCTAAAAATGCCATTGACTCCTTTGACACTGCCAGACAAATTTGCCTGTCTGTTCCGAGCGATGTGACATGACCACAGAGCGCACACAGACACACGAAAAAAAGAGTGAGCTGTAGCTGCTGAGCCGCCGTGTGAGATGCCTCGGTCGGTGATTTCGTGTTTTTAAAAAGGGCTGCAGGTCATTCAATGTGGCCGTGATGTTTCTGGTATAACAGCACCGTGCTGGACAGGTGACAGTTGTGGCTACAGTGTCTGTGCTCCGAAAGACGTCAAAGTAGGAAAAAAAACAAACTATTCCCTTGTTAACAGAGTTGGCTGATGCTGATAGATTAGTTGGACATAATATTATTTTAATGTTGAAATGCAAACAGTCACACACAGAAATGATTTCAGGTTGTGTTTTATTACTTTTTGAACATTTTCAGTTCATTTTACCGATATTGTGATAATACTGATAACTGATAGTGGGGACAGTGCCAGTTGTAAGTGATAGATTAAAAATATTCAGCATTGTATGTCCTAAAACTGGCTAAAGATCTTTGGAAAATGTAGCTGTTAGAGTGTTGAGGAGGCAAGTTTAGAAACCAACACCAGCTTGAGCAACGATTCAAGAGATTCAAGAGTCTCGAAATTCATTAAAACAGAGACTATCTTGGATTCAACATAATGCTCAACTGGTTCTGCAGAAACCTTTGATTAATAAGTGAATAAAAATTGGAATGTCTAAGCAGAGAGCGAGGCAGATGAGTAAACACACACACAAAGGCAGGAGAGAAGGCCTTCCTGGCAGATCATCACACAAGATGATGGTCCTTTTAACTTCATTGTTCCAGAAGAAGCAAAACCCCGCTTTTGCAAGAACACAGGAAAAGCTCTCTGTTATAAATTCATGCGGTTATTATAAAGATCAGCTCTACATGTGATTAAAAAAGAGAAGAGGAGTGGCTTGTTGCAGAATCGCGTGTTTAGTGGTGTGGAAAAATGTGTCTTCTGTTGTGAACAGTCAGGCTGCTGCTCATACGACAAAGTCGGACTGACATTACCCCTTTCCCTGTCACTGTCGCGGCTGGAAAAATCATGAGCCATAAATGCTGAACAGCAAAGAGAAGGTTGTTTTTGAGTAAGTGTGGCTACAGTGTCAAAAAGAAATCTAGGATTGTGTTTATTGATGACTAAGTGAGAGAAATATGCTTCTATAGCAGCAGACAGAGCATGCTTGTCATTAATGGATACAGACTCATCTTTGTGGCAAAGTCAAACATCTTTGCCAACCTTTCTTTTGTGAGGTCAGCCTGCTTCATCCTCACTTAATTGGTGCCAACATGGATTCTGATGTTGCTAAAGCTAGTGGTGGAGTGTGACTGGGTTCCCTCTTTCTCTCCATGTGATGCCAGCACCTAAGATTAGCCTCTGCATACGCAACTCTGAAAGTAATAATTGTTGTGTTTTTGTATGCCTATAATAGGGAATGGGTCCTCTTCCACAGTGTCTGCTATGTTGCACAACCATGTTCCTACAGTAGTCCAGAATGGACAGACCAGACACTGGCTCTAGAAAGGGCCAGTGTCTGGGCCGTTTTTATGTTACCTGAAGGCCACCATAGGTGTACTGCTGGATGCCACTAAATCCTACACACTGGACCTTTAATAACTATTCTTCGATTCTGAAATTAATGCTTATAGTTTCAGTTCCAACAACTCAATGTCTACTGTTAGTGTGGGCCTACTGTCTATCCAGTATTTTTATATGTGTTCTAGTTTATTTTATGTATGTTATAAATCTTTGGCTATTGTGGGTCACCAAAGCAATGCCAAAAACAGTATAGTTATTTAAAAAAATTATATAAAAATGTCCTCTGCAAAGGTTTTGCAAAGGTTTGCAGCGCACACTCAATTATGGCAAGACAGAATTTGTGGGCTGGTACAGAAGTAGAGGAAATTGTTCCAGGCCAGTAATGCCTGGAGCCCTGATAATCATTAGAAGTCCTAAACCAAGGATGGCTGCCAGGGGAGAGAGAAGAAAACTCCCTGGCAGCCACTGCAGATTACATCATAGCAGGATTAAGAAAAACTTGGTGTAGCTTGTGCTTGTGCCACACTTCAGCAGCTATTTCGGAGTCTTTGATAGTGACCATCATTGCTCCAGTAAATGTACCGGAAATGCAAGCTCACACTTCTTTACCGCTATGTCCAACATGCAAACACATCACACTCGCACTTTGGTAGCAGCAAGGATTATTCCTGCCAGCACAGAAAGCATATTGCTGCCAGTTACTTTCCGGAGAAACAACTAAACAGAGTGTCATTGCCTGCTGCTCCTTTCAAGTCATTACAAGCCACAAGCAATATATGAGTGCTTGATTCACATGGAGCAAAACGGAGGCAAAAAGATGGATTGAAACAAGAGAATTGTCAAAAAGGTACAAATAAGAAAAAATAAAATGAAATAAGATTTAGTGGCCTGTACAAAAAATAGAATGGCCTCCCATATGCTATGACATATCATCTTGAGACCACTGAGAAGAGATGCATTTGCGAAGGACTGCACTGAATTTTCCACAATTAGTTTTTACCCCCTCCATTTAGTAAGTTCAGATACAGCCATGGGTGTTCTTACATGGCTTTGCAGTGGAAGTTCAATGAATGGACAAGAAATACATTGCAAAAACGTATTCTGCTGAATAACTTAAAATACGTTTGGCCTACGTTTGGCTTTAATTTGTGTTAAATGAAAAGTCATTAAGTGAAGGTATGAGCTCTGAGAGGCAAATAATTGTGGCTTGGCTAGGCAATCTAGTGAAAAAAAGGGTGAACCTGTTGAGGCCAAACAAAAAATTTTGAAAATAGAAAAGTAGGTGCTTGTGCAGTGTACCGTTAAATAAAATGTAAAATAAAAATAAAAATATGCATTGTGCATTGGATATTTTGACATGTTGGATTTTATTGTCTCAGGTGTTGCCAAAAATGTATATCTTACATGTATTCTTCAAACTGCATACAGAATGTGCTCAGCATGTTAGCATTTGGTGTAGATATTTACATAAATTATTTTGTATTGTACCTTTTTTGGGCATATGTACAGTGGTATTGACTATAGCATGAAGCGGAGCTGATGATTGTATATATTGTTAAAGATGCTCAGACAGGTTAGAGTAAGATTATCAACGTCTCTATGCTGTCAAAACATCTATATCACAATATTCTTTAATTAGACCAATATCATTATCAGTACTTGATGACAGAACTCATATACACACACCTACACTAAAGAATGAGTTGTGTTTATTTGTGCCTCCTGCACTTGAGTTCCAAGAGATATCATCATATGAAAAAATCTTTTTACACGACGATAGTTTTACTTTTTCTGTGACACAGCAAGAATTTCAATGTTACAAATCAAACTCAAAAATTTCAGAATACTTACCAAGCACACAGCCGTTATAAGTTGGCTGTCATTCATTCAAAACTGAGGCTTCTATTCATTGCTGAGCAGCTATAACTCAACATGTAATCAATATCTCTCTCCTGTTCCCTATCAATACCACATTCAAGTTGACTTTCAGCCATGAATTCCAAGAAGAATCTTACTTGTTCTGAGCACTATCACTTATCTTTCCTTTTTTATCTGTGGAAGTTCAGCTTCAGTTAAACCTCCTGCGTCTGATTCTTTGAATTATATTTAACTGTTTGGGTAGTAAAATTGAGCTTTAGATGATTGCTTGACTGCCAGGTTGTGTGTGTGTGTGCGCGCAAGTGTGAATATGGGTTTATATATGTGAAATTAAATGTTCCCTCTGCCAGTTACTTGTTCATTTAAGCTTTCAAACAGGGGTTGGGGGAGGGGTAGTTGATAGGAAAGGCTGAGTGGACTCCTAGAATGGCTATGGTCTGATAGGGTCCAAATCTAACTATGGGACAATCCTGCTGCTATAGGGCTTAATGTCACTCCTGCATTTGGAGACCGAAGAAAATCCCAGGAATGATTATGAAAAACGAGATTGGTTTTCACTGTGTTTAGCACATTCTCATTCCCCAGGCACAAGCAGGAGATTCTTAGAGAGAGTGGTCTGTCTGTCACTTTAGCAGCATGGTGTTACATTGTCAAGGAAATGACTTTTGGATATGTGCTGTTCACACTGAGCTTCATATAGGACTGCCTGATACAATCTGACAGTGATCCACAGTTTTACCCTATAACCTAAAGTAAAGTCCAGATCTGAAACAAGCCAAGCTGTCCACTCAAGTTTGTTACAGAACAATCTAGA
Organism: Seriola lalandi dorsalis; assembly: GCF_002814215.2. NCBI lineage: Eukaryota > Metazoa > Chordata > Actinopteri > Carangiformes > Carangidae > Seriola > Seriola lalandi. Next base: position 2,699,873 of record NW_019525288.1, read on the forward strand.
TCCCCCTCTAACAAAAGTGAGAAAACTGTGTCTCAACAGGGATTATTCAAATTATTATATGTTCATATACACACAGACATACACTGCTTGTCATAAGTTTTAGAACACCTCAATTTTCCAACTGTTATTTAAATGCACATAATCTGATTTCACAGTTTTTCTGTAATCAAAGCATAAAATAAATAAACGATACAGTGTCTCCCCTAGGACTTTTTTTTTAGAAGTGACGGGATCGGCCCTGGGAGGGTGGGGAGCTGGAGGTCATCAATGAGTTGTGGTGCCATTTGCTGAGCGCACCCATGTGACAATATGTCTTCTGGTTCTTGCTTCAAAGGTTGTGTAACCACTGTTCCTAAGGTGGCAGGTTTACACACATTAATCAACTACAACTGGCCACATGCTGAAATGTTAGACTGACTTTATGAATACTTTTATCATGTTGAGAATATTACAAGCAAGATTTCATTTCCAGCACAAGCTGTCCAAGTTTAATAGGTTGGCTTTGTAAAATCTCTTTGCAAATGCATCACAACTAAAGAAAACCGAGTGTATGATGAATGAATGTTTTTCTGCCATTCTGGATGTTTTTCATCTTTACTGGTTAATGATAGCTAGGTAGAAAAAGTAATTAGATTGACTGTGCTGCTCAAAGGCTACTGGCAGCTAGTTTCCTTATGTGTTACTCCATGAGCTGACATTATTGCTCAATAACCCTTAAATGTCAATATGACAACTTCGACCATTCAGTTTGTTTTTATTGGCTCTCTTGCATGACGTATGTTAAGGTGATGATCTGATCTCCAAGGTTGTGACACTACACCTCCAGTATGTTGCTGAAATGAGCCCAGTCCTGGACAGTGCTTTTTGCACCCTCTTAAGTGCATACCGAAAGAAAGGCACACAGAGAGAGCCGGTAGAAAGACAGACATAACAGGCTCAGTAAAAACGTTACGGATTTTTTGACTGTCCACCAGCCCACCAGGATTTGGTCTGTTGGTATACGTGATGGGCAGTCTGACTTTGAAGGGTTTGGTTTTTAGTGCATTCGCCGTATGCTGGCGGTCAGTGTGACTATCAATAGGTAATGAAAATCTAACTTAATGTTAGATAATTAAATCTGCCTTTCTCTCTCTTCTCTTTCTTCTTCTTGCTTCGGCCAGGTGTTATTTTATCAGTTATTTCAAATTAAAAGCCCTTTGCAGAGTCATGTTATTGCGACTTCATGAGATTGCAGTGGCGGCAACTATTTTCAGTGGCTGCTGCAATACACCAACCAAGAGACTATAGGCCTCAGTGGAGACAAAACAACAAATTAAAAAAGAAATAACCCGCTGTACTGTTACTTTATACTTAGTATTGCAAAACACAAGAGAACTTAACCACTCTATCTATGAAGTGTAAACACACTTTCTTATAGTACCAAATAATAGGAGAGGACACAAATTTTAGAATAATTACAGAAGAACATAATTTGGCAGTCTGACCTTAAAATCTAGTGCTGATATATCAATAGGCATCTTACTAAAAACTTGACTCTTTGTATTGATCAGCAAATCTGTGGATAAGAAAAGTCAGCCCATTGAGTCCAATAAGTTTCTCCAGGCAAGCCTTTGTGCAATTATTAATAATTGCACAAAGGCTTGCAATTGAAAAAAATAACTCGTAACAATTTACACTCAAATGTTTTAAGTAAATTTTAATGCTGCAATATCAAGTAAAACTCACCTGCCAGTATCAAGTAAATTTTACCTAAAACTAAACGTTTGTGAAAATATTAAGTAAATCTTATCTAATTACATCAATGTTTTATGTTACATTTATTTAAACTATTTAAAGTCTATTTGATTTTTTCATAGACAGGAGCATCATTGTCCTAAAAAATGTAAGTAAATCTTATATATCTGTAGTATTTACTGTTATGAAGTAAATACGTAAATTTTATTTTATTTTTTCTGTTTGACATTTTCAATTATTTGATTGTATTGTTATATTACTCAATATAATTATGTAATTGTTGCTAATTTTCTTTTGATAAATATTACATACGTCTAACAATTTGCTCTATTCATTTAGTATATATTTATCACAAACCACACAACTAAAATACCATACAATTAAATGTTTATTTTACCAACATTTAACAAATCAACAGTAAACAGGTACTGAGGTGCAACTATAAAACCACCGATCGTTTGGAATGACAACCGTGTAAACCTTGTACAAACAATATGGAATAGTACATTGAGGAATTTTGTTGCTGAATGTTAAAGGAGCAGTTCAAAAACCATCTTACAAAGAGCAATATAATTTTCAAAGTCAACAAGCACTAGCCATATTTGACCACATCAAACAGTCTTTTGAAGAGTCAAAAGTGAAGAAGACAGCTAAAGTGTGTGTGTCTGGACAGTGGAAGGTGGAAGACAAACTGCTGTATGTGAGCAGAGGGTCTGGTGGAGCTGACTGTTTCTTGGCAAGTTTTTAGAGTCATTTGAAAGATGGAGATGTGAGTTGGGGTGTACCAGCAGCCGAGATTGTCCTTGCCATTGCGATTACCATGGACAACCATGATCTTGAGGATGTGTTGAGTGGCATCACTGCAGCTGTCCATCTGCATACAATTTACAAGGAAAAATAAGACAATTCTATTGGGAAACAATTGCTTGAATCATTCAACATGAATTAATTATCAGGGAGGAATTAACACATATATGCTAAAAAAATGGCCATCATTAAAAAGCTTAGATTATGTTTAAGTGAAATCTATTTTGCAGTGAGCCAGCAATGGTAAAGATGGCTGCCACAGATTATGGCCCCCCAATGAATTTTGCTCACAGCCATAAATTGTGTGCCTCTGCACCTTTACAGTGCCAGGACAGAGCCAATTTTAATGCCTTTTTTGTTGTTGATTTTTGTGAAATTTGAATCATTGAAATTAATATCCATTTAATTTGTTCTTCCAGATGAAATAAGAATTTGTTGGCTTTTTAATGAAAGGTACATTTTGGCGATCACTGAGCAGAATATCTGTCCCTAGGTCCTTCCTCTCTTAAGGATTAATTTACACTTTAAATGATAACATAAAAATCTTTTATTTTCACATATCCATCATTAAAAACATTAAATCTCGCAATACCAGGCAGTTTTCAAAAAGTTCCTCTTCTTTCTCGCCAAGGTACAGTATGAGGCTGCGGATAATAGCTTCACGTCTCATCTCAATGCTTTGTTTCTGTGAACAGATTAGGAACATGAACAGAATCATCATTCATACACAATGAACTGTCAGTGCTCTTGTGATGTGAGTGCACGGAGAAAGAGCATATAGGAGCATTCAAGCTACAAAGTGCGAGGGTTTCTGTTGTATATGCGTATGCATGGGGCAGTGTGCGTGTGTGAGAGAAAAAAGTAGGTCCATCTCCCTGCAAAAACAAAAAATGAACAAGCAAAACAAGCACACCTGACTCAGTCTGTCCAGGAACGGCCTCAGCTTGGTTCCCATGACACCTCCCTTGGCCTTCATCAGGGTAAAAAGCTTTGGTGTGTACTGGTCAAGTTTGCACATGAAGCTCTGCTCCAGGGAGATTGTGGTTATTCTCCTGAATTCCTCCTTGAACTGAAAGGACAAAGGATTCACAAGTACAAGATCAAGAGCTGGCCTAATAATCTGATACAAAATGAAGGGAGCGTACATTCTGTATTAGGTGTTTTCAACCCTATAGATATTAATGGTGGAATGAACAAAGTAGCTTTTTTCCAAAGATGAGTGCAAAAAAACCAAACAATTTTGGCTCCCAATTGAAATTTGAGAAAAGTGTGTTTCACGTTTCTTCGTGTTCAATCAGGAACAGTACCACATAATATAAATTGTAAAACAAATTATTGATACTGTCCAATGGAGCCAATGACATTTTAAGGGTTTATAGATTGTACATAGATTGGTATAACCTGTACCAAAATCCTTAGGACGTCTCTGCCTGTACTCACACTACCCTGACGTCTCTGCCTGTACTCACACTACTCTGATGAGACATCTTTCAGAGTACACAAACACTGTAAACGCATTCCTCACCTGCCCAGCACGCTGCCGTTAAATCAGAAGCACCGCGGTTACATCCTCTGTATGTGGTTTATGGGCTACACACAGCATAATATGGCTATGCTAGCCAAGCTAACTAACGTTAGCTGCTAGCCGTGTGCGTTGTCTCTTTGTATCTGCAGGTTGATGCTCTTACAACCTCTGTGTGAGACGATTCAGTCCGTAAATATGTGTTTAAAACCTATTTCAGGAAGTTTTTATTTGTCCTTACAGACTTATCTCTCAGACTGACAGTCTCTCACTCGCTCGCAACTGGCAGCTTCAGTCACCTTAGGTCTGTGGATAGTCAACGTCACTGCCAAAAGTTTTACAGACGCAACCATGTTCTGCTCCAAGTAGGTCATAAACACTTAAATATAACCACCAGTTGAGAAATGTTGTAACGTTAGTGCTTTAACAAACAACGTTAGTGCTTTTTGTCCCGAAAAAACGCGGCTCTCCTGTTTACTGTCAGTCTTGCCCCGGCCCAATATGGCGTTACGTTAACATTGAATTAGCTTGTGAACAGTAACGCAGCTTGCGTCAAACTATCAAAATACACACGGACCCAGATATTATCACAAATTTAAAACAGAAAGGCAATAACTTACGCTTGAGATGACTCAGCCGTGCATCAGCTCCAACCGTCCTCCTCCAAGTGTGTGTGTTTTGGCGGACACGAACGGTGCGCAAACACGCATGTGCGGGATTCAAACACACACTATACAAAATTAGATTAAAATTTACTTAGTATATCTAGGTTTATGTGCAGTGACTATTAAACATTTAAATAATATGAGGAAAACCATAATAAAACTTACTCTCCCGACACAATTAATTCATTACGTGAATAAAATACATAGTTTTACTTGAAAATTTCTAGTTCTCACAGAATCTTAAAATTACAATGTAGAAATTATGACAGTTACTAATAGATTTTACTGCACCAAAAAGTCGTTTTTTTCAGTGTTGTCACTTTAAATTCTCATTTGGAACTTTGCTTTAGGAAAAGTAAGTATAATACACTGTGACATTTTGTATTAGAGATCAAAGATCAAATCATAAGCAAGAATATCTAATATATGTAGATTATCCTAATGTGCCAATCAAGTGTGCAAAATATTATTTATTTATTTATTTTTTTTACAACTTTATTTTTATTTCTGGAAGAAAAATCAAACAAAACATAACAGGTTTTCATTGTCGTCAGATTAGCATGTAGTTGTTATAATCCTTGTACTCTTTGATTTGAAAACTTTGAAAATTATATTATGAACAAATACATTAAAAACAATTATAAGGAAGAAACACAGCAAAAAAGCTTATACGATAAAAATAGCTGGACACACTCACACATTAACAGGCAGACACACACACACACACACATACCAAACAGTCACTGCGTCAGTGCACCTTTTTCGCTCAATGAAATTCAATTATGAAAAGAAAATGTTGAATCATCACAATTTACTGAATGGAAACAAAATGAGATGCAAATAAGTGTGGTACTATGCATTTGAGGCATTTTGTCACACGATAATGGTATAATGTTGATAAGAGAAGTGAGGCCAAAAAATTCATTCCGAGTAACAGAAATAGAGAAAGGGACTGAGAAATATGAAAAGGCTCAAGTGTAAGTGAATGTACATAATGTAACATAATATGAATAGATGTAGATGGAAACTAAAATAACATGTTAATAAATTAAATAATGTATTCCATTTCAGAATTGCTTGTTATGTGTTGATTTTTATGTGTAATGCGTCTCTAATTTAAACATAAAGGGCCCTTTTTTTTATTTTCACGAAACTATTAGGTTATTATGTATTCGTCCAGACATCTACTCATAAAAATGAATCTTCTCCTCTTGAATAATGTGACAGCCCTACAGCTTAAATGTACCATTAACACCAGGTCTGTGGTTTTTGGAAATGTCTGCCTGCCAGCCTATCTGCCTCCCATTTCAACATGGCGCAATTTGAACTGTGACAGTTCATACTGCTTTGTTTCACCCTGATCACTCTCACTGCCAAGATGTCAGAATCTTGTTAGCCAGTGAAAAGCAACCAAATCTTAGCCCTGATGCCTACAGCTTTGCCTCTACGAGACAAAATGTTCTATGGTGTGTGTCTGTCTGTGTAGCATCTGTCAGTGCCAGTGGTGGTGCCAAAGACTTATCTCCTGTTAGCTACAGTACAGTCATTTGCAAATGTCCTTGCAGTTGTTTGGCATGAGCTCATAATGACAAGAGGGGGCCAAGAAGACTTGTAAAAGCACCAAGACACAGTTATGACAGATCCTGTCCATCTGCATCTGATTTGGTCTGATTTTGTGGTTCTGTTAATGCTGTTAAAGTTGGACTTGGGCCAACAACTACTTGCGATGCTTAGGAAATGTTATCATTATTGTGGCCATGAGTCATATCAAATCCATGAGTGTCATTCTTTACTTGAGCTGCCTGTGGTAGTTTGATTAAGACTGGATAGTTGTTCTACAGTGTGTCCTAAAAGAGTGGTGAATAGGGATTATTTTTGTTACTGGACAGGTATTTGAGACTCATTTGGAGTGTGACCTCTGCCTTTATGGAAACGTAACATAACTCATTACTCCGTAATCCACAAGGATATATTACACCTTTTTAAAAAACAAAACAAAAAACAAAAAACATTGAAACAAGCACATGGATTTAACACACCTAAATGAACGAAGCTGGGAAAATAAATAAAACACGTGACTTTCTCTGTAACATTTATAGTCAATATTTCAGGAATATGTAAGCAGCATGCTTGGCCTTGCCACTGGCGTATGTTTTTATAGACTAACATGTATTTGGGAAATCTTGGGTTGTTGGTTGTCTATATGTACGATAAGTATGAGTCAAGGTACAGGATTGTGTTTGTGAATTTGTGTGACTATTACTAAGAAAGGGGGAGAAGGTCTGGGGGACTCTAACTGACACTCCTTTTCTTTTTTATGCTTCTGGTCCCCAGTACCATATGCATCTCCTCTATACTCTGACTTCCAATCAAGGCTTCAAGTGCTGCACATTAAACTGAGCCTTGGAATTACATGAACAAATATCATTTAACCTCATATCACCTATTGATACCATATAAGATCACAATATTAAAACATGAAATGCCAATGAGATGTCCCTGCAAGTTTCTCTTTAAAAATGCATAATAAATCATGGGATACCAAATTACATATGTGCAGCTTTAAAGGCATATATGATGGCACCCATTAGGAGTAGAAATCAAAGAGTAACTCTTGATACAATACTATCACAATACGCTGCCAATGATAACAGTGGCATCATTATACAGCAAATCTGCGATACTTTATATACATTGCAAGGCAAACATCTGTGAGACATCGCAATATCTGTTAATGAAGAATAAAAATATCCATAAAAAGGCAAAAAACAAAACTCATGTATTTTTTATTCGCTGTGTTGTCAGTTTCACATAATCTGACAACTGAGATGAAACAATTTACAACAAATTACAAATATTTTGAAAATACACATTCAGTACTTAATAAGCATAACCATCTTGTTTAATGTAAACCAGACACAGTCTCTGTGTCAGTCATCTTTCAGCTATAATTCAGATGACAGAAAAAGTGTAGCTTTTGACTTTTGGTTTTTTTATCTTTATCCGCTGAACTTTATGATTGTGGCATTCAAATTAGAACCATGTGAGTCTAAAACACAAGGGTATTAACCTTAAAAAATTCTATGTACATCAAAACTGCACATCAGTTGTGGAAATCCTCAATTTTTTTGAAATGAGTCATCCTAAAGCATTGTATGGGTTTTTGCCAATTGAGCCTGCAGATGAAATACATATTGAGCAGAAGCAGCAACTACATCATCACTTTCAGCAGTGAAGCAGCAGTGCAAGCTGAGAAAAAGGGTGAGCAGGGCACTTACAACATAAGAAGTCTGCCTTATTGCAACCAGTACATTATATATGTGTAGGGTGACACATTATAACACAAACTGTGTGCTTGAAGGTCCTGACTTGTTTCTCCACGACACTAAGATATAATATAGAAGGCTCCATTGAGTATTCATATCACCATGGGAAAAGACAGAACTGACAGTCTACTGACATGAATAACAGAGCCTTCCTTTCAATTTTATAATTCTACAATAAACTAACACCATGACATAGATTCAATAGATCAGAACAGTGTGTTGTGTGCTCTTGGCTCTTTCCATGGCTTGTATCAAATGTTAATTTCAACAATGGAGGAATCATTCAGTGAGGGACTTCAGTTCTTTCAGCCAGCTCCTTGGTAGCTTGGAAAAAATGATGCAGACAAAGCCCTTCAACTAAATTGATGTAGGAAACTAATTATTGTCATCTGGTATTAACTTAATTTAACTGACATAAAACCAAGGGAAGTAAGAAGGGGAACTGTATGTAACTTTTGAAAGAAGGAGAGTGCTACCACTTGCATTAAAAAAGCGTATGTCTTTTCTCTATACAAAGTTAATTGTTCAAGGATTACAGGTAATAAAAAAACATTCAATTTTGCTGTGTAGCTTGGGCGATAAAACTTTAATGAGATGAATAAATTATATACACGGAATACTGTAGCCAACCAATTCTCAAATAGAAATAAGAAAATTCATGAGAAATGAACCTGCAATGAAAATTCTGTTTTTGCTTGACTCATCTGGAGAGGTCTGAGTGCAGGGTCCAGTGCCTTTGCAAGTTTTCTGCTGTATTGTGTATCATACCAGATAGACAGCTCAGTGTGAAGTAAGCTTGCATACATATACAGTATGCCTTTTTGTTGGTGATTAAAAGAAATCAACTATAGGCTCCTGGGCTTATCTTGTTACTGAGCGGCCTCAAGGTTAATACTATCCCTATCTTTTATTTAATGTAGAGATCCAGTGTTGCTTCAATGGCCCTTTACTCATTTCACATTGCAAGCCTGGAGTGATGCTTTCCACCTGACAAGGCCACATTCCAAATGTGGACCATGGCCATTTGCACTTGGTGGGAATAGAGAATCAATCATTTGCTTTGTTAAGGTGAAAGGTGTCCATGGCCTCCGCCAATGCTGCCTAGAGAGCTACACTACCTACACACAGCCAGTTACCTCTGACAAGTCCAAGGAGTGCACATTTGTGTATAGACTTTTACGCTCCTATATTTACCTGACTCTTTGGTCATAGCTTGTGCTGAAAGTACTAGTGCTAACCTTACTTAGTAAGATGTGTTACACCAAACATATACATACATTTTATATACAATATCAACAAATTCAGTTTGCCTGCTGCCGAGTCCGGCCCTCATTCGAGCTGGCTTGTATCAAAATATAAAATTTTGGATATTGCCCAAGCCTACTGAACATAGAATCATTTTTCTTGTTCACTTCAAAGCTAGAGGAGTCTCCTTTGGTCAGATTAAGTGGAGTGAGCACCTTGGCTTGTCTTGAATGACCATGTGGCAAAATACTGTGAGTATGTTGTTTCAGGGGAATGTTTTACACCTGTATCTTGATTCGAGACCAATGTTTCGTACTGTGAAGACATGAGCCTTAGATGCTTGCCTTCTCTCAGCTGGGTAGTGAATTCAGGAAGCAAATTTCCCTCTCAAACAAATCCGTTACAATATATTTCACCTGTCTTTTAGGTATACAGCATGCTGTCTTCAGTGAACATGGGACAAATTATCTAACAGCATGGGTCCACTGCTCTTGTCCTCTGCAAACACTCCTCCTACACCTCTGCTTACAACACTTGCTCAATAATCCTCTTCCACAAACTCTGAGGAGCCTGCTGGGGCTCACTCTGATGTAGCAATGATGCCTGTAAACCCTGCAAACAATCTTGCTGTATAGAAGATTCCATCATCATCTAGTGATGTCAGTGAACACTATGACATATGGCAGTGATTCACTGTTTATTCATATTTGGATCATGTTCTGTGCGTGCACAGCATATTGAAAAATAACACACTACATCATCATCATAACTGAGGCGCCATTCGGCTTTCTGCTTTTGTTTTTTTACATTTCTTCTTCTGCTCCTGCTTCTTCACATTTGACGTGTCTCTTAAAATGTTTGACTGAACAATGTGCTTCATTGGTCACACATGTGAATACAATCATGGTGTATTCTGCTTTCTACTGGTGGTAAAAATATTTATTTTTGCTGTGTCTGCAAATCTAACAAGTGTGGGATAGGGAAATAGTAGCAGGCAAAGCGGGAGAGACTACTTATGTTGTGCAAGGCCCATGAGAGAGAGTGTTAGAGATCCTGGTTAAGTTACAATATGATTGTTTTGTTTTGTGTTCATTTGAATTTTTATTTATAGCAGTCTTAACTTACTGTGTGTGTGGGGAACGCTTTTATGGAAGATGTTGTGGGTACTGGAGATGTGATTCTTTCGGGACTGACGATGCAGTATAACAACCTCATAAGCGTTCTAGTCTGACAGCAAACTCGAAGAAGAAGGCAATAACAACAACATGTGGAATGTGCGGGTGCATTAACAAGTTCACTGTGATTTGTGGAAAAATATTACGGCAAGCCTGTTGTATGGAGATATTTTATATAACCAAAACAAAGGCTAACATTAGCATGTTTAGGCTAACATAGGGACAGCTCATAACATGAGGTGGGTGCTGTCATTACTGTTCACTCTGTCGATGTGTATATTGTAGGGGTGGGCGATATGGCAAAAATATATCACGATTATTTAAAAATAAAATCACGATTTCGATTTTATCACGATCTTAAATTGGAAACAGAAAAACAGACAATTTAGACCAAAGAACCTTTCTTAACAGATTTTATTTCAAATAGTCCAGTTTTGCTTGCATGTGCAAACAACGTAAAGTTTAAGGAAAACAACAACAACATTCTAATAAAGTGCACTCTTGCAAAAGTAGTAACAGAGAGTAAAATATCAATCAAAGACATTACTGAGAGTCATTTCTGTGCAAACTTTGCAAATGACATTTGCTTGCGCTTGATCAGTTGCGGAAAATCCAAACCAATTCCATATAATGGAGGTGGAATTTTTTTTAAGCGATCAACTCAGTTTGGCTTTCAGCCATCGCTCTCCATGTGCTACCGCTACACACACAAACAAGGAGGCGGGTAGGAAAGCGCGTCACTGCCCGTAATTCGCTATGATTGGTCGGTCAGGTTGGGGACGTCAATACGTCTGGTGCGTCGGTGCATCAGCATAGAACTGCAATTTATAGAATGTGCCCTAGACGATCCCACAATCTCTGCAGTTTGAAAGATTGTCTTCACGTTGTAATCCTTCACGATCTAATATAGTCATATCGCCCTCCCCTAGTATATCGTTGACTTTTTAAATTAATATTTTCATATGATTAGTTTGTCACCTTGTTGATCAATTTAAACTGCTGCTTGCACACTGGCTATATGGAAGTATGTGCTTGTGTGTTAGTACACTGTGTCTGCAACAGCCTCTGTTGTTTTCTGTTTTTTTGCTCTGGTATCAAATTTGGCATTGAGAATTGTGGAATTCCATTGGTACTGAGTACCAAATTGTTGGTATTGTGACATCCCTAGTGGACAGTCTTGTACAGTTTCCTACTGTAGACTGCTGACATCTTAAGAATCTCTTGGGGAAAATGTAATTTGGAACATAGATGAAAATGTATTCATTAACATTTGTAGTACCCTGAGTTCAAACTAGTAATTTTACAGTCTAAGTTAGGTGGTTTGATACCCAGTTCCTCCAGCCTGCATATCAAAGTGTCCTTGGGCAAGATACCGAACTTCAAATTGTGTGTGTGTGTGTGTGGGGGGGGGTGTTAGAATTAAAGAAGTGCTATATATAACCCCCAAGCCCTGTATGAATGTGTTTGTGAATGGGTGAATGTGACCTGTATGTAAAGTGCTTTGAAAGGTCATTAAGACACTGGTGCACCTGGAGCACCAAAACAATAAAATCCAAATACATTGGGAAAACAAAAGGAAAAGAAAGTAAAGGAAGTGCTGGAAGTTCAAAGAAGGATGGTATTATTATTTCTGCTTTGGTATCCTGGTGTGAATTTGCCAGAGACATTTGTCTGAAGTAATAGCTTTGTCAGTTATGTCATTGACTCACCATGGGAGACAGTCAAGGAGGGATTACATTTTTGGGCACTCTATCATTACAATTCGAGAACTGCTGACTTGGATATTAGCTCCCAATAGGGAACAACGCTTCCAAAACCTCCCACAGAGCATACTGTGAATATTTCACAAAAAAGGGAATGAGATATAAATGAAACCAAACAATTATTTGGTCTTTACATGAAAAAACATGTTGGAATGTCAAGGCTCCAGACAAGAGAGACTTGTTTTGTTCCCTTCTCCCTCCTAGATGCTTTTAGTGATTCATCCCCTGTTGAGCCATGGTACTCCAGACTGAGTCTCATTTTGAAAGGCACTTTGTGCATCTTCTGTTATCTAAGCCAAGCGGATCCATTGTGAGTATAAATGAAAGTAAATTTCGTGTTTGGTTGACACAGTTTATCAAAGATATGATTCATAGACCCACTTAGAGGTCACATAGTATTTGAAGTAATTTTGAAACACTCAGTAATAATTGCAGTAACCCTTGCCACGATGGGCAGAATACAGGATTGCTGTGTGCTTCAGCGTTGCTTCTTCTGCCCTATTTTTAGGCTCTACTTTGATATTTTAGACCCAATTTTATTCTGTTTATATATGCTCCCAATGGGCTCTATTAAAACAACAAACCAAAAAAAAATCCATATATCCATCTCCTACTGACCACACGCAGCTGCACTCTCTACTGAAACTGGATGATCCATGTTGCTTTAAGCCCGTACTCTTGAGGATGTCAAATGCTGAATTGTGAAAAGCTTTCTAAAAGTACAGTAAGTAAGTTTAGAATTTGGCTTAAAATTGTAGAAACATTGAAACTGTTGACAGTGCTCGCTTAGTCCATCTTATGTCTGTTGCAAAATTAAGATCATCTTTGTTATTTGGGAATTTAGAGATCATAGTACATGCTTTAATTACTTCTTATCTTAATTATTGTAATTCTCCTTATGTGGATGTCAGCCAGACTCATTCAGAAGAGAGAACTCTCCTCTCCTTTACTGACCTCCCTTCATTGTCTACCAAACGCAGAATTCTTTTTATGATTCTTTCATTTTATATCACTGAACTCACAGCATCTATTTTACTTTTTACCGGACACAATCACTCTTCTCTATTGCTTGCTTCCAATTAAAATCCAAAGGTGATTCAGCATTTTAAGCTGTTGCTCCCAGACCTCTGAAGAGGTCACCCTTCACTTTCAGAGCTTCTCCTTCTATTGGCATTTTACTCCTGTCTTAAAGGAAAAGTTTGGCATTTAGGGAAATATGCTTATTTGCTAGGCTAGCTTTTTTGCCTCTGTTTCTAGTCTTTTTTCTAAGCTAAGCTAACTGGCTGCTGGTTATACTTCTCTGAGAATGCACTTGGATGAACATTTGTTTTTAATGTTGCGGTGAAACCCTGCGCTGTTCTGTTGCCACAGGACATAGTATAAATTGATGAACAATACCAAAGGGCATAAGTGCAGTCAGTTCTCATCTCTGAATGTTTTTAATCTCAAGTCTCTTTCCTTTTTAGCACACTCACCTTTCTCCGGGTGATAAGTCTGTTTCTCTGTCACTGGACAGTGTTGATTAGGTTTGTTTGTCTGTAGGTACTGTGTTTTCCTTGGCTATCTCTGTTAATGCTTCAAACACATGCACACAATGCTTTTTTTAAAATTTTTATTCCAGACAAGCTACTGCTGCATTATATGGTAATATTAATGCATCACTAACAGCTACTTTCTGTTATTTGTTCAGAACTGCTTATGCAAAAGCATTATTGAATAAGGGAATGAATCACTTGTGTGTGATATCAGTTGGAAAAGGAAAATGCCAAATTTGCGTTTACCTGAGTAGAAAATCTTATTAATGACATAAAAACTTTGTGATAACCCACATAAATGAAGAATAAAAATGCTAGGCCACTGTTTTGAATCCTTGGCTAAATGTAATATGTTGTATAATTTTCTATAGATAACTGAGCTAGCCAATCAAGACTAATTATTGTTTCCTGAATGATATTGCAGTGTTAGAGGTAGCTTGCCATTTTCCTTAGCTTTTCCTTTGGAAGTGACTGACACAGTCATAGATTTAACTTTCCATGAAAAAGATATTTTCCAAAGAATTTTCCGTGGTGTTCCCTGGTTCCTAGAAAGAGTATTTCCTATAACATTTTCTATATTGCTTTCCAGTCATGCAGAGAGGAGTGTGAGTTCACAGCTGTTGTGGCAGGGGATATTGGACTGTCTGTGGGAAGTATTCCCAAATACATCAAAAATGGCACAAATTGCCACTGATGACTTGGTTTTCAACACCAATTTTCACTTATTTCAAAAGGAAGAAGAGAAAAGAGAGAATGGAGATTAACTATAACTGCAGAGACAACATGCTAACTGTTGTTCTTCTAACAATCCTGTGCAAACTATAATCTTTGATTATAATTGTAGGTGCACATTTTTTCCAAAATTGTAACTTAGCTTTGATTTCCAAACGTATAAGCTTACCTTGCTGTTTTGTGAAGTTGGAAGATAAATTTTGGGTGCCTATGTGTCTGTATGTAAATCTTTTCAATTTTATTTGTATAGCGGCAAATCATAATGTATTTTATCTGAAGGCACTTAACAGGGTAAGGACAAGGTGCGTGCGTGCGTGCGTGCGTGCGTGCGTGCGTCAAGCAAGCAAGCAGCTGGGGGCACAAAGGATTTTGAAAGAACCTGTTTCTTAATGACGCTTTCCAAACGACACCATGTGTCTGGTTTCGTTTTGTTTTGTTTCTTTTTTCCTACTATAATTCTATATAAATAGCAATAATTTGGCAACTGATGTCATATCAGCTGTCAACAAACCCTAAAGTTTCTCTTTTACTCTTTACCTGATATAATGTATACTTATATGCTTCACCTTATCTCTTTGCACAATCTTGGGGTGAAAAAAGGCAAAGAAACAAGTGTATGTGACAAATAATGACTATGACCTTAATATTCAAATATACAATATTAACCTATTCTTCCTGCAATGACAGTTGTGTGTGTATGTGTGTGCTTTGTCATATATTTACCACATCCCTTCTTAATTAACCATTAAAACTGCTTCAATGTCTGTCCTTTGCACAAAATATTCATAATGGGTAACGCAAGAGATTCAAGGGAAAACCGGGGGAAATGGGGATAAAAGCAAAAAATCAAAACGAAAGTACATGTTCAGAAATCTTACAACCCCGGTAGGATCAAAGGCACATTGCAAGACCCAAAGGGTGCTTTGTTCTACACTACCTTGATTCTCTCCATGCTTGCGTTTAGTTCTATAGGAATGCTGGTCAAGGTTCATGGGTATTGTTTGCAGCCAAATACCAAGCCAAACTAATGAAAAAAAACATGGTTGCTAGTCTCTTCGTTACTAAACATAGAAACACCAGATAGGGGGAAAAATGGCTCCACAACCAGCAGCTCTACAAAGTTTGTAACTCTATAAGAAGAGGTGTTGTACAGTAGGTGAGACCATGAAACCATTGTAATGCAGTAACATGGAAACATAGAAACCCTGCTGCATCCCTGCTGCTTCTACTTTGAACTAGACCTAAGTAACTCCAATAGAATTAGAGCTTCCTAAGATCTGTCTCTAGAAAGTTTCCTGTCACGGATTTGATGCACTAATAGTTTTATTTGTGCAAGTTTATCTTATGTGCGTCACCAGTGGGGATGTTCGTTCTGTGTGGGCTGTTTTGCTATCAGACTTTAGGTTATTGCTGAAGCAACATGTGAATGTGTGTACTACTGACAGCTAGTAGTGGTCACATCCAGCATGTATTAGAGTCTGTCTTGCGTTACATTACCCCCTGCATGCACAAATATGCATAAGGAATCTAAATCAAGAGCAAGTCAATAAGGAATCTAATTCAGCCACAGTAGCAGTGAGGGATAAAGTACTGCATTGTCATTTGCAGTCGATGATAGATGTTGCTTATAACCTAAACTGGAATTATGTCAATTGAGGACAAAGTAGGTCGAGCAGACAGTGACTGCTGTGGCTATTCATCACCTAGATGCAGCTCTGGGGATGTAGCATAGTAGTAGCCCATGTTTACATCAGCCATCTGTTGAGCTATAAATGGATAGTTTTTACAGTATGTGTGCACACTTGCAAAATGTTATCATCCATTTTTTAAAGTATCTTATGAAGTACCTTTATTTTATACCCCTATGTTAACCATGATAACTTATTCTTAATTAATGTTGATAGCACAGTGTAATGTATGTAAAATGTAACTGCCCAGTTCCAGTAATGTTTTCTCTTTTCAGCTGGCAATAGATATTCTTGCTTTGTTTCTAATTAATCTAATTAAGCTGAGTTCACAAAAAGTTATTGCAGACTGCATTGTATTAGTGTTTTTTATACTTGACCCCCATTACACAATATTACTGGGATGGTCCAAATTACTGTACCTGTAAGAGGGCTCAATTTCTCCACATACCGTGCCGCGAGCCATCTCTTTCATGCAGTCCACACATCATATATATTTCTGCGAGAGGTTGTGTTTTCTTTATATGTAATATGCATCTATTCGTAACGTGACATTAGTAAAAGAAAGACTAACAATAACCATAAAAAGGACCTATTTCTTAAATTCATCTACTGTATGAATCATATCTTTTGTCTTCTGTTCTTCATTGGGGTACTCGGCCACAGGTGCATAACACTGCAAGACAACCATAGCTTAAAAGTTTTTCCTAAAGTATAAGCTGCTATTTCATTCATGAGAATGTTCTCAGGAGCTATCTATAATGAATGCTGAAGCCATGGCCTTTTTGCTATGAGGTTTTGACATGAAAGAAGGCTACCTCTAAACCAATGTAAGATTGATATAAAAAGACATCTGGAGTGTCTTCAAAGAAAACCTTGCATCCTATTTATTACATCTGTGCTCACAGATTTACTTCCAACCTTGACTTCAAAGTTTACAGATTAACATTTGAGGGCACCTGGTAGGTTCAAACTTGTTACTCTGAATTGTTACATAGTTGTAAAGTAAGTTGATATATGCTCACCTTTTTATTCTAAGTTACCACCAGTACACAAGGAATGTTTAAATGCTTAATTCTTTGAACACTATGATTAGAATTCATGTACAGAATCTGTAACTTAAAGGCAATTTGATATATTTCTCATGTGAATTATATCATTTTCCTGATTGTTCAAGTGTTCGTCTAACAGTAAGATAGTATTTCAAGGCTGAAATAAGTCATAGATTTGTTAGTGTTCTGAAGCTCTATCTTTAGCGTCCTGCCTTTCCAGTGTCACAGCGTGTCAGTTATGAAGTTGAGCATAATTGGTAGGTGGGTAGGTTGATAGATTGATGGATAGATATCGAATAGCTTGCAGTTTTGTCTGAACTGCAACAGGGGGGCCAGCAGCCGGAAATTAGGCATTATACTTAGACAGCAATAAAGGCCCTGTCAAGAAATAAAGGCTTTGTGTTCACTGAAACACTAGAGGGCTTTTAATTTGAAACACTTATGATGTTGAGTTTGTATTAACACATAATGCAATAACTCTAGCACGGCAAACCACTGTGACCAATTATACATATCAGAGGAAATGAGGAGCTGCCTCAAATAAAGGTCTTTATCTTCTGCAGTGGATGTATATGAAGGTTATGGTCACTTTTTGAGGAAAGGTGGTAGGTGCTGTGTGAGAGACAAAATAAGAAAGATTCTGCCGCTTCTGTATTTCTTTCTGAGAGATCATTTCATAAGTAAATATAACTGAAAACACAGCATTCTTTGTCTTTAACTGATGTGTTTGGTGATCTTCTCAGACAACATCGTTGTTATAAAAATCTGGATTTTGGAAGCAGCAGCTGGGAAATGGCTTGGAATTTAACGTGTAGTCTTATTGGGTTGCGTTGGGGCATTTTACTAAAAACTGAGAATGTGTACTTCGTGATGGCACTCGAGGGAAACTCAGGAGATCACCAAAGTCAGTAGGGTTCATCCTCTAGTGACCATGAATATCTGTACCATATTTCCTAGTGATCCATCCAATAGATGTTGAGATATTTCAGTCTGGACATTACCATCTCTATAGTCAGTCTGAACTCAAGGTCATTTAATGTAATATTTCCAGAGCTCTCAGCCACATGGCATCTTATGGCATTTATTAGCAGATGGAGTTTACACTGTTGTCATGGATATGGTTCAGTTGTTATCACATGAGGTAAGTATGGAAATTTGATCACATACTGTAAGTAGAAAGCACACTGCCATGATTGACTGTGATTGTGATCATGGTACCATTAAATCTCCAAGTGCAGATGGAACAATATGTTGATTTACACAACAAAAATAAAATTTGATATAATTAACCGATATTTTACTTGTTACAGTCAGCTCATCTGACACTCTTTTCACTTGTTGAAAAAGTGATGTTCATAAAAATTAGTTTAAGGCTAAATTTATTCAACTGTGTATAGCCTCCTTCAGCCAGAATAGGAAATAATGAGGCAGAAATGAGGCATGCCACCTCATAAAGACCACTTTACTTCTTGTAAGGGTAAGTGTTATGTTAAATGACAATAGCACAAACAAACACAGAAACTTGTCAACTCTTTGCCTACCCCTTCTGTTGATGTGTGATACAGAAAATCAATCAGAAGCAGGTTTTCAATATGGCCGTCTTTCATTCTGCCTGCCCTGAGTTGTGGGCAAGGGCAGGTATTTCAGGGGAGTCATACTTCTTTCTGTCTTCTCCACTAATGAGACAAACGAGCAGACTCTGCTGCTGCTTGACCATGCATGATTAAGTAGGTGGCAGCAGAAGGAACAGGAAGCAGAGCTTTTGAAAATAAAAACATGTCTTGTTGTTTCATTGTATTATTCCTATGAATTCTTGTTTTTCAGTGGTTTTCTGTCATATCAATGGCATTTGTGCCAGGAGAGTTCAATGAGATCAAGGACTCAAACAGTCATCAATGTGTTGTAAATGTCTACAACCTCACTTTAGTTAGCCTTATTATGACTTGTCTTTACTTACAACAATTGAAATATAATCTATTTCCCTTCAAGTGGGTTGGTTGACTGTAGTCCAGCACTGTGAATAAGATTTTCTTCCCTTATCTGTTTAAATAATTGGATTAGAGAGGAGGGAGGTTGAAGGTCAGGATGGTGGAAGGGTGTAGAGAATATCTAATCTTCATGTGGGAAACAGTCATTCGTGTCCTGTTCCAATCGAACAGTTATTGTTCGCTTTTTAATCACAGTAGCGGTGTAGTTCTGTGGAAGAACCCCATTGGTTGGTCTGTTGCTTCACCACTTTGGTCCCCACTGTGATATCACAATAACTATTGATTGGCTTGCCATAAAAAAGAGCATGCTCGAAATCTTGATTTACTAGTTACTGAGAAAATGATTGAATGTTTATTACATACAGTATAGGAAATAATGAATGAGGTAACAAAGAAATGATCTTGGACATAGCCCAGGTTATCATTCCAGCCAAACATTGCACCAGGTGTGCTCACTGATTTGTTGCTTTCTCTCTTGATAAGTGGTGAGATCCTTATTAAAGATGACTGCCTTTCACAGGATAGTCTCTTTTATTACCACAGTACTTGCAGAATATTTGCTTACCAGATACAGACACAGAGATCCTAAACATAGTATCCTCAAACATTTATTCAAATATTACATGTTGGAATTAAATTACACGTTAACACTACTGTAGAACAAGGGCTCACAGTAGCTTGAGAACTGGGTACAAAATTATTGGCAAAGTAAACTTTACCTTTACCAGGTTACTATTCTGGGGTAAATAAGTGAGTGTCATTACTTTGATGGAACTTTCTCATAAAAACAAAAAATGCTGCATTGTTTGAAAAAGGATTACACTTTTCTTATGTTCCGGAGACCCTAGTAGTAGTTTATAATAGTTAACATATAACATAGTTAATATAGTTAACAAAATGTGTTGAACATCCGTTGTATTTAAATTTGATATTGGAAAAGTGAAAATTTTGAAAATAAATATTGCTCGCTGTATGAATTATCATATCTTGAGTGTCCTCAAATTTATTCTCTTTATTTTTTCTTAAGATTTATATTCATTGGTCACTCAGTCATTGGTACTGAAATGTTTCTATGTGAAACTACATTATGGAAATCATCTCTTCATAGAGAGATAATACCTATAATTGTTGTGAGCCTTTTCATTAACCGTGACAAATTTCAGCAAGAAAGCGCAACAGGCTTTTATAAACACAGACAATTCTGCTCTTGCACAAATGTGAACTACAAACATGCTAAGCATAGCAAAAGGCATGACATTGCCTTGGACCAAACGACAGCCTCTTGTCAGTAACAACTGGAGAAACACATCTTTTTTTTTTTCTTTTTTTCTTTTTTTCTTTTTTCCTTGTGAACGGCAGTGGGTAACATGAAACCACCCAAAGGTAATTTTACACACAACTGATACAAAACATGTTGTAGCTGTTTCACATAGAATTAGACAAGCTGTGGCGTTAGCAAGTAAAATTGGATTATTGGGGATATGTTTTAATCTCATGTGTCAACAGGTTAAAATACCTTGTAGAAAGACTGGGGTAAGAGCACAATAACATGCAGACCCCGAGAAAATCAGTCAAGAATGTAACACAGTAGTGGAGGTAAGGACATTAAGTAATGAGAATTACTTGACAAATAAGGTCACATGGGATAGAAAAAAAAAACACATTCTTTTTCTTCCATTCAGTTTATTTCTCATACAAGCAATATTTTCAAGTCCTGATTCTTCCATGTGATTAAATAAATTTTTAATAGTATATCATACTAATGTGGCAAGGGCAGCAAATTAATAAGGGAAAGAAAATTTAATAAATTGAAATTATGAAATGTAAATCAACATGAGCACATTTATAATATTCAGTAAAATCTTTTGTTGGCTTATTGGGTGTTTAGAAATGATAATTTAAGCTGAAGATGCGTTGGTGTGTTTCACATTTTGAAGACATCCATATGCAGCCATTTGATGGGTTGCATTTGAATTTCCATAAGTAAATCAAAATAGTGTGGGCACAATTTTTACATGGGGTAGGTGAAATAGGGATGGTATGCTAAATATAAAAGTTGTGTAATCACTGAAGGATTTCTTCCTTTAAGTGTTGTTTTGTTAGTTTGTAAACCCACACTAACAATCTGAGAGTTCAGGTCATAAAGACCTTGCATTGTTAGATATAGGTTCACTGTTTAGCTTCTATTATTACTGTTAGTGTCTATATGGAGCCATCTTTATCTTCTGTAGCTAGGGTAACCAAGGGCTTATAGATAAGGATGAAAAGCAAATGTAGAGAGAACTTCCCAAATCCAGTTCCAGTCAAGGATGAGTGAAGTAGGCAAAGGGCAAGACACATATGATATTAATTAGGTGAGAACATGTGACAATGACCAGGCTTAAGTGACCAATGGAGTCTTCACAAATTTAGACTACATTAATCTTATTTGAGTAAAGTACAGAAGAGTGTGGTAACCATGTGATACCAAGGAATGTATATGCTCTGTAGGACCAGACATCTTTTGAAATTGGTATGGCACTACTATGAGTTACTTGCTGGCTGTGTACTGCTCATCTCCTTGGTGTGCATCAAGCTTTCAATAAATACTTGTGCCTGAGACATCTGAACTCCCAGTGATCGTCTTTTTAAACATTTGACTACAGCTCATGCTCTATAGCATTAATAGCAAAAGTGCTTTTGGAAGATACAGAAGTGGGTTTGGTGAAAACAAATGGATGTTCAGTTGTAGCAAAAATTCATCTTTATGTAGGAAAATTATTGTCGTCAACATTACAACAAAAATAACCTGTGGATAGGTGGTCATCTTTTCTGTAGATGCAAGACAGCTTCACCTGCCTTGATCTCATCAATGATGGATCCTCATGCCAGCTACCTATCTGGCAAATGAACAGGCAATATGGATCCCTGACTGCTGGGAATTGTATGGGAGTTGATATTTTTCTGCTTTGGGAGAGAGAGATTGGAGAACTCTATTAGAGACCTCAATCTGCGCTCAAAAGTTTAGGTTTACAATGGCTTAACTCAATTTTCGCAATTTTGAATGAAACTTGATGCACACGGTGACTTAAAATATGCATAGCATGTATACCTGCCATTATGTCAGATTCTACAATGTCTGATATAATGGCAGGCACTCTGGTCTATTTTCTAATGTTTATTTGCAATCCATTGTTTCCATTTTTATTTGTTGATTCGAAAGGTCACAGAGGCTGAAAAAAATTCAATAGTCAAATACTTTTCCGCTTATTATGTTCTCAGTTCTGCACTCATGATGACCTTGTGTGACGTGTGCTACACTCAGACTGTCTTCATTTCTGTTTGTACTTTGTATCACTTCTACTGGATTCCTGAATTATTAAGTGCCCGCAGCTGTGAAATGGAGGGTGTTTCAATCACATAAGCACAGAATGCAAGAACTGACAGATTAGAGCACAAAATAAGACTTCCTGTCATCTGGAAAATGTTTCTTCTGCTTTAATGCCCTTTGATAATGAATGAAATAAAACCCACTGAACTTGTTTTGTAAGTGCTGATCATATTATCTACTTTTGATATCTGATTTAATACACTGAACTATAAGCATTTAGTGTATAGAGGTAGATGAACACAGTGTTGTCCTCTTCTATTTGGGTCTAAGAGTATCTTGGTAAAAATAATATTGACTGTTTGCGCGTGTGTGTGTGTGTGTGTGTGTGTTTATGCTTGTCATCTGTACGCATAAGCTTGTGTATTTTTGCACACTTCATGCATTGCTCAGTCTAAGTTGCACACCTGGACCAAATGTTGATTGCAAGCATTGAATGATACAGATTGTTAAACTGGGAAACCAAAAACATTATTAACAGCTGGATTACCTGGGGAATCGACACTGACGTCTGCCATCCTTGTTCCCAAATGGAGATGAACATGTGCTCCCACCATAGTCCGTCTGGTCCCCTTCAACAAGAGAGACTCCACTATCCCATCAGGTGTAGACACATTCTGCCTAGCTTTGCCAACCTGCTGTAGCACCAAAAGTCAGCCTCTGAAAATTAGCTTCATTTGCACCTCTGTACATCTGCCCTTTTTGTATTTTTTATCTCATTCATCTCTCATTGCATGTGATTTGTAAGATGACAGTAATGTGTAAACAGGTTGTGTAGTTTTTTTTAAAGCCTCCAGTAAATTATAAACTCATAACAATAAATGGGCTGCATGAGGTCATTGTGACTTAACAAGTGCCTGTCCTTTACCCTATTTCCCACACATGCCCTATTATACTGTAGATTTGGAAATCCGTTTAACTGCAAAACTGTAACTCTTAAGTCCTCATCAACATTATGGTGTCTCTGTACCAATATTCGACAAATCAAAAAATCCCAGAAACCACTAGGAATTTGCGCGTTTTTAATTTGGATAGCAGCCAATTATGGTCAATCACTCCCATGCTGTTTGTGGACTAAATACAATTCTAAAGCGATGCGGAAATCATACCGATTCCCCACATGCAGCAGATAACATCAGCACCAGCAAAGTACATTTCCTTTACACAGCAGGACTCCTAAATGTCATTGGAGTCATAGTTGGATTGTGGCATTCATTTAATTCATAATACCGTCTTCTGAAGATCACTTTATTTACCAAAAGAGAAAGTACCTCTGCTCCATTAACATCCAGGTTATGCGTAATACTTAATGATTCATTACTAGTGTAATGGCAAAATCCACAATTCATTTTTACTAAAAGCAGATCAAACAGAAACCAATGATACAGGTGGGTGGTTAGTGTGTGTAGTACGTGTAATCCCACTGTTCCTCATCAGTACAGTAAAGTCATTGTTGCTGATATCATCAGAACCCATCAAAAAGTTGTTCTGACAGTAGCTGCAAGGGAAAAATCTTCACAGCATTTTACAGTAAATATATTGTTTTTGGTTGTCTGTCCGTCCTATTCTCGTGGATGTGATATCTCAATAATGCTGTGATCAAACTTCTACAAATTTGGCACAAATGTTCCTTAAGATTCAAGGATGAACTGACTAGATTTGGGTGGTCAAAAGTCACTGTCATGGTGACCTCTCTCATGATGGATGAACTGATATGTCGATATGTTAACTGATAAACAGGGATGTAATCTGAAACTAGTCTGAGTGGCAGAGCCATACAACCGCAAGGCGATAATTCTAGTTTCAAAATTTATTTTTTTATTTTATTATCAGTATTACTATTTATGATGATTACCCATTGATCAGACAGAAAATCTTCCTCTGATCAGCACTACAGCCACAGTATGCTAATGGATGCTAGTTCAGATACACATACATAAGTACACACACACACACACACACACACACACACACACACACACACACACACACACTTAATTCCAACTTTTATGGTGTCCAGTTTGTTGCGTGCATTTGGGTGTCTGTCCTCTGGAGTAGACCATCTGCTCCTTCCTATTTATTGCTTCTATCCCCAGTTGTGCTCTATCCTTATGGTGGTCTTCCACCCCCATGCCAAAGCAGATACCAATTAGAGAGTTATGCATTAGACTTTTCACTTCTCTCTGGCACTCATTATGTCATGTTCAGTTAGAGTTTGCTTTACTATCTTCCCCTCCTTAGAGCACTTTAAAGTCTTCCAAACACCCACAAATTCCTGCAAAATGGAGCTAGGTAAAGTGAGCAACAAAACATATGCTATTTCAGTGTTTTTGTCTCTTTGAGATTTCTTATGACATGGATAAACTATAATTATGTAGTAGTATGAGTCACTGATGATTGGATAAATTCTCTGATGCTACAGTTTCAAAAGAAATTGTGTGTTTGAATTCATGGTGTGCAGAGATTGTTACCAGCACGTCAAAAGGTTTCTTTTCAGAAAGCAGTTCTTATCTCATAGCCTACATCTACTGTATGCATGGATATACATTGATCTTGATTTGTTTTGCATTATTAATGGATTTGTTGACCACCAGCCAACCATGCAAAGGAGCACTCAGGCACTTGTCCAACTGATCTGTAAAGAAAATGACCCGATTATATGACACATGCCTACATCTATTGTCACTCCCCTTGTTGCACTCCGGGCACCCTGTCCTGCCAACCTTGTCTCCTATGAATTAAGTCAACATGAGCAATATATAATTTTAGAAATTTGGGGAAATGTCATGCAAGTTAGGCAGCCATCTAAGTTAAAATTTTGAACAAACACAATCTTATTTAACTGATATCACACTAATCTTTATTTTTCTTACAACATTCACAGATTAGGTTGAAAAAAGTATGCGAGCACCTAGGCTAATGGAAGCAACAAAAGCTAATTTGTGGCACGAGTTAGCAAGGCTAGAATCTAATCAATGAAACTAGATTAGATGTTTGGGTTAGAGCTACTTTGACTTATTAACTACACTCAAACATTTTGAGTTCGCTATTCACAGGAATCATCAGCTGACATGAAGCATGCCTCACAAAAACAGATCCAAGAAGACTTAGGATCAAGAATTGGGCACCGAAATAAGATGACTCCTAAGGCACAGTGCAGAATGTGCAATGTGGCAAAAATGACGCCCAGGGTTACAACTACAGGCATATCATTGGAGCTGGTTAATATCTCTGTTCATGAGTAATGCAAATCAATGAACAGGAAAGGTGACCATGACAGGACACCAGAGGAAGCTGCTGCTCTCCATCACTGCTTGCCTTAAGTTTGCCAAAGAGAACCATGACACTCCACAATGCTACTGGGAAAATGTTTTGATTTTGATGAAACTAAGGATGACATTTTTGGGAAAAACTCACAGATCTACCTTTATGGTGTGAAATGGCCACTGCATATCAACATGAAAACATCATCCCAACAGTGAAGTAGGGTGAATGGAGCATCATGATTTGCGAATACTTTGATCTGGGCCTGGACAGTTCACCATCATCGAGGGGAAAATGAAATCGAGGTATCTTACAGGATAATGAAACGATGAAGCTCTTAAGAAGTTGGGTGATGCAACAGGACAATGACCCTTTACATCAAAGTAAATCACCTATGGACTGACTTTTCCATGACAAATGAGAAATCCACTTTTTGGAGTGGCCCAGTCAAAGCCCAGACCCCATTTTTTCACATATAGCAGAATGGTAATAGGTGCAGCCAGACCATTCTCCAGCGCTTTTGTGTGCACATAGATGAAGATAGATCCCATTTTATAACCACTTAATGCAGAAAACCAATTAATTCCTCAGGGTTTATATACTTTTCTTGCCACTGTACACTGTCAAAAACCATAAATGGAAATGTGTACTACATTATGCCATCTCAGGAGATGATGAAGCCTCATTAAGTCCTTTTCATCCCTCAAGAACCCCATTAAATAACTGTCAAATGACTCTGTGGTTTGTGTTAAAACATATGGAGAGCCTGTTTATGATTATAATTGGTTAAATATTAAACCATGAGAATTGAAACTAAACAAGCAACACACAAGTAAATTTTAAAATTTACGAACTATGAATACTTCATGTAGCCTATTTAGCCATGACACTTGCAAACTGTCCACTTACAAGAGTATTGCATTATAGGGTAGCTTTGACACCCAGAGTGTGTAGATCAACTAATATAAGTCAGGCCTTAAATAACCAATTAGAAGTCAAAGCCTTTGTGAAATAGAACAACAAATGGAGCTAGTGGCTAATGGATCAGTGAAGGCTCCCCACACAAAATAATAACATGGTTGGTTGGTTAGATCTAATGTTCTCTACATTTAATCAAATATATGGATCATATTCCTTGAACAAATGATCAGTCGCTTTCGTTTCAGAATGAAGCTTAGTGATGTTGGTGATATTGTTGGTGATATATACCAGCGGATTTAAATTTTTGGTTTTAAATGTCATATCTCAACAGGGCTCAAGACTAATTTTTTTTATCACTGTCCTAGAACCAATTTTAACTGTATCAAAGTGAATGTAATTGTTGTTTCTTTAATTTGTTATTATCCTGGATGGACAGACAGAGATTTTTGCTTTATTGTTACATTAGATAGTTAGATCAATGCTACCTGCTGCAGTCCTGTTTCTGCTCATGATAACCCATATTAGTGTCTCTATTTCTTAGTATTTCTTAATATTCAGGGATGTGGAAGTCGGGGACTGGAAATAAAAACCAGGCCAGGATTTTTGACTTGGACTGGCCCGCCAAAACCCATCAGGTGACACACCATCACATATGGCCTGTTTCACACCTAACGAGAGTCATATAGTAAATAGAGGCTTAATTAACGATGATTTGTAGAACAATACTTGCAAGAGAATAACTGGCACACTAAACTATAGTAGATGGATGGATAGATGGGTAGTAGTTTTTCTCCGTGAATCAGATCTTTATCATAAAATTCTGTAGATCTGAGTTAGACTTTTACTTTGTCTTCAATTAGTGTATTAAACCAGAGCACAAAGCATTACAACATTATCCAGCTAAATAAACTCAGACTAGCTTCTTGTTGTCTTCTGCCTACTGCTTATTGTGTCAAACTGGACTCACTGGGAGATGTGGTCTTAAACGCTCTCTGCTGCTTTGCTCCTCCTGTCTGTTGTCTGCAGAGTTACTAATGCTAGATGCACAACTATTTGAAGCAATTCTAAATTTTCTGGATTTTAACTTCTTTTTTCTGAGCTTCTTTTAGTTTATTTAACTTCATTATTCATGTAAAACAAGTCAGCAACAGTCCCCTGCTGGCCGAGTGTTTAAACAATGATAAAGATATAAGCAAATAAATAGTAAGTGGGTGTACAGAGCTGCGGGACCTCTTGGGAGACAGACATGAGGGAGATGATGACCACACAGAACCACTGTGTGCAGCGCACCTTGTTTCCCATATATGCCACCATCACACATCTGCCAGTAGACATTCCTTACGTGCACTTGCTGTGATGTCCAATCAGTCCAATTAAAAAATTCATATATTCCGGCGGTGTCAGTGTAAACTGCTTCTTCCTGTTCTCCTGGTAATCCCTAAATTGGCTCAATCCACACGCCATATAGCAGGGATACCGCCTGTGAAGTTAGCTAAGACATAATGTTATCAAGTGGCAGGTGACTGTTTAAATTCCAGGTCTAATAGAAGAATACATTCATTAAAATTTGTCCTTCAGTAACCTCAGACTTAGGTCTGGTGGCTCCTTGATGGTAACCAAGGACCAGTGTTATGATATTTACACAGGAACTTTTCAGGTCTCGCACTTAGTGATTGTAACTATATTAACAGCACAACTCTTTGACATTTGCTAAATGATAGTTTAGAATAAGTAAATGAAAAATTATATATATCCTTTTGTCCTATAGGCATCCTGGGGAAGATCTTTGATTGTGATGCCGTTAGTCTTCAGCCCTGTCTCAAGAACAATTGGATAAATTGCAATTATTTTTGGTAGAATGTTCATGCTACCATGACTTTGTTGATTCCTTGACTTTTCCTGTAGTACCACCAGCAGGTCAAATTTTGTAACCATCCTAAAATATGTCAACATCTATATAATGGGTTGGCACAAAATTTTGCACAGGCATTCATGGATCCTAGGCAATGTATTCTAATGCTATAGTGATAGACTGACTTTTCCTTTAGTGCCAGTGAGGTAGACACCACTTTTCTTTAATTACACATAGCAGCCTAATATTCCCTGAACAACAGATTAGCTGATAAAAGTAGATATATGTTGATAGTATGTGCTGATGAGATAACTTGAGTAAATCCACTTGGTTCCCTGGCAGTTTTATCAGAATAAAGACCCTTCAAACAGCTGTGTTTCTAAATCTGTCCCATGTGTAACTGATGGGAAAAGAGAGAATCCATGTAAAGGGGACCTTGACAGAATATCTTATCTTCTTGTTAGCACAGTGTATGTGTGTGCATGTGGAGTGTGGATGTAAATGTACATTTATTCAGACACAAAAATGTGTGAATTTGAACTGTACGTGGTGTGTGAATCTGTTTATATGCACACATCAGAACTGCCATGGCTAGACATTACCTTCTCCTGACAATGCAATTAAAACTCTGGTGCTGCATGTAACCTTCTATTTACTGTCCAGGGAGACCAATAAATTGCCCCCATATTTGTCACAATAAAGGAGCCATCAGACTCAAGGAAGTAGGTATATGTGTATGAATCTTGATGCTCAGCAGCTGTCCAATTAAACTGGTAAGGTGGAAATGCACCCAAGGCCCTAGCATGCCACCATCTCTGGGTGAAGATAACATATTTTACCCCAAAATGACACATAGACTGGAGTCCAGGAGCAAGGTTGCATATGTATTAATTTTCTGTGAAACCTTTGCTGCATGCTTTTAATGAAATCTCCAGTTATATATGTTAACATTTAAAATATCTTGTATTGAACATTCACTAATATACATGAAGTGTCATATATTTCCATGTAGAATGAAAAACATAAAGGTGCAGCTGTTAGACCTGTTGATGAATACTCAAAATATCTAGTCTAGTCTAGAGAGGAACATTTTTAAACTTAGAAGAGAGATTGATACTAATGCTTTCTGTGGATGTGCTTGTGTAGATGAAGAGTAAGTTCCCCATAAAACTGCTTAGGGAGTCAAAAATGATAATTAAGAATTAAAAAGGTGGACTACAGGAAGCCAAGCAGAGAATGATTTAGAATGATTGTGTGTAACATTTAATTACTGCACTTTTAATTTCTCATCCAAATACTAATCTATGAGGATTGTAATGTCGATCTATTGGTTTGGTCCTGACTGAAATATTGCACCAAATATTGGATGGATTTCCATGACATGTTTGACTGCCATTAATGATCCTCAGAGGAAAAAGGGGACTTTTGTCGGTTTTGTCATCACTTGACTCCTCATCTAGCACCATTACCAGGTCAAAGTTTTCACTTATTAAATAAGAGACAGTATGTCAACATCTATAAGATGCATTTGTACAACTTTTTGTACAGGCATTCAACGTTCCCAGATGACCAATTCTCATGGATTTGGTGATCCCCTGATTTTCCTTTAGTGCCTCTTTGAGGTTGGATTTAATGCCATGATATGTGATACAGACATTTGCACCTTTTAAGGTGCTTGGTATATGCTTTTGATTAATTAATTTATCTATTTCAATAAACATTCATGCAGCAAGCCTCTACCTTGGTCTTGTGACCAACATTATGCTTGGTGTTTGAGGCACCTGTAACATCATAATAATGGGGGCTTGTCCACGATTCTAAACGTAGTCCTTTAGCTTGAGTTTAGTGAGGTCATTTATGTATTGCCATTTGAGGTAGTTTTTCCCAGTTGAGTGAGCCAGCTGGTGCTGGATAGACCATAACTTTAATATTTTTGTGTGTTAATCCTGGGGTGGCTGCTGGTGTGCAGAGGTACACCACTGAAGATCATCTGATAAAGAAAGGTAGGGGACCTTGTCAGGTTGGTAGGGAATTGGTTAAGTTCTAGAGTACGAGTACGATGACCTCTGTAAAGCCTGCTTTGTGTGTGGATGAGTTTTAGTATAGAATCATTTGAGGTTTAGTGTCATGCATTCAAATTAGAGGTGTGTTTCACTTGTTCAATGCTTGTTACTTAGAGTGACGCTAATAGATATGTAGCAGTTGGCTTATGATTGTGTGAACTTTGTGATTGTTTAGCTCTGTTTTTGTGGCCTGCTCATTGTGTGGTTCTTGGTTATTTTGCACTAAATATACTTTGATTTGAGTGCAAGTTTTTTGGGTGCTATTTGGTATTGTTAGCTGTACTTTGCTCTGTGGCCTATTATATGTGCAGCTTTTTCATTCAGTGTAACACCTTTGCAGGCTTGGATTCTTTTGGAGAAATTGGGGATTTCTAGTTGGTAGCACACTGTACTGCATTGTTTGGTAAGCTACCCAGCAACTCTTAGTTTGCACAAAGAATGATATTCACTCCATAGCAGACCAGTATT
Organism: Seriola lalandi dorsalis; assembly: GCF_002814215.2. Lineage (NCBI taxonomy): Eukaryota > Metazoa > Chordata > Actinopteri > Carangiformes > Carangidae > Seriola > Seriola lalandi. The sequence continues at coordinate 2,731,037 of NW_019525288.1, forward strand.
GTTTTGGTGTTCAGGGCAATTTAGTGAAAGGGGAATTGCATGCAAAAATCTCAAATGCTTGGTTTAACAGGGTATATTAGATAAAAAAATTTGAGTTACCTAATAAATAGACTAATACATCCTCTTGGGAAGGAAAGCAAGTAGAGTAGTGTGAGTTGTTGCAGGAGTAGGGAGTAAGCAAGGAGAGAGCTATAGGATTGAGAGTGCTGGGATTAAAGCTGCAGTTGAGGAAACTAGAACTTGAGGTGGAGGCAAATCAAAAGGAGCAGTTAAGGCAGCATGAGTTAGAATGTGAAAACCTAATGCTTGCACATGAGACGGAACTCGAGGAGATAGTGTTTAAAGTTAAAGCAGGAAGTGCAGTTACTGATAAATCTGTTACTTATGGTAGTGCAAAATTTGATGTTTGTAAAAACATCAATCTGGTCCCTCTTGAGAGATATGTTGAAAATTATTTTTCACCCTTTGAATGTTTGGCAAACACTTTGCAGTGGCCAAAGCATTGCTGGACATTTCTGTGGCAATGTGTTCCAGTTGGTAAAGCTTATTCATCACTATCTGTGACATTGTAAAAGCTGCTATTTTGTGTGCTTATGAGCTAGTGCCAGAATCCTAAAACAGAGTCTTCATGGCTACTCTAACAATGAGAAGCAAATCTATGTGGAATTTAATCCAGAGAAAGAGATTTTATTTCATTGTTGGTGCATATCCCAGAAAGTGGAAACTAAAGAATAACTGCGGCAGCTGGTTCCTCTGGAAGAGTTCAATAAGTGTGTTCCACAGGCAGTTTCTGCTATTTGAGGGAGCAGAGAGTAAAAATTGTAGAAGCTGCTGCTGTGCTGTCTGATGAGTATGTTCTAGCCAATAAAGTAACTTCTCGCGACAAGTTCCTTGCTGACGCTAAAAATAATTCCATTCCCTTGTGTGTGCTTCTCAAAACCACATAGGGGCAGTTCTGCTTCCTTTGCTTCAAGTAGAAAAGCATCTGGTTCTAGTAATGGAAACTAGGAAAGGAGTTGTTTCTACTACAAGAAGACTAGTCATATTGTAGCCGACTGCCCTACTTTAAGTAAAAAGTAGAAAGCTAAAGCTGTGGTTCTGATTGGTTCTGTGCCATGCTAGCTCCCTGCTGTTGAGCCTGAGCAGGAGCCATGCTGCTTGGAGGGTTCTGAATCCACAGGCTTTGAACCATTTATCATAGATGGCTTAATAGTTAATGTTGGAGTCTGACCCTGCAGCACTATTTTGCATTTTGCGGGATACTGGTGCATCTAATGACCAGCGTGATTCAACCTGTCTGGGCCCTGTTGTGTATCCTGCTTGTGTCATTACATATGCTCAGTCCTTGAAAAGCTGAATCTGTCAAGCTTTCTGAAACATTAATTTATGGTTGATCTTCCTTGGCTATTAACAGATTATGCCAAGGAGCCATAGAGATACAGTATACCACCAAATTTTAATGTCTATGATGTCCTCTTACTGCCTTGAGCATGGTCCAAAGACGGATGAAGGAATACCTCTTTTGCTGTTTGCCCTCCATGAATCTGTGCTGGAATCATTGGGGTTTAGTCCTGCTGAGTAGGTGTTTGGCCACAGTAAGAGGCTGATTGAAATTGCTGCATGTGCAGTTGATGGCAGATTCTCTGCCTAATATCAATGTGGTTGATTATGTGAGTTCCTTTCAAGAGGCACGCTCCATCATGCCTGCGAAGTAGCCAAACAGGCTATGGCAAACTGTCAGTCTAAGATGAAGCAGCAGTTTGATAAAAATGCAGTGCGGCACTGTTTTCAGCCTGGGGACTCAATACTGGCCCTTCTGCCAATGCTGGGATCAGTGTTGCATGCTAAGTTTGGTGGCCCTTATGTGATTGAGAAGTAATGAGAGTGATTAGAGTGATGTGAAATGAGAGTGACGTAAATTATGTCATTTGCACTTCAAACAGAAAATGTTTCTCATGTTTGTCATGTTAATATGTTTAAATCATAGTGTGTGTGTGTACAGTGAGAGAAAAAGTCCTTCTTGTGAAGTTAGATGTGTTGCTGCAGTTTTCGTTGTCTCTTGTTGCCCTGATGATGATGACTTGACCAAGCAAGATGTACATGTTCTAGGTTCCCAGCTAGAAAAGGCAAGTATTACCAAACCTGGAGACTCATTTGTCATACATTTCTGACGCTCAAAAAGTTGATGTTCTGAAGCTGATACATGGTCTTCCTGTATTGTTCTCAGATGTGCTCACATGCACAACTGTATGACATTGATGTAGAGGATAGGACCCCACTCAAAAAGCATCCCTACCTTGTTAGCCCTATCAAACTTTTTTGATGCAGGGGGTTGAGTACTTGCTTAAGTAAGCCTTGCAGTTCCCAGCAAAACTCCACGAGCTCTCCCTGTCTGTTGGTACCAAAAGCTGATTTAACACCTTGAGTTTGCACTGACTACAGGGAGATTAATAATGCCATCAAGCCTGATTTCTTTCCTCTTCCGTGTGTTAAGGATTGCATTGACATGGTAGGTTCAGCTCACTATGTGACAAAGCTAGATTTGCTTGAATACTACTGGTAAGTACCTTTTCCAAAGAGAGCGTCTGACATTTCTGCTTTTGTTACTTGAGATAACTTCCTTCAGTACAGTGTCATGCTGTAACACATCTGCTGCCTTTTGGTGGCCGATGTGGTAAGTGCTGTCTGGTGTTACTCACTGTGAGGCCTATATATATGCATGATGTATTGGTGTATTTACCTAACTGTGAGAGTTACATGCACATACTCCTGGATGCTTTGCAGTGTTTTGAAAAGGCCTCACTGACCTTGAACCTGATTAAGTGTGACTTTGCAAAATCCAACATCACCTATCTTGGCAAGGAGGTAGGCCAGGGACAAGTCTGAGCCCTTTCTCAATTTTAACTTTTTCATTGTATACACACATTGTATAGATCTCTCTGTATCCTATGGATATGACATTTCCCTATCTACAAGACAGTGACAGAGATGTTATTCAAGGGAGATGCAGCTTTCACTCTGAACATTACAACACGCCTGCAATGTTACCCCATACCTGAGGAGCTGAGACACAGGTACATTGGTTGCAGAGCCAGTGCAGAGCTATAGGCTAAGCTAATGGCAAAGCAGTGGACATACAAGCCCTCTATACTGTTAGTAGTGATGGGAAATGTGAACTGTTTGACCAACAAGACCAGTGAATTGTCTGCCGTGCTTAGGAACCAGATGACCTACAGGGAGTGCAGTTTACTGTGCCCTGAGTTTCACTCTGGATTAATTATTAATAATTAATAAATTATCCTATCAAGTCAAAAGTTTAGAAAAAAAGCCTGTGAGCACCTAAGTACTCCAAGTGGATTTTAGTTCCTCTTTGCAGGCTGTTGTTGTTTGCAACCATAACCCCATTTATAACAACCAGAGGTTAATGTTTTTTGCCAACATTGTCCAAAAGTACAATTTTAGATAAGAAAGGCCGAAAAATGTTGCACATGCCCTGTCACATGTTTATGAGTGATGCCGACTTTCAGGTGGCCTCTTATGGAGAGGAGGGTTGTATCCTGTTTTGGTTTAGTGTTTCCTGATTCCAGCTTGATCAGTTGATTGACAAGTGCTATCCACCCTGCTTCAACAGCAGTTTGTGGTGCTTGGTATATACTTTTCATTCATTCACCCATTTCAAGAAACATCCATGCAGTAAATTTCTACCCTGGTGTTGTGTCCATGATTATGTTCAGTGTTCGAGCCACACAGGACACATTTTGTTCCCCTGATTTGTGGAAACTTAAGTGATACCTTAACTTACAACTAGGGCCATCATCTGATCAAAATGTTATAGTTTTTTCCAGTATTTTGGTTCATAATGAAATGCTTAGATAACTGTGACATTTACATATGCCTCAGCTGCTTGTCTAAGATGGCGAACATGGTCAACATTACCTGCTGCAAAAATCCGGTTGTTAACATTGTTATCATTAGCATGTTAGTATGGATGTTAGCTCAATGCACTGCTGGTTCTCACAGAGGCTGTAGTTCAGACCAACAGTAGACTTTTAGTCTTGTTAAAGTCTGCATGGCCACCTCCAGGTAAATTTAGCAATATCTGATGCAAGTGATTGACAGAGGACAACTCATCATCAGCGATAAGTGTAAGGGAATTTAGATCCGTAATGTCAGAAATTGTCAGCACTTTCTGAATTCTATTACACATTTCTGTCTTCCTGTCTGTCGGTTTGTCATTCTCTTACTAGCTCTCCTTTTGGTTTTAGTTGAAAGACCAGCAAATTGGAGAGGCTACAGTATGTTCAGCCAGTGGAGAGCCATTACAGATGAGAGACAGAGCAGACAAGGGACCATGTGAATGGAGACAGAGGAATGATATTTGGACAGTTGTATAATTGACTCCTTATCCAATGCTCT
>NW_019525288.1:2736266-2744145 GCF_002814215.2 Seriola lalandi dorsalis
TGTGAGGCCTATATATATGCATGATGTATTGGTGTATTTACCTAACTGTGAGAGTTACATGCACATACTCCTGGATGCTTTGCAGTGTTTTGAAAAGGCCTCACTGACCTTGAACCTGATTAAGTGTGACTTTGCAAAATCCAACATCACCTATCTTGGCAAGGAGGTAGGCCAGGGACAAGTCTGAGCCCTTTCTCAATTTTAACTTTTTCATTGTATACACACATTGTATAGATCTCTCTGTATCCTATGGATATGACATTTCCCTATCTACAAGACAGTGACAGAGATGTTATTCAAGGGAGATGCAGCTTTCACTCTGAACATTACAACACGCCTGCAATGTTACCCCATACCTGAGGAGCTGAGACACAGGTACATTGGTTGCAGAGCCAGTGCAGAGCTATAGGCTAAGCTAATGGCAAAGCAGTGGACATACAAGCCCTCTATACTGTTAGTAGTGATGGGAAATGTGAACTGTTTGACCAACAAAACCAGTGAATTGTCTGCCGTGGTTAGGAACCAGATGACCTACAGGGAGTGCAGTTTACTGTGCCCTGAGTTTCACTCTGGATTAATTATTAATAATTAATAAATTATCCTATCAAGTCAAAAGTTTAGAAACTACAGCACTATTAAGAAAAAATATGGTTTAAAGTGATGTGATTTGACTGGCTGCATGGAGACAAGGTAACTGTATTCTGACAGATTAATGCAGTAGTAGGGGGCCCTATTATTATTATTACCAAAAAATCTACGATTTCTCCATTTTGGTCTTTTATATTTTTTCTCTCAACACAAGATAAATGACTTACTAAGCAGACTTGTATGCCTGTCGTGGACCAAAAAAGACAAAAAAATGCCATTTAACTTGGAGATTAAAATAAAATATAATTTTCCAACATGACCATGTGGGTGCAAATCAGTAGCAATGTAGGGTTCTGTTTTTTTCTTTAACTTCATTTATTTTTGAACAAAACAAGAAGAAAACAATTTGTGAAATAGTCCCATTGTATGCTTAATTAATAGCCAAATACAGAAGTTCCTCTCATTTGCTAAAGAGAGGAAAAGACTGCAATGCTCCCAATTAAAAAAAGCAAGAAAGAAGAAAATGGTATAAATTATATATCTCTGGTAACATCCCATAGAAAATTATATTTTGACTTTTTGAACAAGAAAAAAAAAAGATATCGGATAAATCATAAGACAGACAATGTCAAGTGAACATTTGAGATCAGTCCAGTGAAGCCAAAAGGACAACATTATCTGCAAATAGCAGAGATTGCACCTCAATGTTACTACTCAGACCTTAGCTACCTTAGATAATCACAAACCGGAGAGGTGACAATGAATGGCCTTCTCAGAATTCAAGGCATTCTATGAATATGCTTAAATATGCTAAAAAAGTTCTCCTTTCCAAACATCTCTGTTGGTCTTTTTGAATCTGGTTTTGTAATTTTCAGGCCTGTTTTCCAAGACATTTACCAGGCTGAAGATTGAGTTGCATCATGGCTGGAGCTCAGCCTCTTCTGTCCTTTTTAAAATTGGTAACCGTCCTGACTGTTTGCTGAAGCAAAGGTACGGTTTCCAACATCCACAAAAAATATTTGTGGGGCATATACTGTACCTCCCACTATGTCCAAAGCCTTCAGCATTCATCTCTTTCAGCTTTGACCAAAATAGTAATAAAAGCGTAGAATGCAGTCTGACTTGCAGTCTTTACCTCAAAGGTAATAGTCTGCTTAAACAACATTATGCAAATTACCCTTTGTCTCTCAACTTAATGACAATCATGGACACTGAGGCCATTACCATGGAAAATAAATACATTTTTGGAAAAAGCGATTTTTTTTAGACTTTTTAGCAGAGCCTAATAAAGATGTCAGTGTTCCTTTGCCCTCATTTAAGTAAAAATAGACTAAGAAATGGGACAGCAAATAGGGAGAAAGGCTACCTGCAGCATCACTATCTTAAACAAAATGGCTGTGCTAGAAATCCAAGGGGCTTGTAAATAGCCAAATGTAAAAAATTACTATACTATGGAAAAATTACTGAGATTATTAATATTGAGAACTGGATGCTTCAACTTTTAGGCCCAATCATTTTCATATATTTTGAAACTACTTTTTATGTGCACTGATGTGACACTCAATAACTGAACAGCATTTTCTAAACCTGAAAGTTCAAAACAAGATTCTTAGAAAATAAAGGAAGTGCTGTTTAGTATTGACAAAAAAGCCTGCGTAACTTTTGAACAAATGGGACAATGGACAGATTACTGAAGTTAGGCTGTAGATACTCTATTTTAATTTATCCAAATTAAAGTGAGTAAATCTGTAACCTTTATCAAAGTAAAGCAGTTACTGCCGCATGGTGGAAAAATGGTGTAGAAATACACTAGTTAGTGTTCAACTCAAGTAAAAATAACTATAAAACACTTTTCAACTGTATTAAACTTGTACAAAATATGGATCAATATGTTACATTATGTTTTATGATGTTATGGAGCCATAAATCTGATGAAAATGTTGTTTTGCCAGGAATTGAAGTTGAATCAGTAAGTTTTCATAAGGAGAACCCAAATCCAGCAAAGTCTTAGAGCTTGCTTAAGAATAAGCCTGTTTCTTCTCTGGTTGTATTTAATTTCACTGACTGATTATTCATTTTATAGGTACAAACTGAGTAGACAGTGGTGTTTTAATCAGGAAGCAGGAAGTACCAAGAGACCATAGCTCTCACTGAAATTACATTTAGGACAAAACGAAGCATTATACTATGAACAAACATAGCTGCAAAAAGATGCAGTGCTAATGCAAGTCATGAAGAGTAAGTCTGAAGAACTCGTTTTTCTGTATGTGTGTGTCTGTGTGTGCAGGAGTGGGATACTGCACTGTTATGTGCTTTCAAACTTTGGTTTAAATGACATGTTGAAAAACAGTTTTCTGTGTGACTAATGTAAAAAAAGTGAATAGTTTTTGCAAACTGCAAAGAACCAGTTAAGAAAAGAGTCAGCATTCATGACTGCATCTTATATCTTGACACCATATTACAAGGAGAATTTTCAATGCCTCAATCTATGACGTGCTTCTACTATTCATATACAGACACTTTACTATTCAGAGATGGACAGAAGCACAGCACTATTCTCAAACTATTTTTCTACACAACTGGGTAGGAATATACAAAGGTATCATCACTCCTGAGTACATGTAGGTTAAGGTCTAGACTTGCCCGTCTATGTGATTTATGAGAGGTTGAACATTTACACCTTGGCTTTCCCTTACTGTCTGACCAAGTCATTCATCAGGCTCCATATAATGAATGGACTTGTTCTTTGCACTGGAGCTAACAAGACGGTGGGGTCCTTAGAGTTCAGTAAAACGAGATTACAACCACTGGTCAAGTCTAGGAAAAGGGAGCAACTCCTTCTGGAGTTGGAGCAGGAGCATTAGGCCACTGGGGGGTAAGAGATTGGTAATGATGAAGGCAGTGTTACTGTGAGTTTCTGCTGTAGTCAGTCTTGAAAATGGGGATGCAAATCACAACTCCTTGTGTTAGCAGAGAGAAATGCCAAACCCCATGACAGGTAAATTGGCATGCAAAGAACGACATAATGTGTTAAAAAATAACAACTGCAATCTCCTTCTTTATTGATTTCTGTAGGTATATTACCTTTTCACTTGGTCCCCTCCTCAGGGAGGTCAGTGACTTCAGACCTGTTGCAAAAGCAGATAATCCTACCTATCCGTCCTCAAGGGAAGGGCCAGCTCAACATGTGTGGCTCCAAGTCAGCAGCCCCAGCTGTTTGTCAGTAAGTCTGCCACTCATCAGAGTGAGAAATTAATTAATGAAAAATAAAGTAAGAAAAAAATTTGCAAGGCAGAGGAAAAATGTGCATGCTTTCATTCTCAAATTGCAGAGAAAGCGTGCCATTGACCAGACATGGGCTGCCACCCATCTTCAGTATGGAAATATAATATAATATAACATAATATAATATAATATAATATACACTCCTGTATATACAATATGAAACACATTTATTTAGAGGTTCCATTAAGTTTAATAATATGTTCTTCTTATAAAATAGTAATAGCAATACAACAAGTATGCAATATAACTACTACAACATCAACTACTATAGGTACCGCTACAACAAATTATTACTGTTTAAATAGGGTGTTCTTATTTTTGACCATTTGGGGGCAGTGCAACAATCAGAAAACAATACTGACATTATGGCAAACATATTACATATAACATAGCATTCATTTGCTATAGTGGGTCTTCCCACTTAATAAGTGTAAATGCAATATTCACTCTCCTTTTAGCTCTATTTTAGTCTCCACCAAGTCCTGAGTAAAATATTTGTTTGTTATGGTAAATGTCAGTCCTGCTGCAGGCTCATGAAAGCTGGAGGCTTAACTGGTGCATAAAGATTGTTGGTATTACTATTAAAAACATGTATGAATGTACAATTATATTTCACCTCTGCACGTGTAGTTTACTGACAACATTGCAGAAATCACGTTGAAAGGCAACAAGAGGGTATTTACTATATCTGGTCTTTATTTTGTCCAAATCTCAGACGGTTGTACAGGGATGCCCATTACTGCATCCCTTTAACAATGTATCCTTCTCCCTCCTCACTCTCCTCAGCTCTGTGGGGACACGATTAAGAAGACAGGTATCCATTACCTTGAAGCGGAGCAGTACACACTAGCTCCAGGCTTTATGTCACACTCTAATATATACAAAGCCCTGTGAATCTACCCTCTTGAAATCCCCCATGCCCTTTATCTGCCAATCCCATGACTTTCATTGGCTGACTTGAAGGATGATATCCCTAATGTTCATGACAAATTAATCCACAGGGGGAAAGCCAATGACAGTGAGCTGCCAGTGGGTCATCCCTTTGGCTAAGTCTGTCATTTCACATTTGCAGGGACTCATGTGCAGGACTGCATAACTAAGCAGCATATTTGTACAACCTGAATGAAGGGGTTCAGGGTTAGGATTCAGATCCTAAGAAAAGGAAATTAATTGGGCCTAGGTGTTCTGTTTCACCATCAATAAAGATTTCTGAATGTAATGCAGATGTATACCAGTAAAGGCTGTACAGGAGCACTGTGTAATACAAGCTCATTGCTACTCCTTAAACTGAAGCTATTGGGATAAACCAGATTTTATTTGTTATTTGCAATTACATACTGAAATTGACCAAATGTTACATCCACCCTAACAGAATAGGACTATGCCACCTAAATAGCAGTGATTCAGAAATGTACTAGTTTGTCCATCTTATAGTTTTGAAGGTTCTCATAAAGTAATAATTGAATTGTTCTGGCTCCTTGGGCACACAGTACAAATCTATAGAAATACAGTTAGCCAAGCATTGATATTGACTACGGTGCTTATGTTTCCTCAAACATTGATCCAACTGGTAGGTTGAGTTGTATGGCAAGTATTATTAAGTAGATTCGTGTTGGAAGTCATCCTTTTTTATTCTGGCTGGCGAGACAGCAAGATCAGTTTGGAAAAAGTTTCTGTAAATTAGTCTTACAGAGAATTAAACTGTATCTTGTGCAATATAACTATTGCAAAGCTATGACCAAAACATGCATTCATATTATGTGAAAAGTCATATTCATGAACATAGTTTAAGTTATAATAACTAAACATTTTTGACACTAATGGAAATTAGGCATAAACAATAAATAAATAAATCAGTTTGTTTGTAAATTTATACCATTACAACATACAGTATTAATTATAGTTTTTGTTTAGTTATTATTTGTTCTAATAGCTACATAAGTAAGTAAACAGAGGTAAATATTTAAGCTTAAAAAAACAAACAAAACTATTAACACTTAAATATTTACTGCATACACCATTTGCTGTGTATACCATTAGGTCATGCTCATGTTCAAAACATACTTATATCACCACAGATTGACCATAAATTGCCTAGCTGATAACCCATTACATTAACACACCATTTTAACTTAAAAGTATGTCAAAATATGATACAGCTCATTGCATGTTGTTTCAACATTACTAGTAAAGGCAGATTTGCCTGCATGAAAGTTATATACACCCTGTGTTCACAGAGGTGAGAAGGAGCAAAATGCTGCCGTCATTTGAGCGCTCCGGGAGTGAGAGGCTACATGAAGCATACAGCCACAGATGCTAGGACAGAGTGCATTTAGTTCCATATACTGTACATTGACAGTAACGGATAACAAAATCTGTGTTCGTACTCATGAGTTTATCAAAGCAGCATGTTTACATGGTAAAAGTGTTATATGCCAGTCTTTGAAATTAATGCTGGGAAGAAACCATGTAATGCTGATTCTATAATTTCTTAGCAAAGCCGATGGAAATCAGTGGGCCCAAGTCAGAATTGTAGAAAGCATGGGGATCACTGTGCTCTTCTTTTAACATATGTGAATTCAAAAAGGCCTCATAAAAGTAGAATGCTCAGACCTTGCAGAAAAGGCTATTTGGCTCAAAATGTATTCAATTTTAGCTTGTTGCTTGCAGTGCTGCATGGTGAATAAATGGTGGAGAAATTTGGTGACTAATGTCGCATGGCAGAGACACTGTTTCATTTAAAACAAACCTGTCGTCAAACATTATTCAGTCATGAATACTCTAATCACAAGATAAACCATTTATAACAACAAAGGGTGATGCAGTTGTGTTTGGCATTCATTGCTCTGCATTAAGCTTTTCCCTGCTTATCCAGCAACCATGCTGTTGGTATAGCAGGGGCATAATGAGCATCAGCAGGGTAGCAACACTGTGCTGTGTTATCACTTTAAGAGCTACCATAGGCTCAAGTAGAGTAGCTGGCACAGGTGGACGCTGGGTAGGTGGAGATAAAGCTTTAACAAGCAACAGAGTGTGCAGAGGTTGGTGTAGCAAGAATGTTTTTTGGATGGATTGTGGTTTGCCTACATAGTGATCAGCTGATAAATTAGCAGCTCATGATGTGTCTGTCCTGCCTGAACAAACATTACTCTGTGAAAAAAGTAAAGTACAGTTGTCATTTGGCAAAAAAAACGATAGCACTAAGAGGTCATTACAGCACGGAACTGAAACCCTGAGCTGTTATTTTAGAATGATATATAGAACAGCTCTGTGAACGCTGGGTGTGGGTTTTTTTTTAATGTTGAAAACTGTAAACAGTCATGATCTACTGTGCAATTTTAGTGCTATATATATATATATATATATATATATATATATATATATATATACGTAAATTCAAAATACTTAACATATTCAAATAAAACAATCTCATATACTTTTGAAACATTTAAATCATATAATTTCCCTTCATACATCATCAATTCACCTATTTTGTCTGTAAAGTTTTTTTCCTGTGAAATGGAATCAGTATTATTGTGGGCCCTGTATGTGATTTTTGCATGTGAGTTATCCATTAATCCAGACATACTTACAGTGCATATCTCTTATGGCCAAAATCTGGCAGCTCACTCACTGAGCAGTAACTACAAGCATGGATTGGTTTTGAACTTAGCTTTCAGGATTAATTATTCAGTGCATTTTTTGATGGACCTCTGAAACGGCTTCTCCTGTTGCAATATTAATTGCCTTGCCAAAATGTATTACAGATTTATTTTCAGTCATTGAAGGGTGTCAACCCCCCCCCCCTGCAAACAGAAATGCAAACAGAGCGAGGAAAGTAAGATTACTGACCCAATGATTGTGATTTCAAAATTTTGAAAACACATAAACACAAATTAATATACCCCTCTCTCTCTCTCTCTCTCTCTCTCTCTCTCTCTCTCTCTCTCTCTCTCTCTCTCTCTCTCTCTCTCTCTCTCTCTCTCTCTCTCTCTCTCTCTCTCTC